>NW_027472583.1:60654023-61262479 GCF_030347505.1 Rhynchophorus ferrugineus | reverse complement strand
ACCAAACCAAACCAACCACCAACCAAACCAAACCAAACCAAACCAAACCAAACCAAACCAAACCCACACCAACACCAAACCCAAACCAACCAAACCAAACCAAACAAACCAAACCAAACCAAACCAAACCAAACCAAACCAAACCCAAACCCAAACCAAACCAAACCAAAACCAAACCAAACCAAACCAAACCAAACCAACACAAACCAAACCAAACCAAACCAAACCAAACCAAACCAAACCAAACCAACCAACCCAAACCACAACCAAACCAAACCAAACCAAACCAAACCAAACCAAACCAAACCAAACCAACCACACCAAACCAAACCAAACCAACACCAACCAAACCAAACCAAACCAACAAACCAAACCAAACCAAACCAAACCAAACCAAACCAAACCAAACCAAACCAAACCAAACCAAAACCAAACCAACCAAACCAAACCAAACCAAACCAAACCAAACCAAACCAAACCAAACCAAACCAAACCAAACCAAACCAAACCAAACCAAACCAAACCAAACCAAACCAAACCAAACCAAACCAAACCAAACCAAACCAAACCAAACCAACCACAAACCAAACCAAACCAAACCAAACCAAACCAACAACCAAACCAAACCAAACCAAACCAAACCAAACCAAACCAAACCAAACCAAACCAAACCAAACCAAACCAAACCAAACCAAAACCAAACCAAACCAAACCAAACCAAACCAAACCAAACCAAACCAAACCAAACCAAACCAAACCAAACCAAACCAAACCAAACCAAACCAAACCAAACCAAACCAAACCAAACCAAACCAAACCAAACCAAACCAAACCAAACCAAACCAAACCAAACCAAACCAAACCAAACCAAACCAAACCAAACCAAACCAAACCAAACCAAACCAAACCAAACCAAACCAAACCAAACCAAACCAAACCAAACCAAACCAAACCAAACCAAACCAAACCAAACCAAACCAAACCAAACCAAACCAAACCAAACCAAACCAAACCAAACCCAACCAAACCAAACCAAACCGAACCAAACCAAACCAAACCGAACCAAACCAAACCAAACCGAACCAAACCAAACCAAACCGAACCAAACCAAACCAAACCAAACCAAACCCAACCAAACCAAACCAAACCAAACCAAACCAAACCAAACCAAACCGAACCAAACCAAACCGAACCAAACCAAACCGAACCAAACCAAACCAAACCAAACCAAACCTAACCAAACCAAACCAAACCGAACCTCCGACCAAACCTAACCAAACCAAACCAAACCGAACCTCCGACCAAACCTAACCAAACCAAACCAAACCGAACCTCCGACCAAACCTAACCAAACCAAACCAAACCGAACCTCCGACCAAACCTAACCAAACCAAACCAAACCGAACCTCCGACCAAACCTAACCAAACCAAACCAAACCGAACCTCCGACCAAACCTAACCAAACCAAACCAAACCGAACCTCCGACCAAACCTAACCAAACCAAACCAAACCGAACCTCCGACCAAACCTAACCAAACCAAACCAAACCGAACCTCCGACCAAACCTAACCAAACCAAACCAAACCGAACCTCCGACCAAACCTAACCAAACCAAACCAAACCGAACCTCCGACCAAACCTAACCAAACCAAACCAAACCGAACCTCCGACCAAACCTAACCAAACCAAACCAAACCGAACCTCCGACCAAACCAAACCAAACCGAACCTCCGACCAAACCTAACCAAACCAAACCAAACCGAACCTCCGACCAAACCAAACCAAACCGAACCTCCGACCAAACCTAACCAAACCAAACCAAACCGAACCTCCGACCAAACCTAACCAAACCAAACCAAACCGAACCTCCGACCAAACCTAACCAAACCAAACCAAACCGAACCTCCGACCAAACCTAACCAAACCAAACCAAACCGAACCTCCGACCAAACCTAACCAAACCAAACCAAACCGAACCTCCGACCAAACCTAACCAAACCAAACCAAACCGAACCTCCGACCAAACCTAACCAAACCAAACCAAACCGAACCTCCGACCAAACCTAACCAAACCAAACCAAACCGAACCTCCGACCAAACCTAACCAAACCAAACCAAACCGAACCTCCGACCAAACCTAACCAAACCAAACCAAACCGAACCTCCGACCAAACCTAACCAAACCAAACCAAACCGAACCTCCGACCAAACCTAACCAAACCAAACCAAACCGAACCTCCGACCAAACCTAACCAAACCAAACCAAACCGAACCTCCGACCAAACCTAACCAAACCAAACCAAACCGAACCTCCGACCAAACCTAACCAAACCAAACCAAACCGAACCTCCGACCAAACCTAACCAAACCAAACCAAACCGAACCTCCGACCAAACCTAACCAAACCAAACCAAACCGAACCTCCGACCAAACCTAACCAAACCAAACCAAACCGAACCTCCGACCAAACCTAACCAAACCAAACCAAACCGAACCTCCGACCAAACCTAACCAAACCAAACCAAACCGAACCTCCGACCAAACCTAACCAAACCAAACCAAACCGAACCTCCGACCAAACCTAACCAAACCAAACCAAACCGAACCTCCGACCAAACCTAACCAAACCAAACCAAACCGAACCTCCGACCAAACCTAACCAAACCAAATCAAACCGAACCTCCGACCAAACCTAACCAAACCAAACCAAACCGAACCTCCGACCAAACCTAACCAAACCAAACCAAACCGAACCTCCGACCAAACCTAACCAAACCAAACCAAACCGAACCTCCGACCAAACCTAACCAAACCAAACCAAACCGAACCTCCGACCAAACCAAACCAAACCGAACCTCCGACCAAACCTAACCAAACCAAACCAAACCGAACCTCCGACCAAACCAAACCAAACCGAACCTCCGACCAAACCAAACCAAACCGAACCTCCGACCAAACCAAACCAAACCGAACCTCCGACCAAACCAAACCAAACCGAACCTCCGACCAAACCTAACCAAACCAAACCAAACCGAACCTCCGACCAAACCTAACCAAACCAAACCAAACCGAACCTCCGACCAAACCTAACCAAACCAAACCAAACCGAACCTCCGACCAAACCTAACCAAACCGAACCTCCGACCAAACCTAACCAAACCAAATCAAACCGAACCTCCGACCAAACCTAACCAAACCAAACCAAACCGAACCTCCGACCAAACCTAACCAAACCAAACCAAACCGAACCTCCGACCAAACCTAACCAAACCGAACCTCCGACCAAACCTAACCAAACCAAACCAAACCGAACCTCCGACCAAACCAAACCAAACCGAACCTCCGACCAAACCAAACCAAACCGAACCTCCGACCAAACCTAACCAAACCAAACCAAACCAAACCGAACCTCCGACCAAACCTAACCAAACCAAACCAAACCGAACCTCCGACCAAACCTAACCAAACCAAACCAAACCGAACCTCCGACCAAACCTAACCAAACCGAACCTCCGACCAAACCTAACCAAACCAAACCAAACCGAACCTCCGACCAAACCTAACCAAACCGAACCTCCGACCAAACCTAACCAAACCAAACCAAACCGAACCTCCGACCGAACCTAACCAAACCAAACCGAACCTCTGACCGAACCTAACCAAACCAAACCGAACCTCTGACCAAACCTAACCAAACCGAACCTCCGACCAAACCTAACCAAACCAAACCAAACCGAACCTCCGACCAAACCTAACCAAACCAAACCAAACCGAACCTCTGACCGAACCTAACCAAACCAAACCGAACCTAACCAAACCAAACCGAACCTCTGACCAAACCTAACCAAATCTAAAAGCCTCGTGGGGAGGCGCAAAACGTCATACCCCCCTAAAGTCAGCGGAGACAGGAACTCTCGCAGTCACCGACCACGGAAAGGCGGAGCTCCTCGCTAAAACCTATGGGGCCCAAATGGAACGCCTCCCTCCTGCTACAAATATAAACGCTGCTGATAACGACGAAATCATTAGGAATGCCAACTCCGTTCGTTCTCAAGTGCCTTCGAGTTAACTTTTGAACCATCTAGTCCATTCGGAACAAGAAGGCCCCGGGGTTCGATAATATTTCAATAGCCCAACTCAAAAATTTTCCTTACAAGTAGCTCGCCGAACTAAGTAATATCATCAACACCATTCTGAGGCTGCAACACTTTCCGTCCACATGGAAACATGCATTCATCGCAGTTATCCCCAAAAAGGAGCTAAGTCATCACCTTCTGACTACATACTTATCAGCCTACTAAGTTTCTTTTCCAAACTTGCTGAAAGAGTAATTATTTATGCTCTTAACGATTTTACCAAGACAGACAATGTCATTCCAGATGAGCAATTCGGGTTCCGCGCCAAACACTCAGCCGTTCATCAGGCCCATCGGCTGGCCGCAAAAATCAATTGTGCTTTTAACCGACGTGAAAGACTTGAAGCGGTCTTCTTGGACCTAACCAAAGCTTTTGACAAAGCTTTGTGGCGAAATGCATCCGATTAGGTCTACTTAATGACCTAACAGCTCTTATCAAATGGTTTCTGTCAGGACGACCGTTCCAGGTGAAGATTAAAGGTTGGCTCCCAAGGCTCCCCCCTGGCACCCGCTCTATTTAATATTTTTCTTTCAGATATCTCTAGGAGACCACAAGTTGAGGCAGCTTTTTACGCAGACGACACTGCTTACTTTGCTTTTTCAAGAGTAACACCGCACATCCGAAGCAGGCTCCAAAAACAACTCGATGAGACGCTCCAGTGGTTACATTTCTGGAGGTTGCAGGTCAACCCGCAGAAAACCCAGGCCATCTTCTTCCACAAGAAGCGTTTTGCACCGAGCATTTTGCGTCTTAAAATCGAGAACGCCGAAATCCCATGGTCAGAAGAAGCCACATATCTCGGTCTTGTCTTTCATCGCAAATTTAGATGGAATTCCCACATTCAAAAGTCCCTCCATAAAGGTCAAGGTATTGTTAATTTGCTGTTCCCGCTGACCAACCGGGCCAGCAGGCTTCCTCTCTCTATAAAATCTCTCCTGTACAAGATGCTGGTTCGATCAGTCGTTCTATACGGCTCCAGTGTCTACCTAAAATACGTCTCACCTAGCCAGGTGGAACGTCTTCAAGTCTTTCAAAACTAAATTCTTAGGAGAATAATCAATGCCCCCTGGTTCGTCAGTAATAATCAAATTCATATAGAAACAGACGTCCCCCAAGTTCACAATTTTATATCGGAGGTTTTGTCAAGATATTTCTCCACTCTTCGTCTCTCGGACAATAGATGTATTACCGAGCTGGCCGATATTTTAGGCCAATAAGTCATTCGGCTCTTCGTAGCCTTATTCTATCACAGTCGACACTACCCCGTCGTGCTCAACTCCAAATTGTCTCGACCTTCTCCGGCGATCGATTAACTCATGTACCGCAAGCTGCGTGGTATGATAACGACGCCACGTCCTTGTCTGACCCTTGTGCCTCTTAACGGTGTTACCAGTTACGGGCATCCTCCTTACTAACAGTAAGAAGTATCAGTTAGGGTCATTGGATCAGCTGATAAGGTGGGGTTTAGTGGATAGCCCAGAGGCAGTCTCCACATAACCAGTCCAACTCGCTTATTCCTGCTGGTCTTTCCGACCAGGTATCCGTAACAGGATTCCCCTACTCGGTTCCAGGCCAAAAAAAAAACATACACGTTGCATAATGTACATAGAAATACTATAGCAACATACGACAATATGTATTTATTGCTTGGTGTTTATATAACTTTGTTTATACCCTGTACAATCTATACAGATTTCGAGATATCATCAACATAATCTGAAGATAATAACAGTATGAATGCTACTTAATTTTTTTATAATTAAGACAAATTATGTATTACTATTTACTTGATATAAATAAATATAACAAAATATGTATGTATTTTAGAGTTGATATTCGGCATTGAAATAAAGTCTCAACTAAATGGTAAAAGTTAATTTGACCAAGCCATATTTGCGAATGTTCTACAAATGTAATTTTGAGAATTATATGGCTCGATGAATAGAGGTAGGACGAAATGAAACATTAATAGTTACATGAAGTGACCGTTATTTATTAGGTATTTTGTATTTATTTTATTAAAAGGGATCGGCACAGTTTTATTTGAACAGACACCTCTTAACTGAACGATGGTCAAGAACTGAATGATACAAAATACCTTTAATGGTATGCGAGATCAACTTCCCGTGGTTGCCACATCTTCGCGATCGTTTACTGGTCCTCGTTGCTGATTCTCTAACTATTTAAAATCAATAATATATCACTCAATAACTCTTTGGTGTATATATATGATTATTATGGACAGATCTATTTTATTTATAGACAGTACTAACCTCAAACTTAATTAGTAAATTGATTTCAAATCATATTTTTTAAAGCACTCCGAATAAAATGTATGTGCTGATTTTTACAAAAATATGAAGTTAAGGCAGATAAAACTGTGTCTACAATCTAGTTTACAATAGATGTGTAAGATCTATTGATAATATAGTATTGTTGGAACTAGTATTATAAAACTAACTGTATGCTACGACATTATTTTAGATTACATTTTTGTAATGGTAGTCAATAAAAAATTAAAAGGACCACCCAAATAATATTCCTGAGTATCTAGAGATTATGTAGGTTCCATTAATTGTAGAAGTCTAAAAGTGTATATAACTAATATAAGAATAGCCTATAACTTTAATATACTTTAATTTTACTTGCGACTAGCGTAAACATAATTTTTAAAAAATAATTTAAAATAAATATATTTGAAGAAGTGAAATCATAAATTAAAAGTGTAATTAGAGTGAAACTAAGATCCGTAAGATGTGAGTATTTAAGCTTGTCCATTGGGTGGTGGCGAAGTTAATTCAGGAGAATTAGTTTCTGCTGGCTTGACTGTAACTGAAATTTAATATGCAAATTATTATATATAATCGATTTGTTTCAACGTATAAACGTATAATTAATAATATGTTACTACTACAATCAGTAAATAGTAAGTCGAAATTTCAGACGTGCCATAATAAGTGAATTCTATTTCTAGTATGACTTTATATACGTGTTACTATCTCTTAATCACAGTGGTATATGTAGTTTATATGAAAGTCAAGCGAGAGTTATTGACAATAGTAGTTAGAATTGGTAATAATAATTTTCAAAAGTCCTTATTAAAAAAACGTTAAAAATATTTTCCGTGCTCTCCTTCCATACTATAAAAGCAATCAACGTGACTTACGGAACTCTATATATCATTATGAGTGAAATGTGTTTGTTTTAGAAATGTGCTCTGAACAAAAATGTTTTGTTTTCATCCAAGTATTGAAACGTTGCCTCCATTATGTGGGTCGATGTGCTATTATAATTGGCTTTTCTATCTAATTAATTTTTAGAAATGCGTTTTGGTAAGTTCTCATTTTGCCATTAATAGATTTTTAAAAAAGAAGTTGAGCAAGAGTTGAAGGAACTAAGAGAGGAATAAATAAATACAGAAAAGAACTAAACGAGACAAAGGATGAAAATTTTAAAAAGTGGAGTACTGAGAACAATACTATCAAAATGGAAATTAAACGAATGAGAAAGATTAATACACACTAGATAGTGAAATTCAATATAGTTGTACAAAAATTGAGATTCATAAAAATATTATCGAAATTATATATAAAAATGTCATTTGATAATGTCAGGAAATGAGGATAAATGTCATAAAATAGTTAAATTTACATTTACAAAGAACTAATAATGAAAAATTAACTGGGCAAATTAAAAAATAGGATATATATTAATAGGAATATATCAGTAGAAAATAGACATATAGAGTTAAAAATAAAAAACACAGTTAGGGAAAAGGGGAAAAAGTGAAGAATATGCAAAATGTGAAGGGGAAATTGAGATAACGATGACAAGAAAAGGCAAGACCTAACGAATTTAAAATATAAAGCATAAGAAAAAGAGAATAATAAAATACTTTTAAAGAAATTTAACCGACTTCAAAAAATAAATAAGAAACTCACTAAAAAGTAAAAATAATCAAACAAAAATAAACGAAAACCTTATTTAACCTATCTACTACACTTATTTTATATTCTACTATATACCCACAATTTAAATTAATACCCTATAAATAACCTATGTTATTTATCTATCTACAATATTATTTCAACTACTACCAACTGATCAGTTTGAAATAGGCACGAGCAAAAAATTAAATTTGTTTTATTCGTAATTTAATTTTGTGTATATGACACAAAATTATATTATTGTTTTTGTATTGTTAGGTGTTAGGGTTACAAATATAATCTATGAGTATTTGTATAAGTTTCTACGTACCACCTAAGCCAAATATCAATTTCTCTACTGTTATCATGGGTAATTCAAATGACAATGTCCAAATTAAACCCACCACGAGACTTATAACGAAATTTGCGCAAAAACCATAAAACTACAACAAAAATTCCAATAGATACTTATGAATAATTGCACAGATTAACCTAAAATGAAAACCTACCGCTGTATAATTAGTAAGATATTCTGGATTTCGGACTGTTAGAACATATATAGCCACTATACTTCCGTGAACAAGATACATTGAATATGTTAATTTTCCACCAACTTGCATAAACCGATTGGACAAGATCCAGTCAATTATACCTAAAAACCAAAAACAATCATACTGGTTTTATGTTAGCTGTTACATACCTCCCTGTCCATTCAGACAACTATATATTAACCAGCATAAAGCTATACACCAAAAAACTCGTATAAAGGAAAATCCTAACGCTCTTTTATTATACGAATCTGCTATACTGGCTTCTTGATAAGTATATGACAAAATAGCAAATATTGCCAAAACAGCACTCCAGATGCTTAAATTATAAGCCTAAAATACAGATACTTTGCAGATAATATATAAATAGCTGAAATATAACAAATCTTAATATTAGGGCAATTTTAGATAATAAACATATTTGATTCCGAAAACATTTACAAAAATATATGACTTACCTTCGGCAATTTTCCGAAACGTTGTCTATTATGCCTTACAATCATTCCAAACATAAATCCGATAAAATAGTCCACTAATCTTGAATGAGTATCTAATTCTTGAAAGTCCCTAAAAAGCACAAATTATAACAAAACAGATATAAATCACACATTTGACAACGTAATCACTCAATAATAAATATATTGCGTTAAGGTAAATACAAAATGTGTAATTCATAAATTAAGGTAGACTAAAATTGCAAATTATTTAACCTCTAACTAAAAAATTACACAGGTTTGCAACAAAAAATCTATTTGAGAATTTTCAACTGATTTCTGTGCATTTTGACATGCCGAAAATAGCATCATAAATATTGCAGGACGTCAACTCAGAATTGATTTGATGAAGACCATTATTACCCGGTATGAATCAAATCACTGAATCAAAGAGTTTTCCGCCGAGTCAGCTTAAAGTTGATGAAAAGTCCCCCGCGAGAAATTGACATCTCCACATAAAGTTCCTTTGCCTCCATTGCACATAAAGTTGGGATTGATTGTTCCAACAGATAGAGATTGATTCATATATATAATTTTAAAGTTTTCGGGTCCCTCAGAAGCAAAGATGAACGATGGTCTTTGGGGTTAGACATTTGAATGGTTTATAACTGACTCACAATTCATTACCACCATGAGGGATACTCAAAAATAAGCGAGGATCTAATAAAGAAGTTTTTAAGCAATCCTAAAAAGCTTTACGTTACCTAATGAGTTTAAAAGTAAATATACTTCATTCCCACCTTAACTACTTTCCGAAAAATTTCGGAGGTGCGAGTTAAAATGATTTCACTGGGAAAAAATGTTATGGTGTGTGCTAGTGAACGTATATTTAATAAAAAAATGTATCGTTAATGGTTTGTAAATAAAATATTATTGAAATCTATTATGTTTTTAATGTAATAACTCGTTTGACATAGTTATCTATATTGTCAAGAACCGTGTCGTCCTATGATTAAAAGGAGGTCATTTTCGGATCCAAAAACACACACAAAATTAAGATTACGTAACCCCAAAACCTAAAAATATCTACTTCTTTTGCAGTCCTGTGTAATTATCGCTGTTAAAATATGTTTTTAAGTTATTTTAAATAAATTTCTCTTAATATAAAATTTATTATTTATATCATTTACATCACGCTCGTTAATGTTCGCTTCGATAATGTGAACTACAATTTTGAACTTAGTTTGACCAACATATGATATAAAAATGTTATACTTACGGATCATAATCCTTGAAAAACAGCTTAGTAAAAATAGGTAATATGGCGAATATCACATTTAATATTCCAATTCCTATAAAACCTAGTATGGGTTTCTTCTTATATAAAAACGAAATTGGAATATATACTAGTGGAGATATCAAAAACAACTGCATATCAGCAGACACATACCATAGTTGAGTCATACACTGAAAAGAAAAGAAGCTAAAGCATTGCCATCAATTGTCTTACCTTTACCCTGCGTACCAATTCATCTTTATTGTAATAGTTTTGAATATAAAGGAATATAGACCACCAATATTTGTGACATGGGGCGCATAAAGAATCAATTTTGATTTTAAACAATGGTCCATCTCCCACAAACCTGCTCAGAAACGTCATGTAAAGATACAGCATAAGCAAAGCTGGCGTCAACCTAAAGAGGAATTTTCAAATATCATTTAAAAAATCAAATACTTTCCTTACCGTAAATATCTGTGCAATATCATATGAGGCACTGAAGCGATTTGAAGCAACGGCGACTTCTTATATTCGGATTTGAAGATGATATAAGCGAGCAAGAAACCAGAAATGTAGAAAAATGAGTCAACAGCCAGATGAGCGGCAGCCATGTAAAACGAAGAACGTTGATATAACCACTATTAGAAAGAGAAGTAGTTACAATTAACTTAATAATATTAGCCGAAAGTGTTTACATAAATCACATTAAGCAGTAACGTTTAGGATAATTATGCAATCCACTTAAGTTTACATATACCTAAAGCATAAATTGGCCGCACAAGAGGCACTGTTTATATTTTAAGCCTTAACAACTTTGTAATAAATTTATTTTTATATTTCTACCTTAGAACCTTCCTCGTAATTAGTTAAAGGAGCCAGAACTAATCCAACGGCATTATGTCCAGCAATAATCCACATCATACTGATAAATTTAATTCCATGGAAACACAGAATCTGTGTTTTTGGATTTTTGGTCGTTTGAAATAACTTTCTTCCATTAGATACCAACGAAAAAGCAATCATAGATTCGTGAACTGCTCCTGTAAATTATGCCATCGAGTTTTTAATTTGTATAATTCACATTTAAACAAGAACTTACTTTTTTCCGACATATAAAGAATAATATCATAAATTGTAGAAATCACTATTAACAAACCGACACTCCAAAATATAGCCCTGCGGTTTCAAAATAATGAAATGATGGTAATAAATAATTCGTTGAACGTAACTACACTTACACTGTTATTATGGCACCGGTATCCCAATCTTTGTTATCGCTTTTTAGCGTACATGATAGGCCTGTTACTGGAAAACCTTGTGAATTTAGACTATCGACAATTTCCTGAGATGAACATCCACTGGGAATACAGATGGATTGTACAAACGTCTGATAAAGAAATTCCATGTTTAAGAAAACTTAAGATTGAATATAAAATATTAGGTTTGGTAAAAATTTTCTGCCGTTTTTCCTCATACAAGGGATAGACAAAATTATATGAACACCGCACAGGACATCTTGTTGCATATTGACAACACTTTTTCGATGTAAATAATGCGACGCGTGTGTATTTCTCAATTTACATTCCAAGTTCTATATAAATATAGTATATATTTCAGAGTAGTTAATTCTTCGACAGCGAAAACAAGCAATCGGTAAAAATGCAGCAAAGCAAATTTGTATTATTTTGTCAATCCCCTGTAGATATACAGATAGAGTAAACGCTTGTTGGAAATGTAACATAACGAGCGTTACTTTGGACACAAAAGCAATGAAATTGATAAAGTGGCTGTAGAAAAATAGCTAAAATTTTCACTAATATTCAGACCAGGAATACCAGTTTAAATTATGAATATTTTGTTCTGAATACTACTCTTAAACAAGTATGAAAAGCAGCATTATCTTGCTGAAAAATGAAATTCTGACTGGCAGTTTGTGTTAAGTTATTTGGCTAATTGTTCGTCGATGTAACTTATACAATTAATTTTCCCATAAATGAAATTTATTTCTCACTGGCCTTCTAAACCCAAATCAGCTCAATGCATAACATTTCGTTCACCCAACTTCAGCGGCTTAAAATCGTGCAATATTCTTTAAATAATGATAGTAATACTTTCAAGTAAGATGTTGATGGTACTTGTATGTAAGATTCAATATTAAACAACTGAAAAATGTTATCTCAGATCAATAAAAAAAATGTCATCAAGACTACGTTAAAAACCTGTATGATACGCTGCCGAAGACTCTGATCAAAATAAAAATAGAGAAGGATGTATCAATTATTGAAATAAAAATTTAAAATATTGATCAATTCTTTTTTCAACTAATTTGTGCTATAGCTTTGTTACGCCGTTCGAGCGGCACAATTTTGCGCGCAACCTATTAGTAAACAATAGCTATTTCTTTACAATGTTTATATGAGCTTCATAACTAACCGTCTTTAATCGTAGAATTTGAAAGATAAAAATTAATTTTTATTACGAGGTGCAATAAAAAATTTGTAGTGTGCAAAAATTTTATCGCTAGGTCAACTTAAATATATTGTATCATAAAAAAGTTACACCTACAATAAATATATGATATGAAGCTTATAATGTTATTATTAAATATATTTTAATAATAACATGCAAGAATTAAACAAAATAAGAAATGTAAACATAATAAGCTGCCTACTCACAACTGAGCTACTCAAGCTTAAAGTTGCCAAGCAGTGACTTCCATAAATTCTTAATGTGCTATCATAACTAACATCTATATTTAAACATTCATCGTAATGTCCGAGATCTATTGGAGTTGCTACTAACATTCCTGGATGTATTTTCGACCATGCGTCTGCCACTATGAAAAACATACAATTAATTTGGAATTATAAAGTTATAAACATAAGGAATATTAGAGAAAATTTTAATTTTAACAACAATATCAGTAATACAGTTTATATGGATAACTTACTAGTATATATTAAATCCTTCTCCTGCAAATAGATTAATTGTTGATAGCATAATAAGCTTGTACTAGCCTGGTCATTAAATGCTAAAAGGTCGTTGATGGTAGGTAGAGTATAATTCAAAAAGCCAACAGTAGATTGGCACTCATAGATTGCTGATAGAACAATAAAAAGAGAAAAAAGGTGTGTCATAGCGGAACTAAATTAATGATTATTAACACCATCTAAATCAAACATCTAATGAACATGGCATGAACCAAACAAGATAATAAATTAATTTTGAAAGATTATCTAACGATTGTATTATATCTTAAGTGCTCCCTTCTTCTGTAATCTTCTTATCGCCATTACACAGAAATGTAGTTAATTTCTATTGTTTTAAGCATAAAAATATTATCACAATTGTTTTAAGTAATAAAAAAATATGTCAGAAGGTTAAAATATAGAGCTGAAGATTCTTAATCAAAATTCTTCTAGGCGAAATATAATGTATATCAGCAAGCAAAAAAAAAGGCCTCCTAAAATAGTATGCATTGGATGATATACAAGGGATAGACAAAATTATATGAATACCATCGTATTTTTGTGAACACCATAATATAGTACATCTTGTTACATTTTGGCAACTCTACCTTAGAATAAATAATGCGACGCGTAGGTATTAGTATACATTAAAAATCATGATTTTCCAGGGATTCAGCTACTTTCGGAACTATTCGTGAATTTGTCAGCGCAATCTACTCGCGCAAGCCGAAATGTTAGAAGTCGATGTTGCCAAATTTACAGCTAGGCTATTTGCTTTATGGATGTATTTTATTTTAGAAAAATAATATATTTAACAAGACTTTCTGATATTAACTTTTATATTTTGTTTTGAAATAAAAATTAATAATAGAGTGGATACGTTTCTTTTAGTATTTAATACAATATATAGTTCTTACCGTTAGATTTGGCAACACTGCATGGTATTGTAAGCCAAGCATTCCTCAAAAGAAATGGCGATGTACCGTATTGCACTGATTAAACATTGGGCATTTATTTGTTTAACTATTAAAGCGTGTGATATGGATTTTTATAAAGTTATATTTTGACGTTCCTTTTTACTTAAAAAGAAGGCCTTTTACCTTAAAATTTTGTAGTATAAGTTAATTAATATGTCAAGTTTGTAATAAGACATGCTTAGAGAAAGTAGAGAGTAGCAAGAGACAGAAACAGAAATGCATATATTTCACCATGAGCTTGCTGCACAACTAAAGCCGATGACGAAAAGAATCGTTTGCCTTCTCTGTGTCCTCGACTTAATGATTTTCGGCAGCATCTTTGTCGGATCCATAATACAAATATTAAACAGTATTATCTTTATGTTAAGAATTTTTAAGGCTTTGAAAGTTGGAAGGCACAGGACGATAAAGAAAAAAATATTGCTTAAAGAATTTTTCCGGGAACAAGAAGTCAAGAAGCTTAATATACAACTGTATAAGGAGTAATTGTAATTTCCATTTTCGAGATAGTAATTTCCATAAAAGTATCGATGTGAAAATTATCTTACGAATAAATTTTAGGTAGACTAAGAAATAAAAGCAAATACTTGAAAGGTATATTCCAAATAAAAAAAGGTATCTTCCAAATAAAGGCAAGATTAATATATTTAATGGAAAAAGGGTTTACCCACTAAAAAACCACCACCATATTTAATGAATTCTAGGCTCAAGGCTTCAAGTACCTAAAAACTCAACGATGTTAATATTTTGTGTTTTTTTTTTGTATATATATATGAATAACAGATGGCGCTACTAGTATTAAATCCATATGATTTTTACTTAGCCTTAACCCTCAAAAGATGCGTGTATAAATTTGATATATATATATATACTAAAAAAAACACAAAATATTAACATCGTTGAGTTTTTAGGTACTTGAAGCCTTAGAGCCTTGAATTCATTAAATATGGTGGTGGTTTTTTAGTGGGTAAACCCTTTTTCCATTAAATATATTAATCTTGCCTTTATTTGGGAGAATGTTCTGTTGCAACTTTTATTGTATTGTAATTACTTAGTAAATAGTGCGAGAAGTATAAAGGAATGTATCTACAAGGAAGTAGTTATAAAATTTTATTTATATTTAATACATTTGTATTATCCAAATATATGGTAGTTTAGTAAATGTTTATGGCATAGTTAAAGTTTGTTATTTTATATCCTTTAATTTATAATTAGAAATTTAATATTATGCCGTATTTTTCTTTTTACCTCCTATAAAATGTTTTGTAAATTAATGTCATTTTACTGTTTTTAAAGGTCATTTTTACTATATATATGATTTTTAACGATGATTTTTAATGGATCCTGTAGGTATTGCTCAGATTACATGCCGCCAAGTCTTATAAGGCTCTCAAACTTCGAAATAAGACAAATCATTGGTCCTCGTTCAGTGGGAGTATCTCTGACGAAAATTGCTGAATTGTTTACGAAACGTGGTAAAACGTCATAGAGAAAGAGGAATAGTGCGCGTAACCCAAAGTTAATTGACATTAATTGAATTACAAATACATTTATTCAATAAAACGTGTCTATAAGAACCTTATTTTTACATTCAGAGGGATGTTGTTTATATCAAATTTTCAAATGAGTCAGAAAGCTATTGAACTGTTACCTTAAAAGGAATTAATTTTAAAATGGATATTTACAATGGAATATGGAAATGGAGCAAATCCCGCAAGATTAACAAATATCACTTATTGTTCGCACAATTAAAAAAGAAAATAAAAGAGACCCTAATAATTGTAGAGGGATTACTCTCTTGTGCGCAGCCCAGAAGATATACCAAAAAATTATAGAAAACGATCTAAAATCTATAGTAGAAAAGTCGCTAACAGAATCACAGAGTGGATTCAGAAAAAGAGGCAGTAATAAAATTATGAGAACCATTGTAGGCGAGAGAAAACCTTTAAAACCCAATCCAATTAAAGGAAGGCTGCAATTTAAGTCCACTCCTATTTATAATATTAATGGCTAAAATATTAAAAAGACAAAAACATCCTGTTTTTTTATGTGTTCTGTTTTATCTATTAGGTGGAATATAATACATAGAGAATAAAAGCAAAACGAAAATCATGGTGGAGCACTATAAGTAATAAATATCTAAATTGAGGATGTAAGAATAGAACAAATAAATGTACTTAAGTAAATGGGTAAAGAAATCGAAAGATCTAAGTCAGCCAAGGGCTGAAAATATATACGAATGCGAGAATTGGAATAATCATGTATCTCTACTTTTCTACAGATGTGATAAATAAAGAAATAAGCAAATACCTCAATCCAAATCAGTGTAAGAATATACAGAAAAGAGACAATTCAATTGGCAGGGACACTTACAACGCACGGAGGGCACAAGACATAAAAAGAATATGAGAAAACAACCTAATAATACAACCTCGTCAACAATCATATATAACGATTTATAAATATAGTAAGGTATCAAAAATAAAACACACGTAATATTAAAAGTTAATCGTTTAATTAAATTAATTTAAAAAACCGAAAGTTGCTCTTAAAAGACTAGGGTAGAAAGTAGTTGAAGTTCAACCCCCTTCTCTCCTTTCTACCCCAGGAGCAAGTACCGATTATTGAGCAAAATAATCATTCACAGTTAAAAACGAGAACAATCATCCGGAAGACAAACTTTCTGCGATATTCCTCTTAAATTTGGGTAATTTTGCCTTTCCTAGGAATGGTACGAGCCAAGCTCTGTGGCACCTCCGCTGGTACGGCAACCTCACTTTCGTCGGCGGTTGCTGGTTCAGTGGCGGATATCTCAACTTCCACATTACCGAAATTCCTGTTCAAATCGTAGAAACGAGGAGATTCAGCACAATCTATCGATTCATCAGAGCGAGTGCATGTAAATATTTCCTAAAAAGAATTTAAATTGTGACACACACACTAAGTACACCACGTTTTCATACTTCCGTTTAGTTGTTCAGCAATTTAATGTGATACAATGACAAGTGTACTTAATAAAATAATAAATTACATATAGACAAATAAAATTGCACTATAATATGAGATGTTTATGATTAATAACAAACTATTTTTACCTGATTGAAAACAGTTTCTTCCGGGCAGATAAAGCTCCATCTAAAGATCTGACTACGTCCATCTTGATATCTCATCGGTAAACATACATGAAACAGCTGACAATCATTTTCGACGTCAGCGTAGTAACCATACTCACGTCCCTCACAACTGAATGAATCGGTGATTTCTGATCTAATACTTGTAGCATTACTAGGCAAAGTAAGTAACTGAGCTGGAAGCATTTGTTCAGGCATGAGCTGAAATTTTAAAAAACCTTAAGAAAACCCGCTTATCCTTTTATTAAAATATATGAAAATGTTCCGTTACAGATATCAACAACAATTGTAAATGTATAATGGTTTGAAAATATTAAAGTTATATCAGGTATTAAGAATAACTTGCTTATAAAGTATAGATTAGAAATGTTCTGAAATTTAATGATTGCTGTCGGAATTTTTATATAATTTATTTTATTTTTTATATATTTTTTTATTTTATTAAATTAAAAATTTTATATAATATATTTATGTACTTAAAATAATATATATAGGTGTAACAAACTAAAGCAATATATAATGGTAAATGTTATATCAATACCAGCAGTATAGTCTTACGTTCGTTTAACATTACCATCTATTGTTAAAACCGGGGACCAGAAAACGAAAAAATGCACAACAGACAAGGAATACATTATTATTACTTGGATGAAATAAATAAAACACAATAGAGAGGTTTTTCCACCTACCCTGGGAAATCCAAACACCACGCCGAAAAAGACAGGAAGCACGTATAACAATTTCATGATTTCTTTTTCTTATTTTTTTACGAGACCACTGGGCACACACTTGGTGACTATGAGACACCAGACGAATAAGTAATACTTTATATAGTTCCCGGGAATGGATTTGAAGCGGCTTGGGGAACGGAGGGGTAACGAGCAAAGGTCTAAATGGGGAGGAGGCGTGGTTGGATTGCATCGAGCCAATGACATTTTTGCAGAATTAAACGGTATTTCTCTAATATCTAATTAATCAAAGTCATAGCAGTTAATCAGTTGTGTGGTATACATATACTAACATTCTAGAAATATTTAGTATTACAATAGCCATCCAATAATATTCAGAGAAAATTAGGATATTTCTCATAACTGTTGTAATGGTTCATTTTTAATAATATACAAATAATTTTATTATTGTTAAAATATATTAAGATCTATTAATGTATTATTTCATTAATAAGACGTATTGTGCAACTTAAATAGTTCCTTAAAAATTATTAAAAGTTAAATATAATTGTAAATATAGGTAGTCTCTCTGATATATTAAGTATACATCGTAAAATCAACAAGTATTTAAATATATCTAGAACAAAAAAGATCACTTGTTACAAATTTGTATCAATTTTATATAGTTATAACAAAAAACTATGTCGTTGGACAGACAGCTAAACAACCTAATAGAGTAATATCCGGAAATATAGCAAGGTAGACTCTCTTGAATATTAAATGTAAAGATCGGGTACGTTCACCCAATGCAGCGAAGAATATTCGTACAATAATGCTTTCATAGTTTAAGTAAAATATTTAAGATTTATTAGTAACACATTTATTTTCATCGCAAGGTTTTTCAGAATTTTTTAATATTTCATACCAGCCATATAGTGGCTCACCCAAAACAGTACATTGAATTGTTCTGGCTACCATTTAATATTCAAAATGAGTATGTCAGTTATTCCTCCATAAAATTTCATACAATTGATGCCAATTATCGAAATATCGACCGTTAGTTTTATGAATACGCCCTACTTCATATATTGTAGCCGTTTAACCTTAATATTGCAGAAATATTTCTAGCAAAATTATTTCTAATATTTTATTATCGTTTAGTTTAAACATCACTCCTTAAATACAAATTTGAGAATATTAAATAATGTCCTTTTAATTATCTACATTATACTCTAAATTAACGGCTAACATACTAATTTATATTTGTAACATAATTTATAATTTAAAATAACTTGAGATCTAGGTATACATCTAGGAGAACAATGTTCGATGGAGAATAGAAAATAATGTTCATGTATTAATTAACACTACTATTTTTTCTGTTAAATACATTTCACTACACTACAAGATAAGATGTTTAGTTCATTAGAGAATGTGTCCTGCTCGAGTGTTATCCAAGAGTTGCAATACTTCAGAATTAACAAAAGAGTAGAATCTCTTCTCAATTCTCTTTATGCCCTGAGAAAGAGTCTATCAGAAGGTCTCAGTGTAACCATTCCTATAGCATATTGGTGATTTGATTTTAAGTAAATTATAATACAAAACTTAATTGTAGTAAGTAAATTATAATTATAAGTAAATTATAAGCAATATGCGCCAAATTTTGTTGGTTAACTTTTATTCTGCATATCCAGCTATTTATGTCGTTACCCCCCTATTGTAATGTTCTGGTTTGCCTCTTTGCTGTTGGCTCCAACCACAAATATTGCAGTATTATCAGCAAATATAGTCATGATAATATTTTCCATTTATCACGTATGAGAGTAAGCAATGGATTAGCAGAACTAAACAAAAAGCATGCTTTACTATAATTAAAATACAACAAATTAAAAAATACTATCTCGCATGTATTTAAAATATAAAAAGCAAACTATTTTTAAACCCCGTATTTAAAATATAAAATACAGTATTAACTAATATTATTTTAACTATTACCATTTTAATTTAAAATAGAAATTACCAAATACAGTCAGGTCAGGTGCTAACATAGCAACAACATAGCACATAACGATGTAAATAGAATTGAACTAATCCAGCCCCGTCTATTAATGGATAAGAGCAATATTTCCTTTCATGAGCACTAGATTTTTAAATGTACTGTCAGACAAACAGCCTCGGGGAATGAACAAGGTATGCATATAAGGATAAAAAGTTTTTGCTTTTATCGTTTAGGAAGCTGACTAAATCTAACTTCACTTTAGATATATATAGTCGATCACTGTCCCTATTGACAAAAGCGATAAATTAGTACTGCTGTTCCTGTTACTCCCAGATATTATTTCATGTTTTTAGTATATAGCGTCTAAGTCATGAATTGCAACATTTTGTATTGTTTCCTTTTCACCTGTTGCAGTGATTAGTGTTATTTTAATTTGGGAATTATATACTGATGTATTAATACCGTACTAGCCTTGTTTGTATATTAATGCAAGTACAACAGTAATAAGTTAATTGTAAATTAAGATTGTACTAAGAATATCGAATGTAAGATGTAATTAATAAAAAAAATCTGTTGGAGTGCTTTCTGGAAACCAACACATCTTGTAACTAGGGTAGAAATTTGATTACAGTATGGCTGTATTTATTTCAGGTGACTATTAAAAACTTATCAAATCTTCTTTCTAAGTTCTTAATTGTGATACGGTAATAGTAAAATGCACTAAATTGCAATGCTGGACACATTCACTTCATCGCCGCCATCATAGGCACACATGTGGACTAAATTAGATCCATTGATTCCATCGTGATGGTCTTGCTAATAAACTTAATTAATACAGAAAAGTTTCTTATTGATTACTGCGTGTTCAATTTCAATATAGATATCTTATAGGCCAAACCCGATCGTTTTAAGTTTTTGTTGACTTTATAGTCTAGGATACTCTATTTCCTTGTTATCTATTAGATCTCGCAGATAGTTCTTGAATTTGTTTTCAAATGTAATTATTTATCTTTTTAATATCTGTGTTATATTTTTTTATATTGTATTTTTTGGTATTCTGTTTTGTTTTCATTTTAGATGGTTTTTCGTTGTTTTCAGTTTTTCGCTACCAATCAAATTGATTTTATAAGACTTTTTCTTGGTATGAAAAATAAATGTTCCACTAAATGCATAGCTAAATATCATGAATATAAGGAAGGGTATAATAATAAAATACACAATTAATTAAAAAATATATAGCAAATATATCAGTATTTTAATGATATACAAAACTTAATAATTTCCAAACCAACCAGAATCCACGTTGCCTAAATCCTCGTAATGATGGTCATGATGGTTATCATGAAAATAAACAACCTTGTTCGTTCCTTGTGATGAATTCTTCAAGTTAGCAAAGAACTTGATTTTGGTTAGAATCAAGTGCGCCACACCGATAATCAAGAGTTTCCCTAGTATAGCAACACTAAGCATATGTAGGATTAAGTTAACTTTGGTCGCCAAGGCTACCAACATCACGAACATGTTGATCCTCTCCATTTGTTGTTTCTTCTTTTTTCTCTTTTGCTGCCTGGCTTCTCCTAGAAACACGTAAAAAATCGTAAACAGGTATCTAAAAGATATTATAAGGGTGCCCCAAAAATATTTCCGTCAAATTTAGTTAGTCTTATGCAAATGGTATAGATACCGTTTAAAATTAAACGTGCAGTACATAAGTATCGACAGCTTGAATACTAATCAAAAATTTAATTAATTTTCTCCGACTTTACAGTACTGCAGACTTAATACAAAAAAATATACTTTTTGTTATTAGATTCAGTGATTCTTAGTAATATATTTCTATTCATTTACTTCATTATTATTTGAAATTATTGTTCTATTAAACACAGGTATTAATCCGTACAATTTCTGATTAAAATTAGATTATTTCAAATAGTTGAAAAAATTATTATTAAAAATATTGTGCAACGATTTCAATAATAAACTAGTATCATAAGAACTCTATCTTCATTTATCGCGATCTTCACAGATGAACTAGTGAAACGAAAGTCATGTGCAATATTAAGAGCTACATCTAGAGTAATTGGGGTTAGACATCGAGGTTGACGCACATTGTTAGATTGAAAATAATCTTTTGGGTTGCTTAATGTACATCAATCATGTTTAGACTACTTCCAAATATATTTATAGTTTAATTTAATTTTAGCAAGTCATGGTATATCCCATCCACTAAATACACAAAATAAACTTTTTACACTAAGAATATTGCATTGAAATAGCAGGTCAGAAGTATAAAATGCCCCTAATTTGTTCAGAATTTCAGTTACTAAGATGAGTAATATAAACAAGGTACAAAGGATAGACAAAATAATTTGAACACCATACAATATAGTACATCTTGTTGATTGCCTGTGTATTGTATGTAATGCTCAGTTTAAACACCACCGAATATATCGATATCCTCAATGAACACTACCATATTCTAATATGATAATGTACCCATACATACTGTCAAAATGACCCATTCTTGGTTTGAGAACGATCAGAATACGATCTTCCCTGGCCAACACAATCGCCAAATAATCGATGAAACTATTCAGATAATATTTTTAAAAGCTGACTGAAAAGCTAATGATAGCTTAAAACCTTATTAATAAATAAATACTGTGTATATCTCAGGTGTTCATATTATTTTTCCATCCCCTGTAAAACATATAATGTAATAATGCGATCAGTTAATCATAATATCGTAAATAAAGATTAATATAAGGCATTTTAAGGAATATTCATCAAATATACAAAATAACTTCTGTAATATCAGTAGCTTAAATTGAAATGAGAACATTGTAGAAAATTTTATTAAATTTCAGTGTTTTAAATGTCCATATTTGATTTTGTTAATAATGCCTTGAATAATTACAGAGACAACAGCAATAACATGTAATTTGAACGATACAGCGGCGGCTAATAATCCAATCAAGGCGACCAACACTACCAGGACGCCAAATAGAGCAATCTTGAACAGAATGAGTTTAACAGCTACGTCCATTAAGTAAGTTTTCAATCCATCGTCGTCATCTTTCTTTCGACTTTGCTTTACTGGATCATCAGAGGCCTTACGTCCAGCTGAAAAGGGGAACTCTCTTATTTTTCGTAAAAATAGAATTTAATATGTAATATTTAAAGATGATGACTATGAATGGAAGTGATACTATAATATCTTGCATGTATTACGTACTTGATTTAAGTGACTATAATTCTAAGATTTTATCTTTTGTATACAAACTTTTTATCAACTACAGCATACATTTCACTGTCTAGTAGATACTATCAATCTTGCTACGCATATACCATTAATATCATAATAATTGGGTATAATAAAAACACACGGAAGCAAAAAAATATTTATTAGTACAAAACATGCAATATGCATTACAATTATACAAATAATAAGCACAATAAATAAACTTTGCTAATCGCTGATGACTAGGCTACTCATTCTAATGGCCCAAAATAAAATGGCACTGCTTCAATCTAACCTAATGACTAATCTAACGTTATATATCAAAACCAAATGATTTTGAACACAACACTTTCAGTTTCCATATGGGTTTTAAGAATGATAACACAGATTGTTTAATAACTGGCCTATAATATATGTAACACTGTTTTAAGATCAAAACTGGCACTATATGATTTAAATCCTAAATATCTATTATTAGATTAACAGGGAGTAGAATTGATGGTTAAACTATGTCTTGTACTTATACCCATATGTACTCAGTCTAAGTTGTGTCTAATACTACTACAAGCTAGTAAAATATCCAACTTTATATCACTTGGGTTTTTCATGATATTTAAAATATGTTCTTAAAACGGAACAAGGGATCATTAAAACTAAATTTAATTCTGTATGACACAAATAATACTAAAATGAACTTCAACACTTAGAATTACAACAAAATATTCACACCTTTGAAATTGAAATACAAGTAAATGTCCCCAAAACCTGTAATACCCAAAACCAAATTTAACAATAAATATTAAAATTCCACAAATAACAAAAAGAAAAAGTGATTTACCAAAAGGGGAAAATATTTATATAGAGGAAATTGATTTTGAAAGTCAAAGTATCAAAGTATCAAAATTAATAAAGATATATTGAAATTAGATTAACATTTCTTTTTTATCTTGAATAATGTAGAGACCTGTTACAGATAATTGCAACAAAATAATTTAAAACGAACAAAAAAAACCCGTTTCATAAACATCATTTTTCAGATGTCCCCTTTTACAAAAAATTGAACAAATCTATTTATCTAATCTATTGATTATAAAAAAATGCATTTTAAAAAGGAGATTTTGTATTATGCTGAATGATTGTTAAACTGAACTTTCTACAACTTATTCTATTCTCAATATTATCTATATTATCGTTTAATACACATAAACATTAATAATGAACCAAAACATTAAGGGAGTACTAAAATCACGCCATAAAAATACCTATATGTCCGGAACTCATTTTAACATTGTATAATCCTTGTATAAGGTTTAGACTTTGAAAATATGAAAAAATCGATTTTTTTTAATGACTAGACCGGAATACCCCATTAAGAATATATATCTCCTTTTAAAAATGATTGGTTATCTCACAAAACACATCTGCCACAATAATCCTCTGGAAATATTTTAATTCCAACCTCATTATATTGATAGAATTAATTAAACCAAGATAACAGACCGGAAGAGGGTGTCGGTTTTTGTTCACGATATGCCAAATTGTGAGCGTAATCTTTTCTAGAATAACTTGACCAATCATCAACCGGTACATGATCGTAATGGTCGTCGTTCTCATAATGATGTTCGTGGTGAACGTCTTCGTGAACCACAACTTGGTCACCACTGCCCTTGTGCAGAATCCAGACCTTAAGGGCAAAGATAGCCACCGCCCACATGATGGCCGCCACCATCTTGAACATAAGGAAGGAATTGAACATGGCGATAGCGGTGTGTATCATAAAATACAGCGTCAAAACGTAGACAATGTACTTGACGAATCTGACAATTTTCGTGATTATACCTTCCTTGTTCTTCTTCTTTTTCCTCAACTGTTTGGAACTGGAGGTCCGAACTGAAAAATTAGTTTAATTTTCTTCATTAATGCGGTTGAAATTCGGTTTTTGGGATTTGTTAGAAACACGATGGACATTGTTAAGTTATCGAGAATAGCCGAAGTAACGTCCATCGCCGTTTATTTTTTTCTAATCGTGATAATATTGATGTCCAGAATTTGAAAACTTCTTTATGAGCAGAAACTTCACAATAGCCACTGCAGCCAGACACTTGAGCGTTAAAGCGCCTACTCCTGCTAACGCTCCCAACACGGTTATAGCAAGGGCCACGGCCGCTATCACCAGTGTGATCTTCAGCAGCACAATAGCTTCGTTTATCAGTTGTTTTTTCGATTTACCATCGGCAATTTTGTCGTATTGGTGGTGATGGCCTTTGGCTTCGACTGAAATCGTTTAAATAATAGCAATTTGTACAGGTTGTCGGGTCGTACCGCCTGATCACGCCCGTTTGCGGGCACTAAGAGCTACATTTGCGTACGCTTTTCTCTTTTTTGGATCTGGACTTACCCGAACTAGTATTCAAGTGGAACGTCCTTCGACGTCCCAGACCGCAAACAGGCGTGATCAGGCTGTACGTCCCTATAGAACATTCTACAGGCTTTTCATTGTTTACTGACAAAAGTCGTACGCAAATGGCTTTAATATCTTTGAAATGGCATACGATGTTGATGTCATGAATACCAGAGTTTAGTGAAAATGTTTCGCAAAACAAACGGACAAAGGAAATATCCCTTAAATTTAAAACCTTAGATCATGAATAATAGCAAATCGATATATATGTACGTTAATATAACTGAATAGAAAAATAATTTTAAGAAACATTTTAATTTTTTAAACTATCTAAACGTACAAACCCTTTTATATTTAGTTGTGATAATCTATTCAAATAACAATAAAAAAATTGTTGTGAGGGAAAATCAATTAGAAAAATCTTTGAAAATATGATAAATTCTGGTATACAATAGATCATCAGCATTGCCCATTATGTATCATTAATTGTTAAGATAACTGGCTCATACACACCTGAATGACGATGAATTGTTAAAGATGTTTCATGATGATAATTCCTAAACAACTTCACTTACCACTCACTCTATCTTGTATTGACTAAATGAATAATTAATTCATACAAGGCGCTTAATCGTTAATTCTTACACATAGGGCAAAATCTTTAAAATCATGTTAATAAAAAACAAGATACTTGCATATTTTAATATAATTTTACAATAAATATATACTTATTCTGTAAGTTCACATATTTGGATTGATCTACATCGGTGCATGATGAGAATAGGCCATATGTTGGGCGCTAGGGAAATTTCGGGCTGCATTATACTCTCCCCCATAAGACGATCCACCTCCTGGTGAGGAATACTCGTCGCCAGATAAGTAAGGATTCTTATAGACGATCTCCTCGTGATGGTCGTTCTTGTTTTTTAAGTTTGTCCAAAACTTAAATGCCTGTATCGCAAAAGTAGCAACCGAAATTAGCAGAAACTTGAACTGCATAGCAGTTTGTAAAACTTTCAAAAGTATGCCAAGCTTAAGAACAATAATCAGTGCTATCAGAGCCACCTTGATCAATCTAATCAAGCTTTTTAAGGGCTTCTTCTTCTTCTTCTTCTTTTTCTGGGAAAGGCCATCCAAGGTACGCATTTCTGAAACTAGAATCGTTTTTAAGATATGCACTAGTCTAATAGAAAATAAAATTGTACACAGATTAAGCTATTTGCATCAGTGTATTGCAGACATGTTAATAAACTCAGCATTAATTAATAGTATTAGTAAAATTGTAAGTTTAAAATACATGCTGTGGTTAATAAGTTAATACATGGTAATATAGTTAATCATCATGCTTGTATTGTTATATTAATTCCTATTGAATATAAGCATTATTATATATCCACTTTACGCTATAGTTACCAATAATTATGTAGGAATAAAACATGCTGTTTCTCCTAATATCATTAAAGTTGTACTTACTTTTTAGCTCAAAAAATAATAATTGTAAAATTATTGCCCGTCTCTGACACCTATATTTTAGATTTAAAATATGACTGCTTGTTTTATTATAACATATTAATTTAGATACAAATAGGTTTAATATAGGTTTATTAAAGATAAGAAATATATTTAATTTTTAAAATATAATGTAATGTGTATTAAAATAATGTATTAATACTTAAATAAATTATATCGTTATTAAAAAAAGTGAAAAAATGTAAATATTGAATTTAAAATATAAAATATTGAATGAGCATTCATTTTATTAGCAGAATGAGCTCATATTTTATTTTATGTTATACATGATGTTTCCTTATTGATGTTTTAGACACATTAATCTATTATTAAAAGAAACAGTTTCCAAACAAATAAAAAGTCACCTTTGTATGGTATTGGTATAAATAATTAAAATTCATCGATTTCAACTACATGTATATTAATATTTTATTATCGAATGATTGATTGATTTTTTCATTGTCTCCAGTACTCATCTAAAAATACAAAATAATAATAATAATAATAAAAATCCCCACAATATAGCAAATATAAATACAATAAAACAATATTAATATGGCTTTATAATCTAATCTATTATTTCAATATAATTTAATCACATTTCATGCGATAAAATATGTTCCCTTTTAAATTACTTCTTTCCAATATTTGGATTTTTCAAAAAATAAATTCTTTATACATAAATTTATACATTCAACTGCAATAAAAAACTATCGTTAAAATATAAGTTATAATAAGTAGGAGATAAAATATGAATTAATACTTTCAAAATATTATGCTCTTATGCTCTATATATCATATTCTTATACTCTCGTTTAATAAAATTATTACACTACTAAACCTATACGTCAAACAAAATAAAACACACGAAAATTAAATTACTAATTAATTATCTGGCAAAATGTAATAAATTGAAGCAACAATATAACAAAACATTTTTTATAGCATAGTTTTGTCATATTTTACATGTGCCCGCGTCAGTAAAAAAACCTTCCCCTTATATTATGATGATTGAAATGTGTACTCTGTAATATAATGGTTTGGTGTCTGTGTTTCGGTGACAAAGGCATGCAAAATAACGCTTTAAGGTCATGCTTAAAAATATTACAGAATACACCTACCTGTTTAACTTACTATGTATGCCGCTTCAACAGCTAAGTCACTAATATCACTAATACTGTTTCATTAAAGCATGTAGTAAATAACATGAAGGACATAATACATCTAGATATTTCATCTTTCTTAGATGACATTACCTAACTTTTAAATATGGATAGCGGGTGAAGGATACTTAAAAGTATATTCCATGGTGTGAAAATTAATTTTAAACATTTTTATTCTATTACAGCAAACGCTCATTAATGCAAGAACACAATAATTAAAACAGTGTGTTAATATAAACACAAAAGTCGTACCACAGGATCAAATGTAAAATGCGGTAACGTAAACAATCCCTATGGCCTAATCTCTACGATGATGTAAACAATTTTTGGCAATAGGACGCCGAGAGGTGGGGACAATATTCGCACATATTGAACATTTTTACCACTGTATCATCCAGATTTTATAAAGTGAAATTTTTAAATTTAGTGTCAAAAAAAAACATAGACCAAGTTGCCTAGGTAGAGGAGTGACACTGCAAAAAAATATATAGTATCAAAGGAAACAATTTGTAAAAGTAAGCGCTTAAAATCACAAATATTATTTAAAAAACACCTACAAAACCTTTAGATTTAAAAGTTTTAACAAACGCAGATGCCTAAAATGGAAAATTTTCGTCATAAGCGGCTTTTCAAAATGGAAAATTTTCGTCATAAGCGGCTTTTCAAACAACGGGAAAAACATATCCTAATTAGTGGCGAAATATTTAAAGAAACAAGACAAACGATACGAAACAAGATACGGAATTCGACCGCTATCTGCTGAGACATTTTCAGTACAACTAGAATTAAAAAACATTCAAAGAAATATCAAATTGATGAAAACAATTGGGGTAGACTTAAGAATAGAACAAATTTACAGCGCTGATAAAAGTGCCCTTTATTGGAAAATATTCGCAAATAAAAACATATGCTGTATCATTCGAAAAAATTAATAAAACGAATAACTTTTCTAGCTTGTACCAGTGCTAATGCTCATTTGATTAAAGCCCTGTTGATTATGGTTGTTCACAAAATGCGAGGATGACAAGCAGTATATTCCTGAAGTTCTTTATCGCTTTAATGAAGATTTAAAAGTATGACAATGATTTTACAATCGCAAATGTTCTATTCTCAATTAAAAAGATTTTCTAATAGAACCTTGCAATAAAAGCGTTGTTACTATCCTCTAGAACAGCAACACAGGAGCGAGAGTCCATTTTTTTTATGTATCTGGAACCGAACTCCATAAATCCAACCAATGAACCGGCACTTAATAAAACTTTCCAATCTTTACTACCAAAAGGTTATGCTTTCATCTGTTCTATTAAAGAATTCTGAAAACATATGGGTGGCTTTGAAACAGGTGATACCCCGAGATGTTGTTTTAAATTTGCATATGGCCTGGAACGATCTTGATCAAGAAACTATGCAAAATATTTACACAACAATCAACAACAATTACACAACAATCAACAACAATGGAACAATCTCTTATGTGTCAACGATATGTGCTTATGATGAAAATGACATGAATGTTGTAATTAAGGAACAATTGCGGTAGAATACGGATATCTTTGTCAATGCATCCTTGGATGTTATTAACTTATTGAAATTGTTAAATCCAACTTTTAATAATCTCAACTACACTTAGTTTCAATTACTTCACTGTACGGAGCGTCTGCTGTATATTTACATATGTACTACTAACCGTACCATCAACATAAATGATTGTTTAAAAATAAAAACAATATCTCATCTATGATAACATATTATACAGTAAACAATAAATAAACATTCCAAACTATTTTTAAATAGATAAATGGATAAATGGAGATGCTTTGAGACTTTTCGCACTTTTCGCAGAATTATGAATAGACCACAGAAAACAATAAAAGCATTAAGATTACAGTAAATAAAACACATGGCTTGACCGAAATAGGATAATAATATACATAATTTAAAGATGTATCTTAGTAATAAGAAATAAGTTGGCTTAATTTAATCAAGGAAGCTCATCCAAATTAAAAGTAGGTTTATGTTGTCGAATTTCTTGTTTCATATCTGTATATAGTAAAACTTGTTGCTGACACACTCTACTCTCACTACCAACATCTATGACATAAAAACGAATAAGGCTGACGTTAAATAACCTTATCGGTAACGGTAATTAAAACGATTGGTTTCTGAGCGGCGTAGGCTGACTTTTGTGCGGTACTGTTATCCATATGCAAAGCCCGAGCCCAGATAGAATGACCATCCTCCTCTCCGTGGCCGTAATGATGTTGGTGTTGGGCATGCTCGTAATAAATAACTTTAGTCGGATGGTGCTCGTGCTTGAAAGAGTGCCAGAGTTTGGCGAGATGAAGCAAGAACCCAGCCAAAGCCAAAAGGAAAAATTTAAACTGAAGGGCAGCGTGAAAGAATTTCAATAAGAGACAGATTTTCTTGTAGATTAAAGTAGCGAAACCAAAGAATTTCAATAAGCCAAGCATATTTTTCTTCTTTTTCTTTTTGCCGCGACCATCTGTAAACACAGTAGCATGTCTGAGCGTTAACTTCGTTCAGAGTCAATAATTAACATATCGCTCAATAAATCTCCGCTCCAAATAAGAGTATCTTTATTATATAAAAACCCCCTTTTTGATACCCCCTTCAAAAATAATTTATAGATGCAAAAATGTTCATGAAATACACGACCTCCTGATATATTCAATATCATATGTATCGGTAGTCATTTTCTAGTTCTTGTAACAGATTTCACTAGCCATAAATGTACACTGTTATGATTTGATACATGTGTCATTTTATTCTACTAACATTAACCACAAAACTGCTCAACTTATCTTCCGCCAATATAATAGCATTATATATTTATATATTTTTGAAAATGTGAAGCTTTAGTGTGCATTTTTCATTAAAAGAAAACAAGTAACCAACAAGTAATCAAGCTCCTACCATAAGAACACGTGTAGCGTAATTTCGACAATTCATGTGATGATTTTAACGTTCAATACAAAGAACGTTTTGGTAGGCCGAGAACATTTGAAGATGCAATAGTTACTAGATCAAGATCCAACACAAACCGAAAGCAAAAACATGATAATAAGGCTTTAGAGTATGATTACGCACACTCTCATTCACCAAACCCAATCAAAGTGTTGAAATAACTTGATATGAAGTTTTACTACACCCGCGGTACATTCCAGACCTGGCTTCATCCGACTACCCATTCGCATAGATAGGACACGCATTTGCAGAGTTAAAAAATAGCTGGATGAATGATTTAATTCAAAGGAGAAACTATCCCTCTAAAATAGCATCCATAAATTGCATCTATAACATGGTCAAAATGTATAAAAACAAATAGACAGCACTTTGCATAAACAAATTTTAACTACCCGTTGCAAATAGTGTATTTTCTTTAGAAAAGACTACACACCTAGTATATCACCTTAAAGTTTTCTAAAATTATACTGTTGACTTACATTTTTCGGAACTACTACCAATTCTAAGCAATCAAAGTGTACAACATCGTGAGTATTTGTACAATGGGAGTTGATTTCAATGATGGGAATACTATAACGCTTGTCCTGTTTAACATCAACAGTATTTCCTTCATTACTTTATTCAACATTACCTTGACATGAAATGATCTTTTGAAACGTATCCCTTAATGTTTAACACTATATAGAAAGCACATATATTTTATGTGTCAAATCAAAAAAATATCAGAAAAATATAAAACCGGAGACTTATTGTGCGATGAGATAAATTAAAATGTATTATAGCAATTTGATTGAATATACCAAGCGATTCATCGTTATGCTTTATCATATTTTGTATTATACCATTTTTCATAAAAATGCTAATCTTGTGTATCTTTAAATAAAAAATATTAACAGTTTAAATGAATGTTATATGTGCCTCTTAGATGCCTACAATACTGATAACAGAAGGATCAGATTTTTCATCCTTTCGGAACTTCGACCATTTATAAAATTCCTCCTAAATTGAAAAGAAATTCCAATGTAAAACAAATCAGATTATATTATTTAATTAGTATTTAGACATGTCGTTCTATTATGACATATTAATTTAAGTACCTTTAAAGAGTTTTACTTAAGATTATCAATACCGTAGAAAAACGATTTCGCCTATATCGAAAAGATCATTAGATCTTAAGAGGTTTTTCGATTAGATTGACACAATTGAATCATCTGCAAAAAAATATCCAAGTACTTAGACTTGAAAAAGAGATGACGCAATACTATTTCGAATAAACGGACGTAAAGATTACATTAATAATGGAAATACAACAATATGGATTGCTTTGAAAGCATGATAGGTCTCTAGTGAGTATACACCGTAAATAACTTTTTAAAAAATTTAATTCTCTTTCATCAACACTTTCAAAGTGTTGGAATTCTACAAATACAGATATTCCACTAAAATCAAAAGGTCTTGGGTTGGTTTGCGCATGTGCAATTAGCACTAACACGAATTGACAAATTTGTCAAAAGTTGAGAATTATGTTTCCTACAAAAATAATTCATCCATAATCTTACATTATTTGTAATCGTAAAGTAATGAATTCGTAATGAATAAAAGGAATACGGATTTAACTACAATATTGATTAAGGAAGACAGAAATAGCAAGTTTCTAATTGCGTTGTTTCGAGTAATCGAATCAATCACCAAGTTCAAAAATGATTTTTAAATATTCTTGAAAACCTTTAACATTTCTTTCGGTGTGTCCTCACATAAACTATTTATTAGACGAATTAGGCGAACTTAAAAAAGTACTCAACTAGAACTGAAAATTCGCTGTATTGTAATATGCACTGAATAAAGATAAGGGGTCACTGCTATTGTACCCTTTGCTAACATAGTTATATTATAATAACTGATAGATGGTTTGATAAAATGTTGCTAGCATACTGAGCCGTCTTAATAAAAAAAAAACAATTCAAATTAAAATTGACATATACGGTTATGCCATAAAAGATGAATGTTTGTTATTTAAAAAAATAATATAAACTAATAACTTACATTACAGGCATTTAACGGTAGCACACAAAAAAACTAATATAAAGTGTAAGTATTAATGAAATGAATATGGTATAGATTAGTTTGGGATGATGAGATCAATCACGTAACATCTGGAAAATATATCTTTATATTGTCCAGACGATATTTACTAAACACAACACAAACTTATCGAATCCTCAGCCATCACGCAACACAAAACATAAATTATGATACGAAATCCTGCTAACACATACCTCCAGTTGAAGATCTGGCTGAAACTTCGGTGGAGTCACCGTCATCTTCTTCATCACTGTCTTCAGTATCGTCATCATCTTCACCCTCTCTAGATTGCAAAAATCCGCCAAAACCGCCTCGAAACATTCCCCCAAACTCTTTAATTAATTTTCCAATAAGTTCGGCTAAATAAGATGGTTTTGCGTCTGGGTCTGCTCTACCCGTAGATTTAAGAGCTTCGGCATCAGCTTCGACTAAAAGAAAAAATATTTTCGTAATGAAATGTAATTATTGACCATGCGATTCGTATCTAGATCTAAACATTGTTATTTATATTTATTGTGGAATTAGAAGCAGAGTAATACAATAAATGAGTACATATTCACAGTAGCATGCCTGGCAGATTGAGTAATTTAAAATTTTATAATTTTAGAAAACCTCCTACGAGTTATATTACCAGGTAGATCTTGCAATTATCAATCATTGTCTTCAATATACATAAGTAATTCTATATCAAACAAAACAGTAGCAATAGATACGAATATAGATGTATCTGCAATATAACTATAATATATAATCAATGTTGCATACATTACTTCAAAGTTGGAAAGCCGTCGGCTTTAAATACCATTTCTTAATAAATAAATATTTCTGTAGTAATAATTTATTTTTTCCTTCATTCTAGTTAACGTTACATTCAATTCTATGTTATTGTACCGCTATAACAATATAAACACTGAACGCTAATGAATCTTTGCCATCAGTATCGTTCACACAGTTTTAGTTCTACTTTTAGCGTCACACTTTCAAAGCAGACACAAACAGAAGTGATATCACCAAGAAATATAAATCACCAGTTTAAAAGTATGATCTAGAATAATATATTATTTCATAATAAATATAGGTTAACACTATGTAGTATTAATATATGATTATATTATATTATATGAATTACATGATTTTATTGATTAAATTTAATATAATAAAATATAATCGTATATTAAAAATAAATGTATTCTACTAATATACAATAAATGATATATAAATAAATAATATAACAATACCAAAGGCTATTTTTGGTATATCACCACTAAATAATGATAAACATATCTTTTAAGTATGTGTCGCGTGTACTTTCAAAATGAACTTGAGCATTAACTCTCTAACATAAAATCTCACAATATCGAGGAATGTTGATAGGAAACCACTCCAAAACTGCCAAATTTAATTATCCGTAAAATATGATCTAAGAAGTCAATTTTAGTAATATTTAAATCAAAATGTAAATGTACGAAAAATTGCAAAACTTTGATTTTACTGCTCTCGCTATTTCTACTGTCTATCTAAAATCGTAGTGATAATAATTAGGCCAGAAACGGCAAAAACTCAATTTCAAATGGATCTGCCACCCAAAAAATTACTGTTAGGTAAAATGAACTAATGAATGAATGAAATTAATGCTAAAAAATCAAAACACATGGCATGTAACGATTAAATTACTTCCCTAGCATTTGTCTGCCTCGTCACCCCTTACAATTGTCAAACATATCAATATCTTCTGGTGTTCCACAAGACAGCGTCCTTGGCCCATTGTCATACCTCCTCTATACAGCTGACCTAGTGACCTCAAGTATTACTACTGTACTAGATAACAAGGTATTGCTGTGTAAGATAATTCTTAGATCTACTTGAACGTATGTCATCGAACTGTGGGATACTACTAGTAAACTCAACATACCCACCTTTAAAAGTTCCAAAATAGTGTTGCGCGTCATCATTGACGCCCCGTATTACACGTATAATAATCTAATCCAGCGTGATATCTCTCTGGAACCCATAAGATGTGTGATCCAAAGTGCTATTATAAAGTACAATCTGAAAGAGTGTTAATGCATCTAAATGCACTCACCAAACAATATCTATATTTAGTTTATGCCATCCGGCCTGATTTGTAGATACATAGTTTTTAGATTAAAATAGGATAGTAATTAAATTAATTTATGGTTTAAAAGTTTGCACAAAAAATCACTTACTAAAGCGATCTTGTACTTGGTCTTTATATCTAATTTACAATACAAAAAGTACATCCATATTAATATCTTCTTAATCTGTTATCAGATCTATATAAAAAAAGTTGCTTATACCGTTCGCATGGTTGCAGATTACTGTTCCCGTACAGATATATTATTTCTTTCTGTCGGAAATTTTTCATAAACATTTGTAGGATGCACCAGCTGACCTTGGCCTACTATAACATTAAACGTGAAAGTGCCTGGGTCAAGATTGAATTCGAGATTTTTTCCGCTAACGGAAAACCACGTAGAAATTAAAATATTTATTATTTATTGCGTTTTTCTATAAAAGCAGCAATTATGATTAAAGACAATTAATTTAACAATGATTAAACTTAACGAAAAAACCATTAATTAACAAGAAATAAATCGCCATTGACGTATGCACAAGAATGGTTTTAGAGGTCAAAAAAGTATAATGAAACTGCTTTCTCCAGATCTTAAAAATGTTTTTCAAATAACATATTTGTACACGAGAATTCCTCACATTATTTGTAATAAAATCAAACATCCAAGCAGCCATATAAAGTTACTTATATTCCAATCAGTATTTAGATAAATTTAAAAAAGTAAAACTGTATACTTTATTATTGCGACTAATTACTATCAACATACACATAATATCTGATTAAAAAATACAAGCATAATATAAAAAATGTGATTTGATTTTCCAAGATATATAATTTTGCCCAAGATATTATAATAATATAATCATAAAATACCGAAGATGTTCACGGCAATAAAAAAGATCACCAATTTATGTAACCTATTTTTAGTATTTTCTTCTTCATTTAGCATATTTAGATAGATGTTAATATTGTTATCTGAACAAGTTCTAAAGAGAAAATAAGGTCATGCTCTTAGCCGCTTTGATTTGATGTTCAACATGAACATTTTGTGACATACTAAAAATAAAAATATTTTAATGTACATATTTAGCATTTAAGTATATGAATAATATTCAGAATGAATAAATTTAAATCTTTAGACTTCAGCCTCCTTTTTACACATTACTGACTTGATGTACTGTTTAAAGTGCTTAAACTAAGAAATCATCCCAGAAACCATCCTCTCGGCCTAGTTAACGTCAGAGCTAGAATGGCAATTACCAAAATAGTGAAATAATTTATACATATGATAAATATAATATCAGAGACAATAATTAACATATATGTTAAATACTATATTGGATTTTTTCACATTCTTTCAATTGGAAGAATAATATTAAAAACATGCTTTGATGGAAAATAAATTATTTTATACAATTTTCAAGATTTTTTTCCCTTTATACACCTGTGGAAAAATATTGCTGGTATTTTCATGAAAAAGCGAATGTTTCTTATATAGCTAGATATATCTATGTAGATATTCGATTCAAGATTTGCTTCGAAATTATATAATTATACTATAGAAGTAATTCACGTTCGATTACAGCCCCAATCAGCATTAAAGAGTCTGGAAAGTACCAAGAAAAAATACCAAGTAAGATCTGTAGATCTGTAGAAGTCTATATGATGAGTAAATATGGGATACTTCAAACCGCCATTAGAATATTCAAAATGTGTTAAACAATGAAAATAATTTCTTGGCGCGGAACCACATTTTACCACGATTTAAGTTTCGCACAAATATAATATGAAAATCAAATGAAAAATAATAGTATATATATATATCAAATACGATATAATGCGAGTACATATTTACTAAGAACAGGGTTGGAAAATATAATGTTTGTTTATGGTAAACCATACTTTGCAAATGTATTTCACATTTATTAAATTTAAAGCTTAAGAAATGTATTTACTTTTATTATTAACAATGCCAAGGAGAAGACGATCTGCTTGGTTCAGGTCGTCAAAATCATTCAAATGTGCTACTAGCTGCCTGACGTTCTAACCGCATTGATGACCAGCAAGTGACGTATTGGTACGTCACAATTGCATTCAAGAGTGATTGGAAATGAAGAGAAAAGGCTTAGAATGCAATAAGTGCATGCACATGATACGTGAAATTGCACAGACTCAGTGCTTCTATGATCCAAGAACGGGCGGCATTCCACTACGATCCGGTAATATATTATGGTGCCAACAAATCAGTTGTAATTGGGGAAATGACAATCGTTTATCAACATTGTGAGGCATTAAAATACAGCAATAAATCTACTGGGTTATGTTGTACCGCTGGAAAAGTAAAATTGCCACAATTGGTCCCACCATCTGATCGATTGCCTTCACTGGTTCCTCCGATAGAAAATAATTCTAACCACTTCTTAGCCAAGATTCATAATTATAATAGTGGTTTCCAAATGACGGCGTTTAGCGCAACGCATATTATACAGGACAATTTCATACCCCATTTTCCAAGTTTTATACCATAAAATAGTTTATAACATTTAAATATCTATCAGGAAATTAACAAAATCTTAAACTATTGCAGATACAATGACATATTTGTCACTTACTTGGAGCGCTTTTGCCACTGCCAGGTCCAGATCATCAATTATTACAAACTTATTTTATGGGCAATCCGCAATTTGAATTCTGGATGAAATCCAACATTGAAGCGAACTATTGTCTAAGAACTGCAAATGTTTGTTCATCAAGGCAACGATTTAGTTAAAATATTCAAAATAGCAATGGATCAGATGTCATCTCAGAGCCATAATATCATCATTAGTGGCTTTTCTTATTGTCGAACAACATTTACAAAGTAGGTGTAAGTGATAGGAAGTTCACCAGGTCCTCTAGTCTTTATTAATTATTTCGTTATCACATTAAAGCCACAAAATGTCCTTCAAATTCGTTAGAGCAGGTTTCTAGATTTTTTTAATATCAGAGCGCCAAGATGGTATAGTCCCTCAATTACAAATATGACTAAATGATTTGCCACGCAGATCGTAAAAAAATAAATTCTGGGCTATTCAAATCGTTATTGTTGCCTTAACAGTACTTTTCGTAAACAATCTGATTAGCATCTGTCACCTCATTGCTATTTAATATTAATCAAACATAACTGTACCGATTGTTCCAATTAGTAGGCCAAACTTTTTTGACATCGCAAGATTTTCGAGTCGGTACTCTCCAAGATTCATATGGTACATATGCACATTTTAAAGATCAAAAATGTTTTTTTTCTTTAGTTAAACTATGAATTTTTGAAAATAAATTTTTTTACATATAAACCGAATAAAAGAGGAGGTTCGACATTTTCTTAACCATATCAAATCGGTGTATATAATAATAATACACTAATAATATAATAATTAGATATTATATTGAATATTATATTATTTATTATTGTGGTATTGTATACGATATCATGTATTATGTTGTGAAGTAATTAGTATTTGAAATAGTATTTCATATTTTAAATGTTAACCTTATAAAGTGGCCTAAAATTTACGCACAACTTAAAATTATCACCATTTGTGTCCCAAAATGTTGACAAGCTAAAAGCAATAAGTTTGACGGCTAACAGTTTAGGGTTAGTATGATTGAAGCACGCTATGAGAGTGCAAAACATTGAATAAGTTGAATATCAGCAAATGAATGCTAATTTTTAAAGCTGAATCGTCCGAAACAATTATGTCTTCATTAATAGTCTAAATGGAAGACGAATGCATCCACAAAGGGTCATTGTTTAGTGTAAATTTGATTTGGAAGTATTAGATTTTAATTCTTCGAAAATGAATCTGATGAAACTGATAAACTAACTATTAGTTTATGTACTATCTCATTTCGGTTATCAGAATTGCCCTCCTAGATCTTGTTATTTAATAACACTTGATTTTTATAGGGTTATTTTATGTCAGAGATCAACTGAAAAGAAGAGTCATCTCTGTATTAATAAAATTCAAATACAATGCAATATATCATGGAACATTTCGACAAAAATATATACGTACCAGCATAGCTGTGGAGTACACTTTATGAGATAGATTCTTCTGTGAGTTTAATGAATAATAATAAGGTACTATACATTTCATAAAAAAATAGAGTAAAAATACATGATTATATCTAAATTATTTTTTAATACTGAATATTTTATATTTTTATATCTTAATTTTTAATTGTTTAGTGAAATATATATTAAAACGCTTAATCATTGTCATAAAGCCTAAAAATTATAAACCATTTAACAAATTCGACAAGCAATAGAAGTACTATGTAGTATATATTTAATATATTAGAAACTAAAAACTTACCTAAAAGTTCCGTCCGTTTCAACTCCAAATAATCTTGAGCCACATCCAAGAAACAAGAAACATCGTAGTTGGCAACGCAACTGATCATACCAACATAATTACTAATCTGGCGACCTTTGAATGATTCATCGTCTTTCAGAGTGGAATTTCGTAAATCAGTCGACTGATTTAAACTATGACCACTGGACCAACCGACGATAGATAAAGCTAATAATATCCAAATCATACTCGATGGAAAATTCGATGGAGAAAACAAGAATAACAAACGGAGTAAACCGGGAAACCTAGTATGAAACTTGGTATATCCTCGGAGTGAATGAGGTAAGAGCTGAATCAACGCGTTACGTTCGGATCTCGAACGGTTTCTGCAGAGACGCGGTCAAAACGGCAACGTTTTATTTATAAGGAAGAGAGATTGAAGATCGGTTTCGATTTTTGTGGGTTACTTTAAGGAAAATGTGTAACGGTGTCGAAGTTGTTTACAATCGGCTTATGGTCTGACGAGCTAGTTTTTTAGGGCTCTCGAGCTGTTTCGTCATTCGACGTAAGCGATTAGATCTGATCGACGTGTTATTATAACAAACAATGTGTAAGAAGTCATTTTTAATTCTAAATACATAAAGCAAAGTCAGATTAATTGCACCATTTATAACTCAAAAACGACGGGACCGATTTTAACAATACCTGATTAATTGGATTCATCTTCACCTCGAATAACCAGAGCTGGGCAAAAACATGATTTTCTTTAATTAATTTGTATTTTAACAAATTACAAAATACTTCACTTATTTCAGGTGCCAGTGTATGGTCTGTTTTGTATTTCAAATACATGGTGTAAAAATATTTTATATTTCGTATTTTAAATACGTAGGAAATAGTAATTTGTATTTTAATTAAAGAAAATCATGTATTTTACCCAGGTCAGTCAATAAATTACCTATGAGGCCTATTAAAAGCAAAAATTAATACATTCCCTTTCTCAATATTAATTTAATTTATTATTAATAAATTAATATAATATTAATTAATTTAATATTAATTAGTACTAGGTTTCTGTCTAACGTTTCGTACAAGAGAAAATATAGGCAATAACAATTATAATATATAAATGAACTAATCATACACATTACATTTCAATAGTTAAGATTTCGTTGCTAGATTTGTCCATTCTAGTTAGTTTAATTGCTGAGGAGTCGTTCTATTTGTCATGTAGCCGAACGACTACGTGATTGTTTATTTTAACTATTTAAATCAATTTCGTTTTAACATTCCCACTCCCACCAGCAATCGTATTAGTTTAAAGAAATCATTAACGGGATGTCCTTAAATTTAAATTCATATATTATTTATGTATATTTAAAAGCGTTTCGTTTAATATATAGTCTTATAACAGTTCTAAAATTTAGAAATCGCCCGGTGACACCAAAAATATTACTGTTCCGTTCGATGTTTTGATTGTACAAGATTATTGTCAAATCGGCTAAATGCACTTATTTTAACAGAAAATTTTAAAAAAAATGGGTACGTCGTCTTCGGAATGTTTTAAAAGTTTTACGGAGGTCGACGTAAGCCATAATTTTGACCGTTTTCATTCAACACGCATTTAACAGTGGCTGTCCAACTGTTATTTGAAATTTATGCTTAAACATTTTTCACGAGTTCGTTGGTGAACGTCATCAAGCATAATTATTACTAATTTCGCTTTCCTTTTCATTCATTTTGCGCCACTTTAGGTATCTTTTCTTATTTTATATTTTACTTATTTTTGATTTTATTAAGTATTACAGATTTTTTCTTGGAGCGCTTAAAATAGAAATACTTTTGCAATTTTGAATAATTTAATATGTCGAAAGGATCAGAGGCAGGATAGCAGAGTTTAGGACTGAAACTGATAGATAGGTCATTCGACACTGTATTCCGTATAAATTGCAACACGGCAACAAGTGTCTGCTAAGTCTGAGAATCAATTTGTACTGCAAATTATAGCATTTTATAAAACGCGTATTTACTAGCATAAACGTTTTGGAAGTGGTGATTTCGACCTAGTAGCAGCAACGCCTTGGGCAGCCTACAAATTTTAAACGAGCTTGTAACTCAACTAGAAGTTATTTCTAACATTCTGCAAAAGTCGAAAAACAAATCGAAAACTGAGTCGATGTATGTAATGTGAAAAGTTGGAAACCAGAAAAACATTTATTTCGCTTCAAAAACTATTTTATTTTAGGAACACAGTGGAGACTGTTGAACGGAAAGCATAAAACGAAACCAAACACAGCGCCTCGCTTTTTCGCATACACAGTTTCGTAGCCAGTACCTCTCTCCTAAAGTAAGGACTAAATGGATGTATGTAATTGTTCCGTCTAGACAGCTGTACTAAAATTATATGTGAGGATTATTCTATTACTGCGTTCGCCATCTTGCCTTTAATGGTCTTCTTAATGGCACTACCCAAATTTCCATGATATACCCTGTATGGTTTCCCAAGTTTTTGTGACTCCAAATTCCAATAGTCTGCGGCTCAGAAGCAGTGTTAGTGCATAGCAACTTCGGTCGGTCTTTAGTTGTCTTACACCTTGAACTGCTATACTTGTGCCTGAAATTTATAGCCTAAAACTGTTTTTCAGAGTGTAAACATTGCCAAATTTGAGTAGTTTATGGCTCTTTGAGCACATTCAATCCACCTTTTATGACCTTACAGCCTCAACTACGATACTCTTGCCCGAACTCCACTTAACTACACCACGGAACGATTCGAGTAACAGTTGTCAATCAAACGCCACCCTGTTTTCTTTTCTTCATAATTAAGTTAATTCTGGTTCTGCAATCCTTTTAACGGCTACTGTTATGAAATGTGAAAGGGTTTAGAATAATAACCATTTTATTTTAAAAATTACTTTATTTTACCAAAAGAAGTGCACAAACTGATACTCAGGATTTAAATTTATTCTAATCAGCTTATATGCAACCTACCAATCCACGAATATTGTCAGCTGCAAATCGATTAATGTTATTGTAGAGTTGCTTGTTAACCTCATAGCAAAGTAGTAAACAATAAGAAAAAAATAAAAGAAAAAGACAATATAAAACGGAGTTGTATGTGAAATTATCCTTAGCCATTGCTAATAAACGTATATAAATAGAATAGTGTAAATTCAATAGGATGATAAACCGATCAACGAGGACTTGTATTTTTTGGGCCCCCTTTTGCACCTTACTTTTTAGGCAATAATGAAATTCAAGACGAAACACATTGGACTAAAATATTTGGACATTCGATTATTATCGAGTATGCACTTGAGATAAGAGCTAGATAAGTATGTCGCAATTTAGCCTCAAACAAAAGGCTCCAGTTGTGACTAAGCAAAGATACTTAAAAAAAAGCCTAACCTTGAAACCATTTTTTAGGAATTTGCAACCGCAAATTTATTAAGTAAAAAAGTTACGATTCAATATGTTGATTGAATCTCCTTCCTTCTTCCTGTTGAGTAAACGATAATACTATATTACATAGTTATTAGTAAAACTATGTAGTTCCGAAAACAAACTCATAAGCACAAATATATTTAAAAATATTTACCCGTTAAAATTTTCTAGTAACGTCAGTTGTTTTGCCCGTCTTGCTCGTCTAAAATAAAGAAACATTTGTTCATGCTTGACTTGACACACCTTACAATAAATACTAAAGATATTTCAGGTACTAACTTGAGAGTTGCATCTATTTTAGACGATAAGTTTATATCTCCGAATAACTAATTTAAAAGCTCCACAAATATAAAGCTAAAATTATGAAGACGAACTTTTTGTGAAGAGTTTTTGTGTCTTTTCATATTCAAATATTGCAGAAGGATGATATTGTTGGGGAGATGGGATGATGAAAAATAAGCAAGAAAAGAATTAATTGTTAGGTAAAAATGAAACGAACTAAAAATATGAAAAATGGCACATAGTATATTATGTACTTATGTATATTACATAGAGTTGATATCATTTCATGTAATAGTCTAGCTGTATTATCTAAGTTTTCCTTTCATCACACAATATTTTTTAATCATATATACCTTTATATACTTAAAACACATTCGCTTTAAAACGTTTATACAAGATCAATGTAAGCTTTACAAATTTGTTCTAGTTCACTTTATAAATATTAAAAATCTATGACGATTCTCGGAAGATCCGGCGCCGTCGCCGAACTACAAAAATATATATACTCGTAAAAAGTCACGGTTCGCCCGCCTCTATTCGTAAGACGACGACGATAAATCTTCCGAGGGTCCCCGACGGGACCTCACAAGGGTCGAACAGAAATTTAAACAAAAAAAAAACGAAAATATTCCGTCATAATCGTAACATTTGGTTTTTTGGCTGCCTGATCGCTGAATTTAGTTTGCGCATTTTATTGTGTGTCGTTCGCACGCTGCCAGTTTATTGGGAGATTTCAACGGCTGCCACTGGAATGAAGTTCTAACACGAAAACAACTAAGTAAAAATACATCATACTATGTCATAAACGGTTATTGCAGATTTTTCTCATGTACAACAAAAGTAATCATCTTTCAGTTAGTCCAGTTTTGTACACACACACACACACACACAAAGAGAGAGAATGGTAAGACAAAACGTGAAATTACTTGACGTTCCCCAAAAACAAACACCGGGGAAGGGATTACGTTCGACACGATTAAGACATGGCAATGAGGGATGGCGGTGGATACACGAAATCTTCTGGAATAACTAAAAAAAGATCACCCTTAACAATCAAAACAATGATATAAATATAAAATACTAAAACCTAAAAAAAGAAACAAAATGATAAAAATACATGTTTATGATCGTAATCTAAAAAAATGTTTGCCTATAAAAAAGTTACGCTTACTTACAACTTATGAATAATCTTAAAAAACTCAATTATACATATTATCTGTATATATATATAAAAAGAACCTTTTTTAATATCAGAAGCAGTAAACGGGACTCGTGTGTTGTTCCCTTGTTTGCATGTTCAAAACAGAATTAAAAGTTGGCACCGTCGACCAGGGCGAGAAACAAGTCGCGGGCACAATACTGAATTCAAACAAGTACATAACCTCACTTCCACACATACTACCGGCTCGCGTTTGAAATGATTAAAAATATTTCTAAACTTAAGCGGAACTACAAAAACGAGATCCGCACGAAACAAGTATTAAAATAAAAATAAATTAATAAGCTTTGTGTAAATAACGTTGGCTCTTCTTTGAGGATCCCCCTCCTGTCGGACGCGGTAGTCGGAAAACGTAACCCGTCGCAGTTAAAACCACCGAGAGGAGCGGCTCGAGCGATTACGTCGATCATTGTTCATGTCAAGTCTCCAACCGCTCCCCGACAAAGAAATAAATTTTAATCTGCAACTTTAGGTTTTCGCGACACCACTCGTGGAGACTCAGGAGGAGAACCCGCGGATCCAAGCTCGAAAATAAACCGTCCTCGTTGGTATTTCCTGTCGAAAGACTTGCGGTTTTTGTGTTATCCTTATGTTCGCGTTTATTACACTTTAGCGATTTCATTTAATATAAATATATTGCGCGTTCAAAATGGTGAAAAAAGTACTCATCGATATGTACAAATTCAGTAAGAGCTGACACGATAAACGTATATACCGAAAATACTGGCTTCTAAGGCAGCAACTGTGTTTGGCTCGAGAAGCTGCAAAGATTTCTTTTTTGTTCCTTGTAGAAATGGCACTTTCACGTTTCTTTTACTTAACACCTACGACGTCAGAATAAACTTAAGTATATCTAGAGAGGAAAGGCTCACTTAAAATACGAATCAATAAAAATCATGGCAAAACGGAGATCAAACGTGTCATATATAGCTAGATCAGCTAGAGAGAGAAAGAGAGACAAGAGAGTATTTATGATGATAATTTGGCACATATCTATTTCGTTCTCGAGCCAAATACTTGCGGGACTTCACGGAAGAAACGTCTTCACCCGAATCCACCAGCTGTCGTCTCGTATTGTCACAAAATAATTCGCCCACCGAGCTGGCGTGAGTATCATTACGGAGTCAACCGTAAAGGTACCGCCAACAGTCGAACGCACTTACAACTAATTTTCTCCAATTTATATAAAATTCCTACCCTACAAATAGTTATGTACATCCAAATATTTTACATCGCACATGCAATGATGAAAAACTCAAATAAAACCATCATATTTACAACAAAAATTTAACGACAACGACGACGTCATCCGGTGAAGACGTTTCCCGGCGTCGGCGGTCTAAAACGAATTTAAGATTAAGAGAAAATTAACTGGTAATCAAGTAAATCTAAGAGATGGCGGGGACACGGTGAGGGTCGAAGGAAGGACGGGAGATTGGGATTACGGCGGGGAAGGAGGACAGTGGTTTGGTTTAATGCTGCGATAGGACTATCACTATCGCGAATTCTTGCGCACTACTTAACATCCTTAAAAAAATATAATATTGTTATATAACTTGACTGTTTGTACGAAATTATTTATGTACAGGTAGTAAAAGAAGAGGAAGGTGGCCACTGGGGCTACTAGCAATGCTATTGCGGCTGCCCGGGTCCATTGTGTGGCAAGTTGCTGGGAGCACCCTAAAAAGAAAAAAATAAATAAATAACGAGTATATTCTCGGAGTTCCATAATCAACGAATATCCAATAAAAATTTCACAAAATGTTACTCTTAGGCAAAAGTATAAAAGCTCTTAATACATAAGTTAATTACATTTGTCATTGACTCTTAAACAAGTACAACGGTGCGCCTACAGGCTAATATGGTATTGATGTAGACTTGACTATATTTTGTCTTCTGGCTTGGATGTAAAAACTGCATTCTTTTGTCTAATAATTTTACTTTACATTAACACAACTCTACAACGTTATTGAAGATCCAATGCCAGATTCAAACTTTCAAAGCTAAACAGTTCAAACGCCAATCTTTAAAAAACTACAAAAGCCAAATATGTTTTTGAATAACTACAAATGTAAAGCCTACACCATACTCATTTTTGATGTTGCAGTTTATCATATAACTCTCATAAAAATTGATCTAACTCAAAATTAGGCAATTATATAATATATATATATATATATATATATATATATATATATATATATATATATATATATATATATATATATATATAGCTGTACATAGTAATATTATTAAATCCTTAAATACGCCAAAGTATACAGTGGATATTTATTGATCAACGCACATTAAAAACAACGAATTAAATAAATAGAATACTTCCCAAGACACTTACATATTCGATACTTACTGGTAGTGTCGAATAGTGGGGCGCCGAAAGCATGTGATGTGGACCCGGCGCCAATTTGGGACCGTCCTCTGCTTTCTCTTCCTCTCGTCGTTTTAAACAGGCAGCTTTGGGGTTTAAATTTCTCTCTGAAATAAAATAATAAAAATCTTAGAGTCTATAGCATAGCGCATATAGGCGATAGCATTTGCTTTGTGTATCAAATTTATCAATTTAACAAGGCAGCAACGAAAACTACTAACGAGACAAATAATTCAGAGATGACTTACCTCGAACTTGCTGTTCTAAGGTCATGATAACTTCAACTGCCATATTAAGTATACCCAACTTCGTTTGCGGTTTGTCCGTCTTCAGGTGAGCCATACACATCCGCCCTAATTCCTTGAGCGCTTCATTGATATCTCTAATCCTTATCCTAAAATAGCCACGAATATATTGAAACAACGACAATTTAATCAACAAATACGACACAAACAAATATACAGGTCGTCTAAAAAGTAATGCACGCATTAACTGTTTTAACACCATAAGAATATAAATATAATTAAAAAACCATGATCTAAAAATGTCTGATAGAAAACTGTTTTTTTTTTCACACTTAATGATTACCATGAACAAAAAAGGCGTATAGATATCAAAACAGTTGCATATATTTAATAGTTAAATCGTATAAATAGCACTGAATTTGAGTGACTTCTTAGATACACTGTGTATGACTGATTAGTTAATAATCGTAGTTCGGCAATCGTAACTACACATACAAGAATATAGGCCCAATCATACAGCAAAAACTAACCAAAATAAAGGAATAGATTGAGAGAAACAGAGAGAGAAAAATTGATCGGAAAAAGGTCGAATAATAGCCCACCTTTCTCGCGCGTTATTAGCCTGACGTCTTTCTTTTTCCCGTTGCGCTTTAATGTCTGGATCTAGATCGCCCTCCTCGGTCTCGTCGGCACTGGAACAACTACCATTTTCTATCACTACCGTGAATAGAAGTGTGATTGTTCGCGGGGTGAAAGAAGACGGGTTAAAGCAACAACTATCAGTCAGCATCAACGTTGCGTAACGGTCGAACGATGTCCACGATAGTTGTTGCTTCAGGGCCACTCGCATTTTCCTTTTTCTTTCTTTATTATGGCGTGCAGTCAGAATAGATCGACGAAACGATGATATGTGATCAAGACCAGCCGACCGCGTCCAGCAAAAGCACACTATCATACACGAGAGGGTATCGATAATGGTCGAAATAGTAATTCTCTCGTGCGGTATATCAGGCCCATATTCAAGATGTACATTTGATACAGAACAATTAATAATTACAACTCAAAATTAACTACTTCATGCTGGCCAAATTCTGAAGAACAAACGTTACAGTCGCGATCCCGACTCCAGATTTCGGCGATTCGGTAACGTTTGTTATTTGAATATGAGCCTTTTAGTGTCAAATAATATAAAGCATTGTATTGGGAATATATGTGTCGGGATCAAAAGTGACAGGAGGGAAGCGAGGTATTGACAAACAAAAACTAATATAACGGCACAGATACATAAAAAACGTGCATGTATCAAAATTGCACATGTTTTGAATGATATACTATATAACAGGTCGAAAAAAGTAAGATGAACGGAATGCAATAAACAAATATGTTCCAAAATAAATAACCTTATAATAGTGCCACCTAGATGGTTAACCACGTTTTGGAGACAAATCATTCGGTGACGTTGTATCAAAATTTTATAACCGATTAACAATGAAAGCCAAAAGAAGGCTTAACAATTAGGTTTACTTTGCTTTTCATATGACGAAAAAAGTATATTGTGATAAGTTTTTCTCTTTTACTCTACTAAAAGAAAAAGAGTTAACCACTTGAAACTAATGATAGCAGAAAATACTATCCAGATCCAGATCAACCAAAATATTCGTTAAAATTAATAAATATGGAATATTACACAAATATAAATTGTGTTCACTTTACAGGTTATATTTTTAGTGCGAAAGGTTAATTTAATCAGTATAATCCCTATATATTTAAAAAATTAGATTTACAGATGAAAGGCAAGTGTTATATTTGCATGACGACGGCACAAAACATTTGCACTGAGATTCTCAATAAAAACTTTAAAAACCATCTATACTTTCTTATTATGCAAATCAGTATATATCTATACTTTCTTATTATGCAAATCAGTATATATTAAATAGTATTAAATTATTAAATAAAATAAAGTTTTGTCAATATTCTCATTAAGAAAATGTAGTTTCTCTTAAATGTTCTCTAAATACACAACCAGGAACATTGGAAATATAGGACAAATCAACACAAATGATGTGGGAACCATTAAACACAATATCACGTCGTTAATCCCCTAGGATGTGTTCTAATGTACGGACAGAATAGATACTTTGATAAAATATAGGAGAGGGAGAGTAATGAATACGGGACATCCAGCCCAATCAAGACATTTAACTCGACATCCTGACGGAGCACGCGCCCGAATGTCGATTTCAGTCATGACAGTGGCGGATACCACCAGGATTCCGATGTTAGAAACGTTAAAAAAAACCCAGACGGTCTTTTAAGGAGCCTAAACATACTGAATCCCGATCGTTTTTCTTGGTTAGTGTGCGTTTTACATACCGTTCGCGTACGTTATTGGCCTGTCTGCGCTCTTTTTCGCGCATGGCCTTGGTGGATTGGTCTTCAGTTTCATCTTCGTCGGCATTACTTGACTGACTATTTGAGAAATGGACAGAAAGAATACTATTTCAACATCTTAATTGTTTAATTATCGTTTATTTTTTCTCGTCATACAGGATGATTCATAGAAATGATTTATTTACTATTAGCTGCTTCTGATCACTAAAAAAATATACATTGCGCCATGTTTCTATAACAAAGTACACAGAGTGATAACAGGAAAAGGAAGGAAAATATGTCCCCGCCCACTGTAACTGGTATGATGATCATAATTTTCAAGAAGAATGTATTAGTACTTTTCTGTTATTAACAATAGCGCTAACCTATTTCAATATTGATGTTATTTTGTAGAAGAAAAAACAAAAACAGACCACTTTAATCCCATTTGCATTCGTAAATTTATTTAAAAATTATAATTAATTACAAAAATTTTCACTTAAATTCTTCCTATTTCATATACTTAGTGTCTATATGGTTATAATATCCAATCTAGTATGAGATTTAGCACTCTGTGTAATCTGATGTTTCTGTTCTGTTTGATTAGTTAACTTATTAAATTATTAAATGATTGAAAATTTAACTGGTAATAATTTTTTTTTTTCATTATTACATTAATTCTGAACACATTGACAACCAATCAATTATGAATCATCCCGCCCAATAGTAACAAAATACTACCAATAATAAAAACAATAAACCTGTAATAAAACCTACTAAAATAATAATTGGTAAAAGGAAAATGCTCGCTGACTCACTGAAAGTGTGGAACGGTAATGGTTTGATAATAAAGGGAACACTTACTATCTCCTAGATCGCTTAGTTGATTTAGGACCGCTAGTCGAGTTTGGTTGGACTATGCTTTCAACTGAACTAGAAGGTTTGGTATCACTATCCGGGGGCTCTTTACGTTTCTCTACAAAATCATAAAGATCTATTTTATAAGAATCAATACTTCAAAAATTATATTCTAATATACATTTAAGATCTACTCCCATTTCAAACAGCAGCAGCTACTTAAAGGCGTGCCCAGCCGGCATAACAGTCAGGTATTACTTGGTTGTTTATATCTAGTATTTGCTATTATCATAGTATACTTATTATTATTATTATACTCATTATCAATATATTTATATTTTATTTCATTTCACATTACGTTTGCTTAAGTATTCTATAGTTTTGAAAGTAACGTTAAGAATATCGCTGTTTATAGTTTATTTGTTGTACCGTACATATTTTGATTATAAATAGAGGGCACTAATGGATAAATCATTGACTTGTGAATATTGTCAAAAAAGCTTTTGTAGTAGTTTTAATGTGAAGAAACATATGGGAAAGTTCCATCCGTATCTATTTCATTTTTATTTTAATTTTGCAAACTGAATTCCATCCAATACCAAATTCATTATATTTTAGATATAATTGAGCCTGTGAGAGTAAAACTTCAGAGAAATACGACTCAATGTGCTTTATGTTAATATATCTCACGAAAATCACAGCTCATTGATCATATAGTAATTCCACAAAATTTTTCACCACATTATTTGGCTCGTGTGAGGACTTGAAGTTTAGAAAGATAATATTGAAACAACAGAACTTGAAATGTTACCATATGTAAATTCCTAGCCAAGTCACACACAGCCAAGCAAAGGAAAAAATAATGAGGAAAAATATTATACCACAGAGAATATTTCTTACCCACTAAAAAGAAAAAGTCTGTGAAAGAAAATAGAAATGATAATTTTGACAGGGATAGAATTAAATTTTGTTTGTTGAGCAATGTAATCAAAGATGAAATCAGAAAATGCATTCAGTTATTTTGTAAAATTTGGAGTATGTATAATTGAACAGACATGACATTATGTAAAGATAAATGGATGCTTGTGCTCTGGACCCAAAAGCAATACCACATAAAAAATGTGACTACTTCATGGGTGGTGTGGAAAATACGTTATCGTATATCGTTATAAAACTATAACTTTGGTTTGTTATTGTAATGTTTATACATTGATAAGTAAATTATATTTGTAGTTCATGCTGTTTTATTTTCTTTTTTTCCTATAAGAATTATTTTAGAATTAAAAAAAAAAGTTTTTCATATTACCATGAAGTGTATACACAATAATCAATAAATTATATTTCTTATCTTGCATATTATTTCCTCTTTTCCTTTTGAAATTATTTTAAAGTTAAATATGTTTACAAAAGGTCCTTCATATTACATTTATTATAATGTAGATGGTAGAAATTTTAACTTGAGTTTCAATTGAAATCTTATTCGAGTCTTATCTTAAATAAATCTTAAATCTTATTTAATAATTCGAGATAATATATTCTATATGTTGTCTTCTTATATGTATAATTTAGAAGATTGGCAACGTTGCAAATTCAAATTATTGTGCGCATGCCAGGTGTTTCTATGTGTAACGTTTCAGGTATTATAGGAAAAACATTTTACGCCCTAATCAAGAATTTTTCTCATATCCCTGGTATAAAGAACTGTCGCTTATGACACTTACTTGTATTGTATGTCGGTCTTTCTACTTTAACGGGATCTGGGAGATGTGGGTCAGCGGGCGGCGGGGCACTGTATCCGAGTTGTGTCATCTGATGAGGCGCTAAACTATTCGGCAATTGACCTAACCCTATTTGTGATTCTGCGTGATTTCTCAGCACATTTATGGCATCATCCAGTCTTTCTTCCATCCTAGCTCCCTAAAAGAAAATCAGTTAGTTACCACGAATAAGTCGTCAATAAGTTTCGGCTAAGATCACTTGAGACGTCCTTTTATTCTGATGTATGAATGGAAACGCGCAAATCATACATGCAATATATTAGGCGGTGGAATTAATTCATAGCGCTTAACAAAAGTTGGCGTTCCGATAATTTCTTCACTTCAAAACAACTGTAATTATTTCGTTCATCCATTATGAATCAAATATGTCATATTTTGTACAGAATAAAGTTTATTTGAGATGTGCAAAGACATCAAATATGGATTGTGCCTTTTAGAATTTGTAATTTGAAATGCAGGAAACGACTTGAATGCAGCCGACTAAGTTCAGGAATAAAGAATCAGAGGAATTACTCCATGATAGCTCTTGTCAAAAACTTCATCCAATATTTTTTTTATTAATAAGACCTTAATTTACAAATTAATTTATTAGTAATGTTCTGTTGTGCTTGCATTAACGTAGACAAGCAAGGCGAATATGGGATAAATACATCAGTATGTATTTCCCAAATATGTATTATGAATTAACATTTAAACATATAATGGTTTAAACCCAGAGAATTGAGAGTTAATTTTTGATTTGTGATCTGATTCACTGACAAAAAATGGGGTTTGTACTTCTAATTATCATTGGTGATCAAATATTACGAAGATATACTAGAACAATCCAAAAAAAAGTTAAATCATCATTAATATCAGTTGTAAATCTAATCAGTGTGTGACGGAATCAGAAGGGTGTAATCTCTATTATGATCTGCATCCAGGGTTTACATTTTGGAGTGTTTTGAGCCTGCTGACTATTCGAAAACTATTTAATAATAATGTTCAATTTAATTTAAGATTTGTCAAGATTGGACTGAAGAGACGCTTTTGGATAAAGGGTTTGATATCATTTTCATCAACACCCCCCTCCCTTTGGATTCGCTAATGACCTGTTAAAACCAAAAGCGAATTGTGTATTTAAGGAGAAATAATCTACGTATTGTGTAGGTACTTCAAAATAGGCAAAAATATTTGGAAACACTCAAAGGAGAAATCTTATTACCATTTGATTCATGAATTACTTCTAACAATATTTGTAAAACAATTTAATTCCAACACCTATATACATGGAGAAAACAAAACAAAAAACTTACTTGCGTTGCTTCAGCTTGATTTCTCAAGAAGCCGATGGCATCATCGAGTCGAGCTTCTGGAGCAGCAGGCTTTACAAAAAAAAAAGAAAAAACATGCAAAAGAAACAAAACTCAACACACAAAGTGCGAAAATAAAAAAATCTAAACAAGACTTTTGTGTTTTACCATTATAATTTTTGACTTTGTCCAATGTAAATTTGGTTTATTGTTATATGGTTAAAATATAACACGAATTACCCATCCACGATAAACATTGGAACATTTTTAGTACTTTTTATCATTAATCATACGGCAAAAATCAGAAACTTCTTCTTTAGTTGGGGCATTCGTTATTGAAACAACCAAACGGTGTCAGTCAAAAAAGCACGATGAAAGCTGGTGTCGTCATTAATAATACAAAATTATAAATGCATCCTCGAAATGAATAGTAAAAAAACCACATCCACAAGATATCAAAGCAATTTCGAATGCATCAGATAAACGAATCGTTCTAGTGTTTATGATCCATTATGTACCAAACTTTCACGTCTACAATTCAAGAACGTACCATGTGTAAATTCTGCTGCGCATTATTTACTGAGACAGCTTGTGTATAGTGGGGGGAATGAGGCGTATTGTGATTGGTCAGCCATCCCGTCGGAGCTAGTGGTGGGGGTGAACTGACAGGCGTAGATGGCGCTGAACTATAACTACTGGCACTGGCTTGTTCTGTCGTTTGATATATCTGAAATAGATTTAATAAAACAATAACAATAGAACTGAATATAAAAATAGTGGCAAAAGAGTGGCGTTTTTCAGTAACATTTGATTTAAAAACAAATTTTACCTTCAGTATTCTTCTGAGGTAGCTTTACAATAAGTCCATAAATAGTTATAAAACTAGGAAATAAATATCCATTTAGAATTGTCTAATACACTCGCATAGGATATGAGCTTAAGATTATTTTGTCTGTCTTCAAGGAGACTTAAACTTTCATTTATACATATGGAAGATTCCCTTCTAGATTATCTACATTTTAGTTTCATCTTTCCAACTTTTGATGTCTTTTTTAAGTTATTTGCTATTAAGACGCCACCTATCGATCAAAAAAGCAACCAAGTTTTCTCAAAGCAAATATAATGTAGCTAAATATACATAAAATAGTTCATCGGCAGTAGTATTATGAAAATCAACAATTCAGTTACGGATTATATGGACAATACAAACATAAATGAATAATTTTAATAATTAATGATAGATATATGCTTCGATTAGAATTTTAGTAGTGTAACAGTTCGACTGGGCGTTCTAATATCTATTTCAACTTACACACTTTACATTTGCATTTTTCGATAACCAAGGTGATGTAAAACTTTGAATGGATTTGTACACATTTTTATGGTATTTAGAAGTGAGCGATTTATTATATCTTGACAGCACCAATGACACTCCCCTACGAATACATACATATTACATAACTTTGGCCTAGCGTTCTGGCGTTTTGTCATTGAACATATCGTCGACGAGAGCGCAGCGTAGGCCGAATCGTACGGCCTACGCCGCGAACCTGCATACAAATGCCTCTCTGGCATAATTACTAATATCTGGCCTTTCTCACTCTGATAATTCATCCGCATAGAAAACTATTTTTCCTTGTTCTTCGCGTAAAACCACCCACGTGCATTCACCTCACTATAAGCCCGCTTCGGGTCTTCGTAACTGACCTGTTGAAATCCGTACACATCTTTAGTCAACAGTCAATTTGTCAATCTTCAGTAAATTTTACTAATCGACTAAACAATTAATTCAACATCCGTTTTCATACTTTCCGCATGGTACACAGTGACTTGGACACAATGATGAAAAAACAATACATTTAAATTAGCGAACCGAGTGTGTCGGTAATTACTTTCCGATTTTTGTAACTGGTACACTTTCACTAGCCGTAAGTATGTAATGTTATGATTTGATGTATATGCCATTTTACTTTACCGATATTAATCTCAAAATCACACAAACTACGTTGTGCCAAAAAAACTAATTTTTTTTTTAAATACAAAAGTACAAAACTCGAGTACCTGAAAACGTGCCGCAAGAAAAAAGTCACTAAAAGTAATCGTTTGTTGGTAGATATGTACGGTGAGCATGCTCACAACATATGAAACATAGTTTTGACAAAGGTGGCAATTTCAATAGGTAGGCCAAAAACGTTTGAAGATACGGAATTGCAGCAGTTATTACAGTTGAAACTTGGAGAAACAGCTGATACTGATTGGTACGAATAATGATAAATTTGAACTGTACACTGATGTAAAACGTATAACGAATCTAAACGAATTGTTGAAATCACTTGTATGGGAATTTTAATCGAACCCGCGGTGCTCTCTAGACTTGGGGCAGCACGCGCTTGCAGAGCAACACTTCGTCAATTTCGAAAGTAATGATAAAAAGTGACTCGATAAATGACTTATTTCAAAGGAGAATGTATTCTCTTGAAATGACATAAGAGAGGCATCCACAAATTGCATAGGAGAGGGGCAAAATGTATAATAATGTCAAATATGGCCAATGTTTTGAATACATTTTAACTATACATTGAAAATAACGTATTTTCTTATAAAGGAATTGCCGACACACGGGTAAAATATTATATTTGGTATTCTGACAATACTGATTGTTTATATTTATTTAAATAAATTATTATAATCGAACAACATACACGGTATGCTAATAAAATGATTATAAAGACGGTGATCGGCCAGTTCTTTATTGTTATGGTTTATTATTCTTTTCAGTTCCGATATCTGCACCTTATCGAAGAGTTACGACACCACTCGTCGTTGAGTGGGTACAACACTTAAAAGCTGCAAAATGGCCGCCGATAAGTATTTACGTCTAAAATTTATCGCGAAAATTTGTTATTTCCAAACGATATAATAAACAGATTCTTTTGTTAAAAAATTTTATTGTTTCGAGAGGCAATATTCATATGAATATCGCCTAATTTACATGATTGCGAACATTTGAATTATAGTAGATTAAATCCCACATTAATATGATTCAATAAGGTGAAATCCCTCACTCTATATATATCATTTTTTCATTGCCATAATTGTAGACACTTTTAGAATGAATAAATGAAGTAGAACTATTAGTAAAAATTCTTCTGCGTATTAAAGAGCCCAAATATAGACAATATTTTCAATACAACTCCCCCCCCTGTTCCCAACAAGGCAAAAAAATTATACGATTTGAGAGATGAACAGAATTTATAAGATTGTTATAAATAATTGCACATAAAACATATTTTTCCTCCTGCTTATGCTATAGTCACGGGTTTGAATGCTCGTGACTGTTCTTAGGTAAGAATACAAAATCCGACAACCGAAGTGATCCTAGTCACGCCAGTAACCACCAGGCTGGCTAAAATATCTTCTGAGATGATCTTCAAAGTTGGTGACTCCCCAGTCGGTAAACTTGATGCCGAGGACCGTAGTTCGAAACTCACGTTAAACAGTAGGCCCAGTCTAGGTAAACCTTAGTTGGTAAAATGGAATCTCCAAAATATATTTTAAAAAACATATTTTTTAACAATGCTAAAATGTCTTTTTAAAGAATGTGTTTGTACAGTCGTAAAGACGAAATTCCGAACTAGATTTCGCAAATGTAAGTCACCAGTTCCATTTATAAAATGGCAATAAGCTCTTTCTTATTGGTAATGTTATTTAAACAACAGGCTTTTGTTGAATTGTTTGCTAGATGGAAACAGGTTATTTGACAAATTAAGTGGTGTCCAAGATAATCAAATTTACAAAAACGTTTTAAATAATCGATATAAAATTTATATATTATTATATTATATTATTACATATTTTATATTACAATGAAACTTTAGGTAAGTTAATTAGCTAAGTAAGCTTATTAGTTATTAATTAGGAATTAATCAGTTGCTACAATCAATGTGCCTAACTTGCCAAACGTTTTTAACTTAATTATGTTTTTTTGATAAATATTTTAACTTCAGATATTTTTTAGGAATATAAATATGTTTTAAAAAATTATATATTAATGATATTATGACAATGTGTACCTTAAAATAATAAAATAATATTTGTGAATAATTGATTCTGATAAATATTTTTGAATATATTAAACTATTAAAAATAATATAATTTATTTTTGTAATGATGTTTTTATTTGGAAAATCTTTGAATAATTCAAAGTTTTAATTCAACAATTTACCTTTTTATACTCAAAATATATTGTCGTATTTTAAATATATAATTCAAAAAATATTGTTGAGGCGTAATGAAACACTCGCTAAACTAGTTTTTTTTACAAAATAATCTAATTTTTTATTCAGTAGAATCTAGCCTCAGCTTAAAATTAATCAAAAAAATTGCAAGTTCCTGAATAATCAATTTTAATTCATTATGATAATGATCGTTCATATAGTAGATGTAATCGGTATGAGTAAAAATATCGTTAGGGATGTCTGTCCAATACTTCGCCACTACTTTCCATAAAATAAAATAGTTTAAGAGTAAAGTTAAAACCTACACGTTTCATAACTTATCTACATTATGTATATCAAACACACATGGACATAATCAAGTACAAGAACTATCCACGTTTAATCATACATTTATTGTTGCTAATGCTACAGTTTGAAACGATTTCAAACATCTTAAATTAAGCCAAATAGAAATGAAGACACAGTTATAAATCCAATAATTCCAATTCCGAATTTGTCAATGAAATTCAGAAAAAAAAATAATACCAAAAAAATCCAGACTATATTTCCAAGTGTGGCCAAAATCTTTGATAAAGTACGGTATGAGGATCTTGAATTCAAGCCGACAAACAAATTACCTAGCCAGATGGAGTCATATTAGCAAATCCTACGTTTCTAATTGTCATTTCAGAAAAATATGCGGTGACGAATATTTAGGTGCGAGATTAATGCGAGTGTACCACAAGGGATCGTCCATGGGCCAATTTTGTATTTATTCTATACCAGTGATATTCCTAAATGTGAAGGAGTAACAATGGCGACAGATGCTAATGATACTGCACTACTCGCTACAAGTAACTGTTGAGGCAATCGTAAATAGAGTAAAAAGAGCTGTCAATAACGTTACAGAACGGACTAATAAATGGTCTACAGTCAGTCCATTTATTAGTCCACAAGTCTACATATGTGGCTTTCACATACAAAATAGATTACATGCCAGTGATAATTGCTTTTAGAGTATTTCTATGTGCAGGCACAGCCAAATACTTGGGCTGACGCTGGATGTCAAGCTCAAGAAGAAAGAGCATGTTAAAAGAAACGACCTGAAATTAACCAGACGACTAAAAAAATGTGGTGGTTAATTGGACGGCAGTCTGAATTAATACTCCACAATAAATTGTTATTATATAAGCACATTTTGATAGCCAGTGTGGACCTACGATATGCAATTATAGGAATGCACAAAGAAATCCGACGTCAACATGATCCAAACTTACCAAAACAAAGTTCTGCGCAGCGCAGCATTGTTAACGCTGGTATAGATACGCCATGGTATACTAAAATGAGAACATCCACAAAGTTATAAGAGTAGCAACGCACAGCGAAAAAACACCAAGAGCTTGACAAAATTGGACTTACCCAGATGTTGAAGAGACAAAAATATTTTGAATTACGATAGTTAACTTATATATAAAAAATATGCCGTGTTTTAAAACTATGCAAAGTGCACATGTGGAAGTACATCAAATACTATAAAGTTTGGGCCTGAAATATTAGATCTGAATTTTTATAACAATATGAAGGAAACCTTACTAGATAATTGCACATAATAACTAGTTGTAATATGTGTTCTATGTCTTTCTTAAGAAAATTATAAAAATACATTTTAAAGGAATCCTGAAAACGTCTCACATTTATAAATAATACCTATAAAATATTCGGTTTATAACTATTTGTGTTGTAAACACCATTGAACTGGAATTTGATTACAATATTAACGGAATCTAAATAAATGAAACTTACCGATCCTAAACCTTTAGCTACAACCGTATCTGTGTGTCCATTGGGTCCGAATGCCGTCCCTGGCCCTCCGGGTCCGGCTATGGTAGTAGCTGGAGCACCGTTCGGCCTTAGTGACGACATGGGGGGCAAACCTTGACCCCCCGCATCAGATTCCGGTATAAGTCCGTAGGCCTCGTACGACTGATACGTGTTACCGTAGGCAGCCGCAGGCCAGTCGCCGCCTCCAACTGCGTTAGGGGTTCCGTCCGCCCCCAAGTAGTACCCCGTGCCAGTACCTGGCGAGGTGTATCTTGGTGATTCGGTGAACTCGTCGGAACCGTACTGGAAATAAGTAAGATAATAAAAAATAAATGAATTATTGACTAAAATTAAGAAATAAAATAGTATATACGAACAGTAAGAATAAACATTCATCCTAAGATAATTATTAAATTTTTTTTATTATTTTAAAAGCATTAAGATCGTCCACTGGCATCATAGTTTCGTCGTTCACACACTCGGGCAACTGTTCTCACAATTTCAATTTGTTGTTTAGAACCAGTTTTAAAACCATCATTTTTGTCTACGATATTTTTTTCCAATTTCAAATTATTTGATTAATATATTAATATATTTCCAAGAATTAAAGCAGTTAATTCTTATTTATGGTGTAAAGTTTAAGAATTTCTGAAAATTATTAATTCTTTTTTTTTGATTTACAATGGACGCATGTAATAAACCAGTACAGATAGATCTTGAGTCTTAATTTTAGTTTAAATTGGTTATCTTCATTATATATTACACACATAGTAGGAACATGACAGCAATCGTTTAATCATTAAACGAATAAACTTAGAATAGAATTTACTTTTATATTTTGTTTCATAACAGCTCAAGAGATGATGAGGTTTTAATTTATCTATTAACTAAAACAAAAACTGGAGACATTTTGGATAAAACTGAAGATCTATCAATGAAGTAATAAAATGGTTCATCACAGAAAAACAACTACATATCGTTTTCATGCTGTGATGAGGCTGCATTCGTTAATTTAAAAAGAAACGAGTATTATAATTTTATTTTTAGATGATTTCATAGTCAACATTTTATTATCCAAAAGCACTGTTTGCAAATTACTGTACAGTACATAGATGTGTTGTGAAGTAAATATTTGAAATTAATAAAGATTCGTGATAAGGACATTTTGCCATATTTCAATTTTCAAATTAAAAATGTTAATTATTATTACAGAATGTTGATTTTAAATCAAATAACATGCCTCAGTTCAGGTTGTTTGTGATCACCAAAAATGCATAGGATATCTAGGTTCTATTATAACAATAGTGTACTGTACTTTCAGATACTTAATAATAATGCAATGTTGAGGGAGTCTAATGTCTATTAACATTAATATATGCAAATTTAACATACCCTACAAAACAGAACAAACAGAAACTTTGAAGAATAACATTTTATTTGTCCATCTAAAATATATTATAGATAGATATTAGATATATATTATGATTTTTATTTATATTTTAATTTTAGAAGCCTTTTCGAATACTTGTAACAGAAATATATAGTATACTAATTGATATTAAAAAACTCAATTCGCTTGTCGTTTTTCTCGGCTTGTCGTTACAATGTTAATTTCATTGTTACCAAAAAAAGTGTTTTGTTATTTTTTTATTTGACAACACATAACAACGAGTAAAAGCATACCATAACCATAGAATTATATAACATAACTGTAAGTAGAAGATCGAAATGCGCAATCACATGTATATCTTATATATTTCCCTGTAGCCAAAATCACTGTATATAACACAAAAACAAACCCATTTCTATGGCGTTTGATCTCATTCGATATCCATTATTAGTTTTAATAGTACAAAAAAGAACAATTCTAATGACCATTACAGCTTAATATAATAAATTGGCGAGAAAGATTAATTGGTGTCGAGTTTAATATACGTAATAACATCAAAACTATTCCAATTCCAATGCCTCGGCTTTATTTTCTTTAATAGTAATGACCATTTAAAAGAATTTATTGGAGATGTTGCTATTATTAGAATTGTAACGGCAATATAATGCTGGATTTTCATTTGAATTCGATGTAAATAATTTTCCCCGTATAAAAAATCAGTTCATTTCGGTATTTGCAAAAATGTAACTAAACTTTTGAACAGGTTATTACTGAAATTTAGTAATTCATAGATGTTTACATATGTCCTTGTATAATTGAAGATATGGATAAAAGTTTTGATGAAGTCAACATTGTTTTTCATACGTCCTTAATAATTACGTCAAAAATACTAAAATATATTAAAAATTGAGATCATTGTTTTTCCCCGACAGACAACTGAAACTTAAATAAATGTTGGAATATCCCAAGGAATGTTTCAGTATTGAAGTTATACAAAACTATTAATCATCAATTATATTGTCAAGATATTATGCGTTACAAAGAAAACTAACAATTTTAAAATTGACACTTTTTGACAACTACCAAGAAAAATACACCCTGGATATTCTTCTCTCGTTTCTTAATGCTGAAATAAATATATTTTCTAGTGGAGCCTGCAAAAATCTTATATATGAGCATATTTATTGCCTATACGTGATGCTCATACCAAGTCATGACTCGATACGGTTCGGGAAAAATAACTATTTTTGGCTTACACTAAAATTTTAAACGAACCAAACCACTATCAAGTTAATTTATCTTCGTTTAACATTAAAATAGTAATTGACAACTCGGTCTCCATAAGATCATTTTTAGTTAACTAAAAAAGCGCTTAGAAATCTGTCTTAAAATGCAACATAGAAAAAAATGCCCACATGCATATCTATATATTCTTTAATCTTTTTAATCATAAAAGTTTTTAGGCTTAAAAAATAGCCTAAAAGTTATGCATTGCCTAATATGGTAAGGAGAATGTCCTTCCTATACCGCATTTTGTTTTGGCTAAATACTGAAAATCTTCCGCTGCTATACGAAAGAATGTATTCCCTAAATCTCGCCACATTTGGCGGTTTTCCACACATATTTTGGGTTCAGACAATATTAGTCTCCCACTTTTCAGATTGCCTTCTATGATCTTGATCCATGTCTCTTTTGGACATGTTCGTTGTGTCTTCTATCCGAAAGGTCGATTTCGCCACAAAAGTCTATTAAATAAATTATTTCACTTTTTATTCGACGGTAATGTCCAATATAGCAATTCTAAATATCAATTCAAAGTCTCTGAATTTGTTTCTGAATTGTGCAATTGTGAGCCTTGCATTTTAAAATCGACCTTACGATTAACGATTCTAGTTATCACTTTACAGAACCCAAATACTCAAATTAAGGCATATGGCTCAGCAGTGTGAAGTGTATCATATGTATAGAACGCTAGAAGCTTCAACAGCTACCATCACAGCGAACATCAGATCGGTCAAGGAGTTTGTGGCATCATATTGAACGCACGAATTAAAACTCCTCGCATAATTGCATCCACTACAATGTTGAAAGGCAGTGAAGGGACGAATATATCTTTCGGATCTCAAATGAATTTGACAAATCATTTCGTTCTGGCACAAAGCTATTGGAAACATCATTAGACGCCAGAAGAAATATAATAATTTTTATGGGGACATGTCCAGTTTCCAAAGCTTTCCAAGAGTGTGTACAGTCGCAAGCCGAGCAAAAATCGAAACGATCGATCATCGAATCAACAATCGCTCGCTTTCCACATCCCCTATCCACACGTTCCTCCATAAACTGGCGAAGTGCGAAAATCTTATATACACAACCGCTATTACAACTAAATCCCACTTGCTCTTATCGTCTTGTCTCCTCACAAGCTCTTTGAAATCTCATTTGTATGATCTTCATAAACACCTTCCCAACAATTGCTAGAAGACTTGTATATAGGAACATTGTACCAATAGTAAATAGGAATATAGTAATATAAGATAATTCCCTTTCTTGACACTACACTGATCGCAGTAGGTAACACACAATAGCAAAAATGTTTTGTAATTCATTAATAAATGTTTAAGATAATAACATGGCAATCCCGCCCATTCCGGTGGCTGCAGTTCATAATTTTTCTTGCTAACGCCGCCACGGCTCTAGAGTAATTTATAATTAAACTGAAACTGAAATAAAGTACAGTTTACGATTCTCTGCGTCTGTGTTTTAGTTACATGAATAGGGTTTATTGCTCTTTGTCAGGTTACGAGCTCGAATTCACCAGCTCCCTCCCGCCCTGCCACCGCCGCCGATACGCGAGGGCTCGAATTACCTCCTTCGGGTGGGACCGAATTTTTTGTCACCAGTCTTTAAGAGCGTCGTCGTTACTCCTGCTTTTTTGTTGAGTTTTTCGTCTCATGTGTGTCGGAATTATTCAAGACAGATTTGACTTTTCCTTAACCAGGTGTAACAACATTAAACCCTTATCTACTGTCAAAGCTTTCTAAGCATATCTAAGAGATTGACGAAACAACGAATCTCTAACAAACAACAAAAAAAAATCAAATAATTATTTATGATTTAAGTCTTGGGCAAAGTATGATAAAGCACTCATCCGCGAGCTTTAGCAAATGTTAAACGAAATAGTACAATGAACTCTTATACCTCAACCAGAATGTTTAGAGGTAAAAAATATGAAGCCTATTCAACAACAAAAGGAACTAAAGCAGATACACTCAAGCCAGCGTATTAGGGTCAATTACAATTAGGCTGATGATACTGAGATACTTGTATTAAAGACAATAGTTAATAGTTAAGAAACAACCTGAAAATTACAGTAGGCTGGTAACGATATATATACGAGGGTTGTTATTTATATTTTAAGCCTTGATAATGCTAAATGTTGTTAGGATCCATCTGACGTTTCGACGTGGAAGTTTAAATTTTATAACCATAACCTTTTTCGGAATGTTTTTCCATATGAGCACAGCTTTTAATTTGCAGCTGTCCTGTTAATTGGTGTTAACTGGAGTTATCGTAAATGCACCCGGATACTATAGGAAAGATTTACACAAATCACATCCAAGAATTTCTTAAATTATATTTTTTTTCAGTAACATATTAACAGTCAAATTAAATCAGTAACAAAAATAAGTTTAAAATGTATATTATTAAAGGCAAAGCAAGAAGAACATTTTATGGAAAATATGGTGTTTTTTTAAAATATTTATGCCTACATTAATATTAAAGACATTTTCTCATTTATTAGAAACTAAACTGAACGAATAGATTTTCGTTGGGACTGATATTCATACATTGACATTTGGTTCTAAGTTCGAAGCAACGATAAGTACAAATATTTTATAGTAGGCTATTAGTACTATCTAATTAGTATCTATATTAGTACTAGCATTTACTAAAAGGAACAAAATGCATCATGCATAAAAAAAACTATGCAAGAAAGTTTACACAGAAAAGAAAAAAGAACCGACATAAGTAAGATCAAATATCTATTATCATTTTTTTGTCGAGTTCAGTAGATTTCATACCCAAAAACACACAAGATTTAGAAGAACTGGCACTGTCACGTAGAAGATTATGAGAATCGCAAAGAGACATAAGGGGATACAGCAGAACGCAATATAATGGCTGGATATAATGGACCGATGGGAAAATATAAAATGGAGAATACAAAACTATTTTTTAACTAATGATAAAGAACCAATAGATAGCCAAATCATAAGAAGTAACTAAAAATTTGTTAAAAATGTATCTAAAAATAAATTAATTCATGGCACTTATAGAATATTTAAGAGGTCTCCCAAATATTTTGCAAGGTTTTAGAGCAGCAAACGATTCAAATTTGGAAGATTTAAATACAACCGCTAGAGAGCATATTCCAACATTTTAAAGTGCCATAACAGTTTCTCTTCACAATAAAAATATATCCGCCGTCGACATCAGATATGTATGATTCTAATTACGAGTAAAATGAATCATATTTTTTTCTAGGCATTTCCTGGTCTGAAACGAACCGAAAGCAAGGGATAAGACAACGAGAACGATCGAACAGTGTCGGATATGGCGCGTACGCGACTCCCGACCTCCTAGAATTCTCCGATATTATTCGGAATATATAAACAGCCATTAGCGTCTCAATTTTTCTTGGCCGCTCTCCAAATGTTCTTTATCGCAGCGTTAGAGAGCATCGAGTCGAAAAAAAATAATGTGTATTTTATTATATCCGAAAATATGTTTATTTTTCGCTCGGTTTACGGTTTATTTTCGTATTATGATTACGACCAAAGTACTAAAGCGCATTTTTTAATTAGAACGACGCGTGAGAGTAGTCGTCTTCGGTGTCCGGATATTATTTTGGGTTTAATTATCCCCGATTAATGACTTAATTAATCTCGAATGAAATCAGGAGTACACATTAAACGCGTTAAACTAAACAACGGACCCGTTAAAAATGTTGATTTTAATCATTTTTGTTTGACACGTGTTTTGAAGGACAAAATATACCAGCTAAATATGTTCAACCAAGAAACACCAATGCACACTGAACATAAACTAATTGTTCAAGAAAACAATACATAATTTTATTCCATACCCTTTTTATACAATAATTTGTTTCTAATAGCTTTGGAGAACTAATGTCTACTCCTCGACGACCTTTAAACTCAGAGCAAATGTTTTCTTCTTAATTTGTCCCAATGAAAAAGAGCTAGAATGCCTGTATGTAGATAGTACGTAGATAGATAGTATGTCTGATGCACAGGGACATGTAACCAAATCAGTTGGTTACTGAGGGGCTATGTGCTAAATGTCCCCAAAACACTTCAAAACATTAGTGAAAATAATGAGATGGTAAATTGTTAAATTTTGTTTTGATATTTTGCTTGTATTGATAAACTTCAAATTGCTGATTAATATATGACTGCCGTGATTAAAAATATTAAAGCCATCAAATAGCCAAGAGTCAGCAATTGTTTGTGTCCATAATGAATTACTTCAAACAAGAGAGAGACATACAATGGAGCCCTTCTTGTCTTTAAACCGCATTAGAAAGTTAAATATAGATACCATTAAATATTGCTGGGCTTTTTATTGAAAATATTGTTTGGCGTGTTGCAGTTGCACTACATATTAATAAATGCACTATGACTAAGTATATTTAGAAAACTTAGGAATATGCAGCTCTTTGAAGGATGTAGATCATCCCTTCATAGATGGTTAGGAAACGTAGGTTGTAAATGGTGAAAAAATAACCCACGAAAAGGGGTAGCGGAATTTCCAAGAAATACTTGTAAAGAACTACAATTTTTAAAAAACATATCATAAAATTAAGGAAGCCATATCTATATTTAATCCATTATATCCACATTTAAATGTATGTATCTAGGTGACACATACATATTTCAAACTGGGACATTGGAAAAAAGGTATAAGTTAGAAAAACGTTTGATTCGGTTTTGTTAGTCAAAATATTTTTTATAATTAATTGTACATATATTCTACATGCTGGAAACAGAAATGGTATTATTCATGCAACCGAGTTAGTATCTTCCTCCAACGACGACTATCATGGACAAATGAACCAGAACATCTACTTGGTCTAGTTTGAAAATCAGCTGTTAAATAACTTGGAGGAACCATGATTTATTGTTATGAACAATACAGCGCATACCATAACAAACTGGTGCAAAAAAATACCAACAAGTGGATCGACAAAGCGTATAATTACGGAATGGCTTGCTAAACGAAAATTAAGTTTTAATGATACCATATTGAAAAGTAAATTATTTCAAATTGTTACTCGTCAAATTTAAATGAAGTTTTTGCATTTTTCTTCTTTCCTTTTTTTGGACATAGGACTGAAGATAATATGGGAAGCAATATTGTCTTAGATACATTGAAATAAATTATATATTTACATAAATATTATATAATATAGTTTTATATATGGTATTAAAATTTCGATTTCAAGAAACAGCACGATAGAAACATTATTTACATTTTATATATAATATAAATATATATTATTAATGGTCAATCAAAAATCAATTGACGATATTTCTAATCTTTCGATCTTTCTACAATTTCTAATTTAAATAACTCGTGATGATAGAGGAGACCGCTTCCATTTTTGGTATTCCATCTAACAAATCCGTTAACCAATAAGAATACACACAATCATTTGTACCTATTGATGATGAACCGCTACGCTCACCAACACTGAACATAATAAATCATCAGTCTCTACCGTTCTTTCATCGGGTTGAACTATTAGAACATTGTCGGACAGCTGACGTCCCCGTGCATCTCGACTATTTTTATCACCGGATAGTTCATCCGTGTTTTTTATTCTTTCGCTTCTTTTTCTATAGGCGCCGATTCAACTGTGCTTTTGTCGAGAACCACTCGATGCTTCTTACGGAATGAATTAGATATACGTTTCGGAATTTTTGGTTTAATTTTTTCTTGCTCATTAGTACTTCATTAAAATGATGTTAATCGATACTTACTTAACAGGTGGCCCTTGAAAACTTAACATACAGACTGCATCCTTTATCAACTATCTTACTTTCAATTCAGATCCTATTAATTCAAGTGTAACCGAAGCATTGAGCTTCTTTTGGTGTCCACACTTATGTAACTGCTTAAGAAACTGCTTTATGAAAGATGAAATATGTCAGTCTACCTAAAAGTTTTTAATAATTTCATAGACTTTTTTAACGAGGTTTATCTATAATATCGAAATAGGCATGATTAATTTTAAGTATTTCACGACAATGTTACCTACTTACTCTACTCGTAATAAATATTATATTTGCAAAAAGGATTTGAAAGAAAAATTGATGTTCAAAACAAAGTAAATTTAAATGCGCGCTACGTGTAGTAGTAGTAGTAGTAGTTTTGGTTGCACTCGATGGTTTGTACGGTTACAAGCCTTATTGGTTCATACTTTTTGTAATATCGTGTTATAATTATGCATTCTAATGCAGATCGAAGGCCTGTTGTTCCTCAATATAATAACAAATCGGTAAAAACTCGAAACACATGGTTTATTTTCGTTTCAAGGTATAAAAAGGTTATAGATATGTGATTAAATCTTACAAAGCGGGACCCAGTCAGTATTGGCCATTTTCTTGCTTTTTTTCAATATTATTTAATTAAAACAGTCCGAGTTGCGTTTCTTTTCGTTTCAGTAGTATATATTTTCATTTTATGTCTTTTTTTGTTGGGATTGCAGCCGAACGTATTTATGCCGAGGTCCGTGCCCTTGCCGACGAATAATTTATATTCCCGCAAAAAAAGGGACGATTTACATCGTCCGATATTGTTCGGCTCTATCTTAAGTCTCTATTTTCTGTCGGATCATCGTTATGCGACGGCAAAATAGCTCCTTTACGTCGTTATATAGATTTGTCCAAGATTTATAACCCTTTATATATACAAGGGATAGACAAAATAATATGAACACTGTGCAATTTAGCATCTTGTTGCATATTGGCAACACTGCTTTCGTGTAAATAGTACGACGCCATTAACACTAGCGATCGGTGAAATGTGTAGCTTCTCAGATGTTATCTAATGTTTCACGAGCGGTAACGTCCACGGTAATGTCAGCATACACAAAACATGGTAAAATATCATAAGTGAAATCGTGAACAAAATCCAAAGTTAACTCAGAGGAACATTAAAAAGGATTGCGTCAATACAATATAAAACTACTGAGGAAAAAGTGACAACAGAACTCAGCACTCATTTTAGTAATACCATTTCAACAACAGTACAGCGGGAGCTGCACAAAGCTAACATTCAAAGAAAGGTTGCGATTGCGAAATATTTTATAACGAAAGCCAAGACTAAGCTGCGCGAGATGTGGTGCAACGATCATACAATGTCGACATTTGATATTCTCAATGATGAAGTTCTTACTATGACTAGCATATAGTTACTAAACACTTCCATATTTCAAGATAATGCGACTATACACATAGCCCAAAAGGTGTTGGTTTGAGGAGCATAAGGATATCATCAAACATCTTCCCTGGCCAGTACAATCGACAGACATAATAATTATTAATAATATAATACATAATTCAAGCAATTGATAGATGTTTTGATACAAAAATGGGATTACATTCTATTGGAAACTAATCAGAGACCCAACGAATCTATTTCGCGAAGAATAGTTCCTTTTGAAAAGCAAATGATGACTCAACCCCTTATTAATAAATAAATGTTGTGTAGGTGTTCATATTATTTTGTTCATCTCCTGTATATATAATGTGAATTTCTTACCATATACAGATAAGTATAAACACACGAAAACCCGGTTTCATTGTTGATCAGTAATTCAAAACAATAATATAAACATTTAGCGGCTACACAATTCACAAATTTCGCACAAGATACGGACGGAATGTTGAAATGAAAGCTGTATGAAAGCTGTATGTTGAATAGAAAATACAGCAAGACTAGCCATTCAATAACATCGTTCAAATGACTATATCATAGCAATAACAGTTCAGGAATTACAAATATTAAGAAACTCTCTACTCTGCACGAGGCTACAAGATCTACACAATTCCATGTATACACACTTTAACTGATACATGCTCTGAAGATCAACCAAACGGACCGAAACTAACCATAAACCGCAAAGAAAATTTGTTGTCAATAATAATCGATTTTTCATCATAATTATGTGGTTTCAACATGGCGAGGTGCTCTCATTTCGATAATTAGAATTAATCCCTTATAGCAAATAATTTAACACCACTTAATATGTTTTGGCTATATGAACAAGTCTACAACCACTCGTGTATTGAAGATGAAGAAGCATTGCAAAGATCAAATGCAAATTATTACGATCTATTGGATTTTCTCCATAAATAAAAATGAATTAAGGAATTAACTTGCTGAGTATACTGATGATGAATATTTCACGTCTAACCTGTTTTAAGGCATATTTCGTCCTATATATTGCCTTTAGTGGTTATTGAATTTATATTGGTATATTAATTCGTTAGTATTCCAGCAAAAAAAACTTAATAAGGTTCATTTATTTTCCTATACGCTTAATCCGTTGTTTTTTTGATAAAATTATTTATGTATCTGTATACATAAATTATCATTATTTATCAAGTATTTAGTTTCCAGACATAGAAAAACCGAATTCAATGGATGAATTTCAGCACCGTACTTTATTTACAAACTTTTTAATGATTATCTTATTTATTATAAACAAAAGTAGTTACTACCAATTTTTTACTATAGTTACTATAGCTACAGCTTGCAAAACAGAAGTAAAAATATTAATATTAATCTAATTTAGCCTTTATCAGATTAGTTCAGGTCCTACGATTAGTAATTGAAGAAATTAATTCTTTGATTGTCCATTATCTATAATGTCTTGATATCTCAATTATCATCTGCGAAATTGAGATTAACTATTAAGAGTAAAAGAGAAAAAAGACCAAGACAAAGAAATAGGTTCCAACCCACCAACATTTCAAGAGATTGACGACGAAAATGAAAGGAAATACATATTAGTATATGTAAATAAATGTAATTAATAGATGTTGGCGATGTCACAAGTTTATTATATACATAAGTAGGATGAATGACACGTATTATTTATTCAGTTGTATATAGCTAGAAATAATTTATTCAGGGAAATTATAGATTTATATTAGTTGTATATAATTTTTATTAAAGAGTGAAATTTGTCGATACTAAAAAGCAAAGGTAATTTTAAATTAGTTAATTACTAGACTAAAATAACGTTAACTTCTTTGTGGTGGATAATTATTCACTTCAAATATTCAATTGAATTGGAATCTATCAAACTATTGAGTTGACCATGCCATAGCACGCAAAACAAGGAAGATAAAATAAAGAAACTTGGTAAAAAATAACTATGAAAAGCGTATATCCTTTAATAAAGTAATGGTAGCATTACAGAATTCAAACGCTTTTATTAAATATCAATATGTTAATACGAACCCCATTATCTGCGCTTAGAAACTGACTAAACTTCCAGGACAACTGTCCATTCGTGGCTGTTTGTCTTTGAAAATCCATGTTCTAGTACAATAACTAACTAAAAAATCAAGAAGCACATCATTCCCACTGAAACAATGCACTGGGACGTGGATGACGTCCCTTGCACCAGGTTAAAAAACGAACGAGCACTAGCCACGACCGCGTACTAATCTTCCAACCGAGCTTAGAATAGTACTCGCGTCGTCCCGCTTCTATTATATAAATTAATTCGGGTATTGTCGTAGCCGACGATTTTGTAGAGACCGGCAACGTGCACCAAGACCCTGAACGAGAAGCACCGACTGTTCGGATGACGTTATGCTCTATGAATATGTAATAATAACCTAACTCTATGAATGTTACGTTTCCCCCTTTGCTCTGTCCCCCACCCAACCAACCAACAAACTACGACCTACGATGCCATAGATGAGGCCGAAATATGAAATAATACAATAGGCATGATAACTAACCAATTTTAAAAAATTACTCTATGGTAAATTTATGAATTTATTTTACACGAAACAAACGTTATTTCTGCAAAAAATTATTTAAAAGAAAAATTGACGTTTGGAATAAAGTAATAAACAAGTTGTATATTTTCGTTTCAAGGCAGAAAAAATTTAAAAAATTAAATGTTGCAAAACACCAGATATAACCTACACATCTCTGATTTATTTCTAAAGACCATTTCTTATGTCAAGTATTTATCATTTTGACTACCTTTATAAAGTATAGTGTTTCTCCTAAACATAATATCGAAGTAAATAACACTGTCGACATAACTAGAGATAGATTAGGTTTCAGTTGTTCTATTTATTATGTATATGATTAATAACTTTATTCTTGTTTAATATAATCGGTTTAGTTTTACAAATGTGCATGAAGTCAACATATATTCCTACAAGATCCCACTGCCTAACCAGACAGAAGAACTTCTAACACTTCTGAACGACCATATATTCCCAAAATACAAAGAAATATATTAATTAAATAGTCTTCAACGGATATCAATCAAATCTAATATTGTCAAATACCTGGTTTCTTATACAACAAACAGTTCGATGAGCTATACTTCACCAAGCTAACGATAACTGACACTTGTTTTATTGAAGAATGTGATTTTATAGCCTTGTATTTATGAACTATGACAGGCAAAGGTTTCAAAAGTTTCAAACAATACTTACCTATAGGCAATGTATGAACCTCAATGTTGTAATTGAGGTCAAGTAAAAGAAACCTAGCAGAAATGTTATTTAAGAACTATGTGCCTATAGGTGACTGTGCTTTCATTGAATTTTACTTTGAACTTATTACTTGCACTTATTAATGTTCTTGCAAAATGTTATACTGAAATTTCCTTCTATATTCTGACGCTTGTCTACGGCTAGTACGCTTGTAATTCTCACTTTAATTCTGCAACATTTCGGATATTCTTTATATAATTATTATTTTAGTCGAATCGACAGTATTTCGACGAATCTATGCTGGGCTAATTTAAGTTGTTTGCCTTTATAAATCCTAGTTCAATTATTTTTCCTTGGTAGCACAATATCCCGGTTTTAACTGTGAAATATAAGATAAATAATAAAAATAAAATCGAAACACGCCAAAAATGTTATATGTTGGAATACGAAAATAATGATTAGGAAAAGTTAAGTGACGTCAATGCTTCGTAACGCGTCTGATTGGTGCTAATATGGCAAATTTATAGAACTTCTGTTTTTATTTCTACTAAAATCTCAGGAATCACAGTTGTGATGTAAAAATTAATGTTTTTAGAATCTGTCTACATTTTATTATTATTATAAATAAATCTTTTTGTGATTTTCTATTACTTTCATCCTGCCTAGCGTCTTCTATAGACAATTTTACTATAACAATAATTAGGCATAAGTATTCCATAAATAATCAAAAAAATTGTTGGATATACTGGAAATAAAGACTGCGTATTATTGTTCATTTTTAACTGATAAATATATCAAATTAAATGTAAAGATAAAACATCTGAACACCTGCACTAATTAACTAAAATTAAAATAAACAAATGATAAACTATCTTTTAATCAACGACTTCTACCTTGTACATTTAATACAACATTCAAGATATATAGCCCCATAAAAGGTCATATCTGTAAAAAAAATACATTAACGCCCAAAGAACAAGTGGGTATATAGAGTATATGTTTATTGCGTATTTTAAGAATTAGCCACCACATATAATTTCATAAAATATCAATGGTAATTATTTAAAGCTGATATAATTAATTTGACTGGTATAAAATGAATATAAAAAAAACAAGACAGGGAGCGCTATATGCGCCAAATTAAAACATATTTATCATCTTTTCATTCTAGCCTCTATTTTGACAAAAATCTTAGCAACAAAGTTTGCTTGCGCCTCAAAATTACCATAATAATTTTTAACTAGAACATAAACCCCGTTGAAGAAATTTTGCAAAAAATTAATTTTTTGGATCTCAAGTAAGAGGAGCGTCAACGAAATAATTCTTTCAATCTCAAAAATATCCTATATATCCAATTATATGAACTTGAATAACAAATTTTCCTAAATGTCTTCTAAGAACCACCAGAAATCACCAGTCATCAATGTATATATGGATTTTCAATAATCAAAATATAATTTTAGGTATGTGAAAATTATTCAGTAACAATTTCACTCAGCGGATGACAATCATTTATTATAGTCCAAAGCAAATAACAACAGCGTGCGCATAGTATAAAGATAAAAATCCTTCATATATATATTTTTTGAACGTAACGATGATTATTGATTTTCAACGTTTATATAGCTGTAGGAAAAATTAATCTATATCATTTATTAATTCAAAAAAAAAATTAAATAAACACTAATAACACACAATTAATGACATGATTTTTAAAATGTTTTAGTCATAATCATGACTAATATAACCGGCCTGTCCGTGGCATAACAGGCCGGTCAATGGCGATGTCCACTGCCGACTTAGACTGCTTGGCAGTAGCTAAAGCAAGCAAACCAGCCAGTATCGAATATCGCTTTCCACGAAGTGACCAACGGCGTTGCACGTCTCTCGATCAGCTGATCTGTAGCTTTAATTTTCAACTACACACTAGTCTAAAAAAATCTATATGCCAAGATAATTACGTGTCGGATAATATCATGACCGATTACGAAACCGACAACTTCTCGCGGAATCTCCACCAAAAAAGGAATGAAATGTTTCCATTCTAGAACATTATGACTAACTACGCAGATTAGTCAACTAATAATTAATTAGGCGGGTCTACAAATACTCAAAAATGTTCTGCATATTTTTACTTTTACAACAAATTTTTACTCTTAATGGCATACTTTAATGGATCTTTTAAAGTTATTTTTGAAAATTTTTTGTAATTTACAAAGCAAATGGCCCACATTACTACGGGTTATTATTAACTACAACTATTTAGTAATTTTTCCTTCATATTGTTCCTAAAGCCCAGATCTATGATTTAGTGACTGTTGGTCCCTTAGATATGTGTGAATACCTTCTTTTCTAATATAACCGTGCTACCATAAACTTTGTTTTGGTTGAGTTTGAATCATGTTGATGTTAACAGTGTGAAAGCTTGCAGTTCATGGTGTACAGTCACCAAAAGTGAATTGCAGTAGTTTAGTTTCTCGGCCCATCAACCACTCCACACAAGGTATACAATGGAAATTTAAGTAAAAACACTGCTATTCAGATGATCATCCTAGGCAAACTGACAGACAAATAATGTTAGTGGAACTGTAAGCTGTCCAGACGGGACAACAGCAACGTACATCTCTTTGGTTGTTTTTTAGGAAGAAGATGTTATATAGCGCGACTGATACGGTACTAGTCCTAGATAAAATAACGGGAAAATGTTTTCAGATCGTCGCTATATTATTTTAAAAAATCATTATTTCCTTTAATTCCTAATAATAAATGTTCTAAACTAATCAAAAATTCAATGTTCACTTAGTTTGGCTTGTAATTTTTCATTTTTTGTATTCTTGAAACGTCAATAAGTTAAAAAAAATTGATGGATTTTTTTATCCTACCCGAAAAAATCCCTAAAATGTATGCTTCTAGGTATAAAATACAAAACAAATTTAACAAAAAGTTGTAAAATTAACAAATAAACTTATCCTAAAAATAATTTTATTTATATTATTTAATTTTTGAAAATCAGATTTATTTGGATTTCATTGCTGTAAGAAATTAACACATTGATTTTTTAAATCAGCTATCATAGTTTTTATAATTTCAGTCACAACAATCATTAATAAACCGCGTTTATCGCATGAGAGTGAAACTGTGACATTTAAACAAAAGAATACATTAAAGCTCCTACAACCAAAGCGCATTTTTCATTCAATTCTGGCGGCGGTGACGATCTTTTGTCTTCCGCTGATTCACAAGGTTTCCGACCGTTTTTCTTGCCTTTTCAACATTATTGTATTATCAACATTATTTGTAATAAAAATAATAAGGGTATAACTTTACTTTGGCGGCTTTCCTATTGGTTTTACCGGTATGTAGCAGTCAAATAAATACCAATCATCAGTCAAGTCAACAAAATGTGTGGACGACTTTCTGTTTCAATGTGAAAAAAATATTAGAAAAAAACTTAAAAGAAAATGGATTGTATTTATTCTATACTAGTGATATCCCTAAATGTCAAGTAGTAACAATGGCCACATTGGCTAATGATACTGCACTATTCGCTACAAGTAACCCTGTTGAGACAATTATAAATAGAGCACAGACAGCTGTCAATAATATTATATCCTATAATATTTATTTTATTGCCGAAATGAATTGTTCCTTCCAAATAAAAATCCAATGTTCGGAAGGGATAACGTATGTCGGGCCCAACATTGTAGATAATATTATTGTAAAGTTGGTTTTTGTTTTAATATATATATATATATATCAAAACTAATCGAGTATCAGGCCAATACATAAATAATTTGGATTCGCTCTTATTCTCTGAAGTGCCAGTCATTTCTTGAGGTATTTGATTTTTTATATTCCCCAGCTTCCCGACAGCCAGCATTTTTTTGACGTAAAAGTGCACTGCATAACATTGCTATAATGCAAAATAATGAAAGAAAACAGCCGTTCACCGATGTTGAAAAATATCCCTTTGTCGGCGCCCCAGGGCGACCGCCGCCAAGACTAACGAGAGAGAAAAAACGAATCACGATAAATAAATTATTGACTTATTATTAGTTTTTTTCCTTTGGATTTATTATGGTAAATTATTCAGTGTTTTCCTTGAATATTAATCTGTTAGGTATGTTAGTTACGTTGAAAGTTTCGACAATGGAGTGGCAGAAAATGCATTTTCTTATTAGATTTGCCAGGTTTTTATTAGATTCGTTTCCATCAAGTACACTGAACTGTTACGAGGCTGAGTTTCAATAGTTGTAACGAGCGTCTAGTGACGTGACACTTCTGGTATTGCTTTGAGTGTTTAAACATGGAAGTGTGTAGTGGTAGAAATTTTTGTTTGCGTTTTAAACACGATGAAAGCTAGTTATGGTATTCGGGATGTAAAATTAATTCTTGTTTCACTTGAAATGTGATTTTATTTGATTTTTAAATTTATTTACTAAAATTATTCATTGTCATCAGAACTATCATTAATTATACAATGATTAACTTTTTGTTTTCAGGTATTAGTAAGATCAGATGATTTTTTCTATTTGTTTGAGGCATCCAATTACAGTATGCGCATTTAAAAGTCTTGACTATTTCGCGTTGGCGTAGTTCTGGAATCGGCAAATCTCCTGATCCATCTCCATCTTCTGAGTCTCCAAAACCATCTTAATTTCCAGGTCGCGATAGAGGTCACACACGCGTTAATACCAAAGCGCATTCACAATGCACTTCGGCACTTTGGAACCTTTGAGTCATTTGAATGTTAAAGTAACTGAGGCAGCTCCACAGCTGAATTCCATAGCTCCACACTGGTCTTAGTGCTCGCTTATATAAAACAAGATTTTGTAAATTCATAATTCTAAGTTCCGCTATTGAAGACATATTGTGACGTGATCCTCTTATTTGTGAAATCTATAAAGCCTTATCAGTCTGAGATCAAAGTATGTTCCTTCAATGTTTAAAAGTATTGATTAATCAAATAACATTTTAAGATCAGGTAAGAATACATTAAAAATATAGGTTACTCATGAATTAATTTTCTGGAATTAATTTCTGATCTAGGAATTTGAAAAATCCATTATTTTTGCTCATTCTCAAAATGTAATCTTTTAATATTGTGTATTCAAAACGATTTCTAAAAATCGAATTATTTTTAGAGTTGTAGTGACTGTTGTGACGAGGCAACTAAATATTCGACACCGATAATATCACGGCTCTATTAGAAAATTTAGAAAACACTGTCGATAACAATGGAGCATATTTGATTTAAATAAATGCATTATAAGGCGATATCTATAGCCAATATTGTAATTTTCAGCTAATATGATTAATCAACAAGACAGTAACAACCACACTTCTACCGTTAATAGATAAACAAATAAAAAATTAATCCACATGTTTGATTACACTGTAAAAAGCTATCAAAAAAAATATATACAACGATTGTTTATAATTTAAGTTAACTTTACATCGATGAACGTATTTCACCTGTTTCAAAAAACAAGAACCAACTAATTAAAAACCTATGTATCGGAAGTTATTCTGCACAATGGGCATAAAAATGTCGCCTTAATCGTGAGAAAAGTTCGTTACTAACGAAAAAAACTACCATGAGGGTAAAAGAGCACTTTACATATACAGCATTTCCTGTAACTACCACTATAAAAACCATCAACTCATAAGTAAAACTATTACTTTGTATTTATTTAAATAGATTACTGAATAAGTTCAAGAAGCAACTATTTTTCAATAGTAGTATGGAAAGATTACATTACAAATGCTGCTTCGAAGGTATGAAAGGAAGTCATTTCCACATCTAGTAGCAACAGGTGATGAAAAATTAATTTATATAGAAAATCCCAAGTGAAAAAAAATATCATGTTTATCACCTGAACTTGTCAAAGTCGGCCCACTAGAAGGACCAATCATTTATCTGATTGGACTCGGTTAGTGTCGTATATTATAAACAAAACCTGGAGCAACAGTTAATACTGATCGCTACAGACAACAAATAATTAAATGATCATCAACCGTAAATTGATCGAAAATGCCCATAACACGCTCAAAGATATAGTAAGATAATTTTGCAGTATGACAACGTTCATATAGAAAAAGTAGACAAAGAAGTATTGGAAATAATTTGGATGTGAAGTTTTAACGTACCCGCTGTACTCTCCCCCGGCTCCATTCGACAACCTTTGGAATATATGGGGCGCGCACTGGCAGGACGCCACTTAAGTTAAAAAATGATTCGATACGATGTAAACCAACCAACCAACGATGTATGGTTTAGCTTAAAGGAAAAACTGTATGTTTGGGATGGCAAATTAACAATACTTGTTTTCTTTAGCGAAAAAAACGGAAGGGAATTATCAGCACACTTGGTAAATATAAATCGGAGGATTGTTGGAGTCTCTTGTCAAATGCAATTATAAAAAATAAAGTAATTTTTACAATATTAAATCCCATTTCCAAAAATCTATTGAACAATTAATTTAATTATAAATTTGAAATGACTAAAGGAAGGTTACCGAATTCCAGATTTTGGCAAATTGTAAAATAATCGATTATGATGGGAAGACGATTTTTCCCACGACTATAGGATGTAATCCATATTGACCCGCCTGCCATGACTGCCTCGCTGCTGTCATCAAAAATAACACTTTGGATGATCGTCGTCCGAGAGTCTCCCGCCAAGCCGTTACGCCCAAAGGCATCTAATTAAATCGCCAGGGAAAGATCACAGGCGCCCAAGGTTAAATACCTAGTTTCGATTTACCTTCTCTGAGTTGAATTGTCTTTATTAATAGACTAATTTAAAAGAACAATCCGATCTTGCAATTTCTAGAATCTATCCATACATGTTAATCGGGGCCATGTGTTTTAAGACTGAATGGTGTAACCAGTAACCTTTAATGATGTTTTTGTCGCCGTTCAATAAGTCGCCTCTTCTTTCCTTAATAGTTTTGTGTTTTAAACCCCTTCCCATTTCATAACTTATGTACATAACAAAAAAACATTAAAACCAATTCTAAAAAATGTAATTTACCGGGAAATAATTATTTTGATATATAAGAGTACTTTTTAACTGGCCCAGTAACCGGTTGAAATTATAACAAACTGATACAGCGGAAAATATTTTTACGTTCTTCAACCGAACAATAACAATGTAAAAGATCCTAACCGAAGGTTATTACCAATTGCGTTGTTATGTGCATTATTTGTTACATCGACGAACGATAAAGATGAATTTTGTACTCTCAATCCTGTCGCCGAATTGGATAAAGGCAGACAAACTGGCATTATTTTTAACGTAATAAACACATATAAGATGTTTACGATGATGCGTTATCATTGGTTCGAGATAGAAGCGAACCAAAAATGTTCCAAAAACAGATGTTATAATAAACTAATTAATTAAAATTCACAAAGCCATGGCATTTGTTATTTACTAATATCACTTACGTGATTACTAGTAAATTACTTACGTATTCAGAATAACATATGTTTATTAGAAAATAATTAAGCTTTCTGTTTTTTAGAATCATAACGCTTCTTTGATTTACTGTTACAATTTTTTTAAAACCCCAAAAAGATTCCCCTGTTACCACTACACATAAAGTTGATGACTGTTTTAAATATTTGTATAGAAAATGTTCCTCATTTATCGGAAGTTAAAACTGAAAGAAGGAATTTTTATTGGAACTACTGTTCGATTTAAACTTCAAAGTAACAAACGAAAAAAATATTTGGATATGATTTAAAGAATGTATTACTATTTAAACCCCTAGCTACAAAATTAGTGTCTAATATGATAGACAAGTCCAAAACTGTTGGTTGTCTGATGAACCATAAAGTCCACGGTTTCATCAGGTCATAAAACGTCAGGTCGCTACGTAACCAACGAAGAACTGTACGATGACCTGGAAATCAAATGGATTTGCGAAGTTATCCAAAATTTCGCCTTGAAACACGAAAGAAGATTACTAAATTATACTAACGTGGAAGCAATACAAGTGCTGGACAGCGCGCAAGATTGTCAGGTGATTGAAGCGAACAAAACCATACGAACTTATTTAAAGTGTATACCTTTAGTATAAAAAATAGCTATAAGTTATTATAATTTTATAATTGTGGAATACATATTGATGTATTTTCTCGCACTCGTCTTGCTTGTGAGTTAATCCAAGTACAAATGAAAAGTAGTAATAAATTAATTGTAAATTAAGATTATACTAAGCGTATCTAATAAAGTTGTTATAAAAATATTTTGAGCCTGTATTTGATATTTTCAATTGCAAGCTTGTCCTTTTAATCACAACCCTTTTCAAAACGGTTTGTAGTTTAAACGCTACTTGTATTGTTTACAGTGATTTAAAAATGAGCTCCAAACAAATAAAAAATCTAGGGTATGGGTCTTCCAAGACGACCCAAATCCGACAAATTATTCGTGCGCGAAACACCTCAAAGCAGTTTCGAAGGAAGTTTCTTCGGAATAACTGGACATGTGACAACCGTGCTGAATGGTGCCCGATAATGTATTTACAAGAAATGCTTCGTAAAATAGGAATAAATAAGCGGCAACGAAGGATTATTTCTCATCATGATAATGCAAACTATCACACATCGGGTATTTTGCTGACCAAAAGGTCGATTTGATCCTTCGTACAGCACTGATTGGATAACAAATGTTTTTTTTTATTTCCGCATATCAAGAATAAATTGCATAGCCAAAGTTTTTGGGCGCTTGAAGAAACCGTTGATGTATTTAAAATACATATTTGAAGAATCCTCTCAATCAGAATGGAAAAAGTACTACAAAGATTGGCTTAAGTGCATGTAAAAGTGTATTGATCATCATGGAGAATGTCTGGAGAAAGAATAAAGCAATTTCCGTTAAAAATCACTGTCTTTTCATTATTAATCTCAAAATATAAATAACAACCCTCATATTATTGTAAGTAAGAACTGTCACTTAACTCTCCGAATACACTCTCACAAAATGTATCTTTTTCCAAACATCCCGCTACAAAACGTCCAATTATCAGCTGAGTAAATAAATGAGTAAAGCCGATCGGGATCTTGAGTTGGTGATATTCGTCTACGGCGATTTTCAATTGCGAATTCCTCAAACAAATCGATGTTTCATTGTCGTCGACTATAACAAAAAACTGACCAAAAACGGTTATAGATCCATAGTTGGACAGCCGAGTTTAGATTGGCGAACCGCTATATCTCACCTTGTCACTCCTTCTTCGGTTAAAAATATTTTTTTCACTTTCTTCTCATTGTGTTCCATAGAACACAAGTCGATAATTAATTCTCTGTACGGCGACAGCATTTGCGAAATAGATGTGGCGCAACCCCGTCGCTGTCATCGATAATAAAGGATTCTATTCTATTTAAAGAATTAATTGTAAACCATTTTACGAACTATTGTATAAGTAGTTGATTAAAACCTGGTTATTAAAGGTTGTTGTTTTAGTAGTTAGATCGGAAACTCATTGGGTAATGTGAATATCAGAAACAGAAAAAAATGCTTCATCAGTCTCGCTATTTTCAGTCACACCTCATACACATAGTTAGCATCACTTTTCTTCAAATCTGATATTAATTCTGTAAAATGATCAACGACGAAGAAATACAAAGAAATAAAACTGTAATATTTCTATTTTAGACTCTAACCGTAGAACACACCTTTTTTCAAATTATTTTGATTCTGAATGAGTAGGATTCACCTGCCTGTTTTATTTTATGTTTAAGCAAGCAAACTTAACTAAGCTAACCTATTGGTAACAATTTTTATTCTTAATAACATTGAGCCTCAAATATTAACATTTTATATTTCAGAATATAGTGGTCAAGAACATTCTGTAAATGAAGTTAACCAGAAATTTTAATTATTGCACTTAAAGAATTGTGATAAAGAAAATAAATAGGAAATAAGAGCTGTTAATTGTTTTGTACTCAATCTAAAGACGAATTGGTACATTCTCGTAGCCAACCATGTTAAATATACAATATATAGTATAAATGTATAAATCGTTATTCCAGCAACACCAAGCTTGATAATTATACAATACCAATTTAATTTTTATTCAAGTGGACCCTGGACAAATAAATCATTTTTTTCAGGCAAGATAAAACGAACAAAGGATTACATGGAAATATTTATTGGGGACCAATAAAATTAAACTATAAGTGAACTTAAAGCTTTCATGTTTAATTGACAAGAATGTCCTTTGATTCTGTCGGCAAGCAATTTTTTCTTGTAGTAATCAAAGAAAAAACGTATGGTGTGGTTCTTCACTAAGACCTTCGCCAACTTAATGTTTTCTGATAATGCCACGCTTTGTAGTAGCCGCTCTATAAAACGTACGGGGCCTAGCCAATTTATAGTGTTCTATCAATTAATTCATTGACTTGAATCAGCATGATTTATTGTAATAAAAAATATTTTATTTGTATATTAAAACTAGTTTACTAGAGCCCCTACTAAAATCACAGAAAGAGTCCACATTAGAGTATACATTTTCCAGTTGCATTTTTTTGATCAATCGAATCAACAAGAGCTCAAAATTCAGGGTATTATGAGAGATACTGACCCAAAATATTTTAATGCCTAGGCAAAAGTTATGGTGATCATAAGTGGTGTTATAAATTGATGTAACAAGCAGCCCGTGAACATTTTAGATTATATACAGGCTAGCTGTAGAGTAGTGTGTAAGATTTGTGTGCCTCGATATGCTTTGTTTGTAATTGCACAGATTATACAATAAAAAAATTTGTAGACCTGTTCATAAGGGTAGAAGGTACGGTGAGACGAAGCATATAAAACCCGTTGCAGATAAAATTACAGCTATTAGGAGAGACTGTCCCAAGCGATCGAATTTTTAGTGATGCTAAGGAAGAGAAAAGGTTTCGAGACATTTGTTCTAGAACTTGGTTCGAACGTACTTCTACTGAATGTCTTATCAGTATGTATTTTCTTAGATGTAGATATATGCATAATTTTGCGAGTAGTAATATTCACTAGTAACATATTATGCCTAAATTTGTCGAAATCTTGTACTACACCTAGGAAAATTACAGTTCAATTTCGTCTGTATTGTATGAACCTGCTCGATAGCCAAATCTAAACTGGCAGCCCGGCCCAGAAGATATCTCTGAATGGTATTGAACTGAAGAAAAATGTAAATTATAAAAACAAATATTCGAGATAAGTGTGACTGAATGGAAATGTCTGAATTGACAAAATTTATTTAAATCGCCGCCATAATTAACGCAACCAATTCCCGTACGATGTGAGACATAAGTAGCACGAAAAAATTATTAGAAAGTCAGCCATTAATTTAAAGAACACCTCCGTAGCGCAGAGGCCACCCTACCCGCCTCATCGGAGCCGTATCATTGTTGCGAAATGGTCAACACAAGACCGAACGCTACCAGAACAAGAAAGAGCGAGAAAACGACGGAGAGAATGAACAGAACGCCAATCCAAAAGGAAAAAACGCCCCGACACGGTACTGAATTGTACAAATCTGTGGCCGGTTACGCGTTCACGTTCCATCGAGCTTAGAGCGGAAACTACGGATCAGGAAAAAATGGCACAGTGCACGTTCGTACAGCGGCAATGTGGTCTCCAAGCTGGGCAGGACCGTATCTCGTGTGAATTCTGGCGCTTGAGGTGAACGGACTCTTCTCTCGTTATAAACGTTTTATTCAAACAAACGAATTTTCAACGTTAAATTACATTTTAATTTATTTTATTCTTACAAATGATATTAGAAGCAATTCCAAGACATCAGGGTCAACAAGTCTCGAACATATAAACAACAAACTATAAATAAAACAACTTTTAGGCTAAACTCAACGTTATTCATCAAGACAGTCCCCTTCAAGAATTATACATTCATTTAGTTATTCATTCATTCATCACGCCAAGAACAAAGTGTGTATGTAGTAATAATAAATTAAGTATTGTTTGTTTTGATGGATCACATAAGTCACTAGTATCTCAAAGGACAATTTTACTAATTTTGTACAATTTTTTTTCTCCACATATGTTTCTTGAGCTCGAAAAATTTCTATTTCATTTTTCTTGGAAAATGATAACATCAAAAATTATATATAAGTTTCGGTCTAGAATATGACTAGATATTCTGCCAAATTCACTTTGTTTTGTGTAAATATAGCAATGTATGTGCGTGTATGAATTCATCCTTTATCATAATCGATACTAAGAATAACAAATCTGCATCGGTATTTCCAAATAGCATGGAATTTCCTGATAGCGAAATGGACTATGTCCTAAACTTTATGGAAATTGTAAATTAATCACTTAAATCCCGACGAACTAGGTAGAAAGCAAGGATAGTATGTTGGACAAAATTATAGAATCGTCCTCAAAAATAACACAAAATATCCTAGTCCCAAGATCACTATCGAGGAAAGAGCTTGATTAATAAAAATACACAGTACTCAAGAAATCCACACGTATCCTTAACTACCTAAATTTAATAACTGCAAAACTACACCTCTAAACAATAACTATCTCATACCCTCATATTTATTCTTCCTTTGACATTTAAAAAATTTTATAAACAAACAATATTTCAATAACAAATGCTTCATCAATGGGATATTTTCCAATCACTATTCCACGGAATTTTACAACTATATGAGTTTAGTTGAGTTAGAAATGAGCTATAAAAAAAAACATTAATTAATAAACAACCATTTATTTTAGATGTACAAGTAATTAGACTAGTCATTCACCGTCGTATTATAAAATAGAAAATATAAATGATTTCCCGACAATCAAAAAAGATCATACTTAAATATAAACAGACTCCGCCATCTGTCAATTTATGATTGAAATTCGACATTGGCAACAGGAAGGCGCTTCACAATAACAGATGCGCTAATTTCAAATCTAGTGATTTTAAGATAACGATAAGATAGGAAAGTGGATTTTTCACTTAGTACTGTGATTAAAAATACTCTTATTATAAAAATACTAAAGATCTTGAAATCGTGCTTTATTGCAAAAATTGCCAACAAGGAATATTATCGTGTTCGCTTGCATCTGTTCGTTTTAAGAAGCTACTTACAAAAACATTGATTCAAAATCAAAAACTGACGTAATTGAGAAAAATACATATGAGTTCGTACTTGAAAGAGAACCGTCAACAATTGACAATTCGGATCCATACAAGATGGATATATAGTATATATATATATATATATATATATATATATATATATATATATATATATATATATTTGCAAAGAATATGCATGATGATGAATTTTAATGCACACTAAAAAGCACTATGTGTAATATAATTGTTTTGATTGCAACCTATCAATGATGTGCTGTTCCTTAATATAATAATACATTGGTAAAAACTCTAAAGAAGTTGTTTATTTTTGTTTCAATATATTTGCTATTTTGACTACCTTTAATTACGCTAGATTTGAGGTTGGCTACTCTAACATGCATTTATTAATTTACTTGACAAGTGTTATACTGACAGTATTTTTTACTTGAGTTTCTTTAAATTTTATTACAATTCATGTCTAGGAAATCTCTTAAAAATCATTAACATTATTTATTTTTTCTTACCATAGGTAGCACAAAACGAATGTTTTATCTATGTAATATAGGATAAATAATCCGAAGAAAATCGCAAAAAGTGTCAAAAAATCCAGACTTGGAATGCGAAAATGATGATTAGGAAACGTTAAGTGACGTCAATGTTTCGTGACGCTTCTGATTAATGTTTGGCTTAATATAACAATTTTTTTTAATTATCTACCTTTGCTTCTACTAAATTCTTAATAATAACAATTGTAATTTAAAAATATATTGTTTTAGAATCTGCCTATCATATATAATATAATTATAAATCAATATTGTTGTGATTCATTATTACAGTCATCGTACCTATTGTTTGAGGGACGATAAAGCTAAAAATGGAGCTAAATTACATCGTAGAACCACTTGTTGCTCCCTGTTCTAAATCGCCTATGTAGTCGTTTCCTTTTTCACGGTTCCCAGTTATGTGATATATAATAGCGGCAGAATTACCGATAGATATGCTGCTAATCTAGATCTATTTCGACAATTATCCGTAGCATATCCGGTATATAGAAATAATAACGACGATTATCGAATTACATGTAATGGTCATGGACAGGTTCTTGTATAGGAAGCAACTCAGATTATCGTCTCATGATTTGCTATCTATTTGATTGATATCCGTAACGAGATGCGAAGAAAAACAACAGTTACATACACACATACAGAGTGTATATTTTAAATGTTTGTAATAAAAAAATTCGAAAACACTATATTAATAATCTTGCTACTCCACTGAACACAAATAGAAGACCTATAAAAGTAAACTTAAGTTCTAGTTATTCGAACATAAAGTTATAGGAAAATAACTATTTTTGTCGTAACGGTAACAATTTGCAGCGGATGATACATGCAGATTGTATACAGTAAATCTGATTTTAACAACAAGTCACTGAAACAATCGAAATAGCTGCCCTAGTAATATATTATCAAAGTTTTCATGGGTAGCATACACGAACTCAGTGCATGTTATATAGGAACAATGATACAGTGCTTTCGCCAAAATCTTCATTCAAACGCGATGGAAAAATGTACGCCACATAAACTTTAATTTTCATATCTTCCGATACACGCCGCCGTTCCCAACGTAGCGTGAAAAACGTTTTTTAGCACGTCAACGGTCATACATACACACATGCATTAAATCGCCTTATGATATGAAAAATCGAATCCAAACGAATTTTAAAATACCCTTTCGTAAAGTGCACTTACCACTGTTGTCCATTGCTGCCCGTCTAAAGTGGTGGCGGCGGCTGGCTGCAGCGGCTCCTCTTTAAGGCTCCGAGCCAAAGCTCCGGCAGGTGGCGGAGGACCCCCCGCGCCCTTGGCTTTCGCTGGCGACAAACGGCTACCTGGACGAGTCCCGAAAGGGAAGTATGGGCCATCAGCCGCAAATGGCTCGCCCGTAGCCTGCGTCGGACTAGCACCAGGTCCAGAATATACAGGTCCGGTTGGGCTTAAGGCATAGGCCTGAACAAGCAATAGAATATCTTTAAACTCTATCAGTAAAAAACGCTTAAAATAAAATTACACAGATTTAAACAGATTGTCCAATAAGTATTAATTCGATAAGAGATGGCGCTGTTAAGTTGATTTTTTTATTATTTTATTTATTGCTAGATCCTGAATTAACTGAAAGATATTTACAGTGTGAAAAATACTTTGGATTTCAGAATGATGTCCACAAGAGGATTTGACGGTTTTGCTTTTCGAAAGCATTGCAAAAGTGTATAGGTAATTACTTTCCGATTTTTGTAATAGATCTGGCTAGCCATAAATATGCAATGTTATGATTTGATACATATATACATACATGCAGTATAATATTTTGAAAATGTCTTTTGGAATAGCATCCATAAATTGCCTCAGAGATAGGTAAAATGTTTATAATCGAATAACCAATATTTTGAATGAACAAATTTATCTATCCATTACAAATAACGTGTATCCTTTAAGGAAAAAACCGCAACGGAATCTTCGAGACACCTCGTATACGCTGGAACAGGGACAAGTACCAATATCAGAGTTACACTGCATGACCAATTTACTTGATTAATGATTTTTATACCATTCTTACAAAAGGTAAGAAAAACAGGGAAAAACAAGTCGTCGCTATTTTCGAAAAAAAAAGTTTCACTTTTTTTCTAATGTAAAGCCTATAACAATATACCAAAAACTCTTGATTCGACGTGACTAAATCAAGAAAATATTCAAATTTAGCATAAAAACAAGATAATAAATAACTTACCATTCCGTTGTCCATTCCCGGATATGGCGATTGAAATCCAGGTTTTTCTAAAACAATTATGTTGATAAAATGTTATTTGTATAATAATAATACGATATTCGAAACAATTACAATACAATTACTAAATTACAATACTAATACAATTTGCTAAATTAGCAGATAATCGAATATTTGGCATCGGAAATGTAACAAATTTAAAACTAAATAGATCTACATTAGACTTAAACATTGTTGCCATATTAATTGAAGAGTCAGTCAAGCACAGCCATGATCTACCTTGTATTTTAGATGTGATGATTTAGATGAATGAACAAAACATTACCAGCCGATCTTAATAATAATTAACTTGTATGGATCGAATAATTGCATAATCAGTATTTAGCGTTATTTTATTCCGTTAAAATACAAAAATTATTACTGCAATTTCATTAATTTGTAATCTATTTTTAATAAAATTAAATTCGTCAAATCGGATGTACAAAAGTATATTTGCTTTAAACTTCACTGCTGATATAGTGAAACGAACATAATTAAAATGAGCACCAAGCAATCTGTCAATTATGAAAAAAAGATCAACAGAATACATACAAACAATTAACCCACATAAAATGTTAAAATAACGGAAATTAATAGTAAATGATGCAGAACTGGTCAAGTATATTACAAACTAGAGTGATGAACACCGCTACTTGATTTGAGCAGAGTAAAAACTAGATCTATGCTAGTTTAAGCATAAAAATGGATCGCCTACAATAAAGCTGACATAAAGTTTGTATTTAGCATTAACTTCCAAGAATATTCTGTCAAAAATAATATCAGTTAGTATATCTTTGAATGACTAAAGATTTACATTCAGTTCCGCACAATGTTGCCAGTTCGATTTTTTTATCAAGAAATCGCAAGATATTGATAACACTTTAACACATTTAATGTTACTTAAATTCTATAGAGTTACCTGACATGTAAGTGAATAAAAAAATACTAATATTCATAGGGTGGTTCATCATCATCGATTGTTTACTATTAGCAAGAGTTAAAGCAAATGTGGAAATTATTTTAGAATATTAAAAAAACACTATATATATGCCAAACATTTAATGTTTTTAATTAATTTTAAGGAAATTTATTATTACGACGTAATTCCAAAGGATTTTGTTCCAGAACAGAATTTGTTATTGACAGTAAATAATGATAAAGTTAAGAGAATCTAAAGATTTTCTTTAGAATCAGCTCGATCAGATATTATGTCGGTAATAATGGCAATAATAATTAACTGTTCTGGTGGCTGAAAAAAATCGATAGGATTTCAAAAGGTAAAAAACGGAAAATATTGCATGACTACATATGATATGAATAATGTTCAATTATACATATATAAGAAATATATAAAAAATAAAAGAGCTTTAGTTATTGTTTTTTAATGTTAGTATTTATAGAAGTAACATTTATTGTACCGTTTTACAATATTTAAGGTAATAACAATATACAATGAGAAAATAAGTTAGCAGTTGTCAGATTAGATAGTATTTTAGAGGTATTTTGAAAATCTTTTATGTAAATGTTAACTAGTATTTAAATGAAACATTTCATTAAAATCCATTTTTTTTCATTTTAAATTAACTAATAATAAATATTCTCCCTTGGTGTGGCTTCTGATAACTCAGAGTATCTTCTGCCTTTTTATTTTATGTTAGATACTCAATGACGCGCCCTGTACAAGCCACTCGATAAGCTGCACAAAAATCAAATAAACACCGCGAACAAGAAGCCGACAAGAAAACGCTAAAAATAACAAACGAAATGTTGTACCATAAATTGTCTAAAATTGGTAACATCAATTAATTAGTATAACAATAATAAACGACCAGGCATCTCCGACTAAATTGATGACTAATTAACACATTTTCAAGAGAAAAACTACGACTACGGTTCGTTTCGACTTCCGGAAGACAACTCGTTATCTATAAAATAACATATACGAAGATTATCGCATCTATAGAATATATTCGTGTTGTTGTTCACCATAATACCAAACGCGGAATCAGGCAGATAAAACAAATTTGATGAAAATACGAACAAATAATTGAAAACTGCTTATAACATCTGAGGAACAAATTTCTTTAAAATTATAATAAACCTATCTTAAAACAATTATCGGGATAAAATCAATGTTATGCCTTAATACCTAAAAGCTCATATCTGTTTAAACATAATCAAAAGCTTAAAACGATATTAATTTATAATTATTTCGTTTTCGTCTAATAGATGGCTTTAAAATCGCGTATCTCTAATAATTATTATTCAGTAAAGGTATACTATAGTGCCTGCAAAGAGTAACAGTCCATAGAATATTCTAGAGAGATTAAAATTATTAATCATTATAAATAGATTATTAAGATTAAAAAGAAAGAAATTAATGAATCTAAATCTAAACGCTCTTGATCCGATCTACAGAGCCGAGACATGATGATATTTCTAATTCAAAAATATATAACTGTTATTTCGACAAATATTTCTCGCAATGTCCGGCGAAAAGGCCCACGTAAACCCGATGAATTATAACCGGGAAGTTTTCGCTCAGAAAATCCGTATAATGAAGTTTCGTTTCCACTAGTGTGGCTCGCATTAATATCCACCGATATGACACTGTTAAGTTGCCATGTCGAGCGTGAAAATGCTTTCCAATGTCCTGGACACGGTTAAGATACCGTTCATTAACAGAGACCGACCCAAGGGACCACGAGGAGCGTGCTCGGGACTTGTTTGCTCGTGCGTGCCGCCTGGTCAAGACGACAGATCGCAGCCCAAAAGAAGAGATGGCAGAAAAATGATGGTCCCTCAAGAAGGAAAGGATTTCGATGCGACAGGGATTTTTTTTTAATCGAATCAAATTACGCTAGTAAACTTCGGGGACAGTGAATATTTAAAGTACAGGAAACGTCATTAATCAATAAAAAATTATAAAATAAGGAAATAAAGGATAAATTGTATTATAAAATAATTTAATTAACCAAAAAACCAGTATTAATAGACCTAAAATAATAAATATATGATAACCTGTAAGATATATGTAAACACGAGTAAGTTATATTATGTCAACTAATGCAATGCCATTTTATCTTATGCGAATTTAGAGAATCTACAATTTTAGCCATGTTCTTGAAAGAAAAGCTAGACATGGAACAATGATTTTCCAAAGCAAACGGCTCTAATTTACCAATAGTTCAGTTGTTAATGCATGGAGAAGTTTTTGAAAATAGCAAAGGTTATATTGGAGGAAGTAAGGAGGAAGACATAAATATGTTTTTGTTACCTATAACACTGATTGCATAATGATTTCTTTATTTCAGATAACTCAGGCCATCTTATGGAAATGACACTGTAATCCACTTTCAACTTAAACGCGATGAAGATCTCTACATAGTGAAAGCTACAATTTAATAAAGATATGTTTTAATAGTAGATGAAGCAGATGAAACTGTTAAAGCAGTGCATGCACAAATGGAAGTGGACTTTTAAATGTTTCGTTGTCACAAGGATACAATAACAATTTGATTAAGTCACTTAATTTGTCACCCATCGCCTTGTGTGGGACGTAAATAATGTGTCAAATCTTTCTTTAAATATTATCGCATTGAAGGGTCTCATACTAATTATACAACTTATAATTCATAACTAGCATGTCAATACATCATTTCGATGACCCCTGACGTTTACGGTTTGTACCATACGTTATCTATTGTAACAAAGAATAGTTTAAAGTATTAAGATAAAAAGTATCTCTCAAACCACAAATCCATATTGGCTACAAAACGAAAATTTCTCTGGGAAATGCAACGTAATTCGGAATAAAAACATTAACAAAAAAGCAAGAGAGAAACAGATAATGCCTATTTATCCGATGGAGACGAGATGCGAAAACATAACGATAACCAAAGAGAGTGTGCTCTCACCATAGCAAACAAACGCAAAGGGGAACGGGGTGGGAAGGCTGTGCTCTACGAAGCACTCGAGAGTATGGCGAAAAAAAAGGTCGCAACAAGGGACCGAGATGTGGCGGCAACGTCGAACGGCTTCTTGCCACGGCCGACCGAGACCCGAATAAAACATCTGTTCGTCCTGGCCAACCACGATGCCGGCCTGCCGATTACGATTGTGGGTTAAACGATGTTTTGGTGGGCTCTCTTTCTCCATCCACCACGGGCCCATTTCCGTAATACGAGGACTGTTCGAATCTAACATCAAAGATAATTGAGGTATTTAATATTTATCGAATGGAAATGTCGAAAACAATTAAACTCAAAGTATATTTTCAATCAAACATGAAATATTTATTCCACCTGCTGTAATAATAAATATCCTATAATAAATATATCCACCTATTACCTTTCCAAATTTTACATACATGTCAGTTTATACCTTAATAGGTTAAAACTATGTTGACACGGAGCAACCGTTACCTCAAAACCAGTAATAGTTAATCACGAGGACCTTCACTAATCGTTTATTATCTTCATTATCTTTTAGCATAGTAGCAGTTATAATTCAACCTGAACTCAAATAGACAGTTCACAACAAACACATGAAAATTAACAAAAAATACAACCGGGCTTACTGCACAATACTAAAATTTATAGAAGAACCAAATTATAATAATAAGACATTAAAAGAATGACCTAGATTAACGATGTACAATTTTTAAGCGCAAGAACTTCAAAATTTTGCCATCCACTGGCCTCCTTAGTTTATAAACTAATAAATAAAAACTTCGAATGAAAATTAACAGAACCAGTAGTTGGTATATATTTGAAAAAATTTAACTAAAATATGGTCTTAACATAATTAAATAAGATTATAGCCAAACCGTTTTACAAACATATAAACAACCTTAAAATCAAATTATCTTAATTATTATAATTGATTATTGTAAACCAGAAACCAAATCAAATATAAAACCAAACAAGATATAATATGGAAACCTGTTGAATTTATAATTTCATCTCCGTTGGGCTTTTTTTAATTATTGGCAAATTACGTGAAAATTAAATTTGAATACGTACATAGTATTACAGATATACAAATATTATGCAATGCAAAAAAGAAGAACTTTAATACACCAAAAAGAACCTGTTTGGAAAACTAGACACAACGATGTAAATAAAAGGAATAATTAAAAAATCAGGAGTTACTATGCTCTCTATTACCCAGCTAAACAAATACAAATAGTTGTTTAGGGGTTAAACATAGGGGAAAAAAATATGTACACGAATGGAAATTTTAAAAAACCAGCCTGTATATACGAACAATTAAAAACAAAACACGTAAAAATAAACATGTAAAAATACAAACAAGAAATAGATCCCCGTTAAATTGTCTTAAAAATAAGAAAATGATAAGTGCCAGTGTTTACAACATCAAAACTCTATTTTTATGACTTTATAAATAAAAACAAAGTCAATAATAAGAAACCTCTTTAAAATTGTTATTGCCTATTATTTCGACTAGAGCTAGGGGAAAGCAAGATTTTAATGAACTTTCCAACTCAGAGAAACAGCATACACTCAAAATTGCATGCTTTTATAATCAATATTTAATTTACATAAATAATCCGTAATAAATTAAAATAAAAAGTATTAAAAATAAGTTTTTAGTTCAAAAATTTCTTGAAAAGGATTTCATTCGAACAGAAACAATAAACGATCAAAAATATTTCACGTTCAGTGTCCTGAAAACATGTAAAGAAACTAATTATTTGATTAAATATGTAAACATAATATTAAACGAAAAGTACTAAAAAAAATTGTTAATAATATAATTTTACATATGTTTTATGAATAATCAAGAAATAAAGAAAAGTGTGCTAATCGTTTCTATGGTTTCCCCAGCATCCTCTTATCTATACTATTTTGACATTTTATAAACAATAACACCACGCAGAATACAAACGAAAATGCATTTTAGATTGCTGTTTTCCAGTAGTATCAAAGATAAAAATATTGTCGAACTAAGTTGTAACGAACTTCCTTTACCATGGTTTGAAAAAATCGTAAACATATCATAAAGACGTTCTCTTGAGCCAGAGATGACACAAGGCATTCCGCTCACGAATACATTGTTGTTGCTCTTGTTACTGTTAAAAAGATCATCATAGAAAACCCTGTTGTTGGGGTATCCCTTGGAAATTGCACTTGATCCGCGAGTACGCACTCCCGACACTGATTTCGCTTCACTAGTTTTTTAAAACGGGTTGTTTTGACCACACGCTTGTCGTTAAGAACACAGGCCGACTTGACACGGAAACACCAGAAACCGAAGCCAAATTTATCACTTAACTTAATAATAACAAATTCCTAGTTAACATACCTGGTGCCTTATTTGCTATTTTATTAAAACACGTTGTAAAAACCTCATACAAATGTTGCATCGGCTCGTCATCGCTGGCAGCCATTTTGGGGCACTAGACACTACTGACAAGACAACAGTAACGACACCCAATCGCTGGTAACCTGTCAATCAATAGGCGGGAAATTTAAATCAGACGCCATAATAAAACTATTGCTTCTACCGCATTATATTTGATCTAAAATTTTATGAATATAATTTAAATCCAGTGAATGAAGCAAATGAAATCTGATTAATAAAGATTTATTAATCATAAGTTACCAAAATACTGATAACTAATTTTAATTAGCATTTAGCAGTAATATTCAAATCAATTTACTTTGATTTAACTCTTGATAAAATAAATAAATTGTAATCAAACCGTATTATTATTGCTTATGTTGAAACATAAACAAATATTTCAATTAAGTTGTTTATCAAAAAGGTAGTCAACTTTTTGAATATAGAATTAATTTAACGGTTGAGCTATAGATGTCGCGTATAACAAAAATTTAAATTTAAATTAACTGTATTTATGTTACTTATAGCTTTAATATCATTCTATTTTTTATAGCATGAATAATTTAGAAAACTGATAATAAGATTTAATCATAGAGAAATCAATTAATCATAGATTTAATCATTTAATCATAGATTACTCTATGGATTTAATTTTATTTATTTTGTGGTTTGACAAAAACTAATTTATTCGCATTAACCAAGGAGTAATAGCAGTAAAAGCAGAGGAATAAAGGATTAGGGACTATATTGATTATATATATATTTCTATAAATTAGTTGTTCTCATATTATTAAAATTAATGGAATTTATCATTTAACCTTTTGATAAGAGTACATAAAAATATAACGATTATTGTTTGAATGTTTTAACATATGTATCAAGAAATGAACATTTTCAGAAAACGTTAATGAACCAACTAACTTTCTGCAACCTTTTTTTTCTATACTTTGAATTATTTACATCTAAACTACAAACAAGCTTTTAAAATACATTAGACTGCTTTTGTTATGTATAGGAAAATGATATTCATAAGAATAGAGAGTAAATCGAATTTCAAGAATGCTACGTTGTGTACAACATATAGCAGCCGTAATGTTTATTTCAAAATGTGTTTAATGCTAAATCAATCGGAATAAAAAGGATATGCAATCAAATCTCATTAAAAAATACACCATTTCTCCCAATTTTTTATTAATAAACATTTTGGCACAAATATATCCAACAACTAAATCATTGCACAATAAGCAAACACATACTATTGTACCAATATAATCTCAAGGAATCTGCACAGAATCATCTAAATTTGCTTTTTTTAAATACAGACTGTCTGGTTACTTAGAAGAAAAATATTCAGCATAATATACGCTCATAAAAAAGTTAATATAATTTACACATCCGTATATATCTATAAATATATATAAAAATAACAAGGAAAACCAGTGTGGCCATTTCACCATCAGCTTTTTCTTAAGTAAAAGAAAATAATTTTCTCAATATTTCAAGAAGAAATGACAGTTTGATAGTTACCATAAACATTATAGCATCAAAAAAAGTTTTAAATTTCAGTTATATGAGAAATATATAATACAGTCAGATGCTATTTTAGCTACCATAATTCACTAAAAACCTACACTTTACATAACCAATTTGTGTAAAATCAATTCACGAAATATAGAAAAAACAATTAAATGCTAAAGATTAGGAACGAGTCATCAAAGTTATTCCTAAAACATTCCTCTCATTAGTTTCAATTACTTTTACTAAATAAGTTGTTTTTATAATTGAAGGTGGCGACACAGCCTACTATATTTTTAAAATTCTATATTTTAGAGGATTTAATTCCCTAAAATACTAAATGTATAAAGTAATATGTACAAAAGTAATAGAAAATCAAGTGAATTAGTTTAAAAATTTTTAATAATAGAATAATTACTAAGTGTATTAATTGCCTATAAAAACTAACGAACTGATTATACTAATATTTTATATAATCACCAACATATTAACACCAAACACTTTAAAAATAACTAAAATGGCAACATCGCACGCCCTTCAATTATAAAAATTAGTATTTCTTTCTACTAGAGTCAGAATTTGATCAGGCTTTCGAACGGTTTGAACAGCATCAAGAGCATAAAAATAACAAAAGAGCAAAACAGAAATGTAACTAATGAGAGTGTGATTAAATGTTACTGAGCCGAGACATTCTGATTTGGAGCCTGGATATCTGCCTGATTGTTCTCCACATTGTTGTTGTTGTTACCTGAGTTGCTGCCCTCACCGTCCACGTCTGGTAGACCGCCATTACGAAAAACAACTGAAGCTGAAAAAAATGAGCTTTTAATACAATGTCATTGATGTTCTGGAAGGCGTATGTTACCATTCGAATTGATAGGTCCTTTAATGCGACAAGTATTGTACGATCCGCAATGACCACATTTGAAGCCGACCACGTGAAATTGTACAGTACATTCCTTAAAAAAGATATTGATAATTTCAACCTACAGTTTACACTTAAATTAGTTGATAAAACGGGTGGGCGAAAAAGAAGTTCCCGTTTTTTATGTTTTCGAAAGGAAATTTATCCATATACATTTCAAACTCTAATCTAATATAGGAGCTAATTCGCCTTTTTTCCAAGCCTCTTCTGAATATAGCCATTAGGAGAGTTTTGCTGAAACCAGATATTCTCCATCAACAAATAAAATGGCAATTTTATAGCTCTAAACATTATACTATTTACTATATGGAAAGAATCACGAAATATTTGGAATATATAAATAGCGACTTTAATCTAAATGCTTGCACATTTCGCATTGTTTGCATTTATTTCAAGATGGAATTGAATCGGTAGTGTCGTTTCTTTCGCCACTTCTTTCCGTTTTAACGTGAATGAAAAGTTTTTGATATTAACCATAGAAAAAACTGATAATATCGAAAAATTGATCATTTTTAAATAAATGATTAAAGACAATGAAAACTGAATCACATTTGACAATATAACGCGAGGGAGAACGTCCACAGTAAACTGCTCATACCTAGGCAAACCTATTAATGGTTAGACTATCTATCGCCAACAACTAATGTAATTTATCAAAAGGAAAGACACTCACACCCTTAGTAACCCGGCAAAAATTGAGACGTTGATGCATGGCTTTAAAGGAGGCTTTAAAAAATTACTTGGTGCACTTTTTTTGGCGAGTAATTTCAGAAGTTTTATAATCACGAAATTATGTTTTTACAAAAACAAAATGGAATTAAATTGAATGAAAACGGCGCAAAATATAACATTGATAAAAATCAAAATTACTACAAAATCAAAAAATATAAACTGAAATTACTTTTCTTCCATCTTTGTATTATTGATAAGCAAAAGTTCTCCAGGCTATTTCAGATAACAACTGATAAACACACAATATCTTGGCTAACTGTATTATTTAAAATGAAATTAATTACTCCTATTATCAGGAAAAATTAATGATTTTTAATATAAAAACCATTAAAAAACAAGACTATCTTCTTATCAAGTTAAGTCAATAAAGCATAGGTCTTTACCAAAACTTTCTCAAATAAAGAAAAAAATATCAGGCATAATTTTAAAAATAAAAAATTATTAAGAGTTTTATGAATTTATTCTGTCCTCGCACACATTTTCAACTTCATTGATTTAATTGACAAAAAAAAATCAGGTCACGGATACCACAATTATATGTTGAAACAAACCAGATTCTTTATTATTACACCCAAGTTATTTATAATTTGATATCTACTCACTTTGTGGCAATCTTTACACAATATATGAACAATATAATCCTTGTACTCAGGAGGCATTGGTGTATTGTCCACTTGTTGATCCAAGTATTTCCACAACTGGGTCATATCCATCAATGAAGTTTGACAAATTGGACAGGCATAATGACCTGCTTGTAACAGCTGCTCAAAACAGGTACGGTGTAAGAGATGACCACACATTGGTATGTGACAAGGAATTCTTGAAGTATGAATATCTTCCAAGCACACTGGGCAGTTTGCCCTCGAAACATTTTCCACACACTTAAATGTTACATTTGAATTTGACAACATAATAATATATTAGGTATAAACATACCTTATGTCCATTTTTCAATTGTACAGGCAAGCACATATTGCATTTTTCGCAATGAAAAAATCTCTGAGCTCCTCCAATACGACAAATTCCACAACCATGACAATGGAATTGATTTTTCTCCTCATCATCAAATAAATTGCATTCCAAACAAACATACTAAAATAATATTATTAAATATATACAAAATTTGTTAAGAAATACCAGTACCTTCCCAAATCTTATTCTACAATTTCGGCATTCAGCTTGAACAGGTTGTCTAGTATCACATAATGTACAAATTAACTCCGTAACAGCTTTTCTATTAATGGTATGATCCTCTTTTTCATCATGGCAAAATCTGCATGTATAAACTTTTTTACAACAAGGTGTCTACAACAAAGGCAACAATAAAATTAAATATTACCCGAAAACCGATTGTTCAATCTTCTTTAAAATTCCAGTCTCATCACAATAATGCCATATTTCCCATATAGAATACCATACTGAATGAACTTAAGAATTCAATAAAGTTTTATCACCACATTAATACAAATTAACTGTTGTCTATATTAAGGTTTTGAAAACATGCGTTAGTGTCATGATCGCTTGTTATTAAAAATCAGTGACTACAAAGTTATTTTAGAAAAAATAGTATATTCCGAAATTAAAAGTATTGAATAAGGGCCAATTTTTTAAAGTATTGTATAGGCTAAAAATATCACGAACTTTATTAATCATATGACCATATAATTTAATTGGAACCAAACAATGCATCGTGAGAACTCACCACAAATTTTGATTTTCGTTTGTAATGAGCACAACCGAAAACTTTAATCGCTTCCTCTGGTGGGCCCTCAGCTCCTGGTGTAGCCACTAAATCCATTTTGTTGTTTGGGTTTTCGTAAACTGCGCTGAATTGAAAAGTGCTATTTGCAACCTATATATGTAAATTGCGAGACGTTGATCCCGCACAAATTGGTTGAATAAATAGAATAATTTTATTGAATAATTCCACTCGATAATTGGTCGCGAATAAATTTACTTAACAACTCGCCATCCGCGACGGAAGAGTATGGCAATGACAGAACAGAAATACGAGTTTCATATTCCGAAAGGTTTTGACATGCAGCTGATTTTTGACATATTAAACGTAAATAGACGGTAGTGTCCAAAAACACGTCTTTCGTATTAATCCAACATTAATAGATATTTAAAATGTTACAGTACCTGTACTGTTAAAGTATATAATATACTGTTAAAATAAATTGATTTGCATTAAATACTATATTTTTATTATAAGTAGCCTCGTAATTATTTAATACGTAAATATTTTTTTAAATTAATTTTATTAAATATTTAATTCGGCTGACGGCCACCAAAAAAAAATCGATATTGTTTAAAATATCGATGCATTTTTCAAGATTTTTAAAAAAATATCGATATATCGGAGAAAAAAAATATGTGAAAAAAATACAAAAACAATAATAGTAAAAAATAAAAATATAATTGATTTTTTTGAAAAAATATCGAATAATATTGGCTTAAAAAAATATTGATATATCGGTCAAAAAAATATTTGCCAAAAATATCGATATCTATGTATCGATATTTTTTCGGCATCTCTAATATTTATAACTCCCTTTAAAAATACGCCTTTTTAACAGGAGCCACTGAAAATAATTTTTGAAAATACAAGTGACGTGTTTTCAAAGTGTTGTAGTCATATATCTCTAAATTATATATAACGAAAACAAAATGCACTTTAACGCAAATACAGGCCCACGACCGTGTAAGTTTTGTTTTTTGCTCTATCTTAAATAAAACCAATATCTACTGACGTAACCTATGTTTTTCTTTTTGTAACACAGCTTTGGGAAGAAAAGTTAAGAGGGTGAGTGATGTAAACGCGATGGGATACAATCCATATGAAAACGCTAATTCTCAGTCAAATATTTACCCAAATGTTGGTCCTGATATCCCAACAGGAGTCTATCCTCAAGGTAACGAAGTCATTAATGTATACCTTTAAAGAAAGTATATACGTTTTTCAGATGGTTTTGGAACTGCCCCACAATATAACTCACAAAATTTTGGAAATATCCCTAACCATGTACCTGGAAATAATCCTAGACCGAATTTTAATCCCCAGCAACAACCTTATCAAAACTCTTTTGCTGTATCAGCAAATTTATCCATGTTGGGTCAGCCTGTAGTGCAAGATATGGCAATGCAATATGGACAACAGGTTTGTAATTTGAAGCAATTAAAACAAATATCAAAATGTATGTTTTAGTTGGCAGGAGCAGGAAAAACTATAATCAAACAAGAGATGGAGAAATATGTACCAGTTAGTAAATTGAAATACTACTTTGCAGTTGATACCAAATATGTTTTGAAAAAACTCGTATTGTTGTTTTTTCCATTCACCCATTCAGTAAGGACATACCTAAAGAGTATTTTTAAAATTGTAATAATTGACTAATTTTAGGATTGGTCCGTAAAATATGAACAGGATGGACCTGTCCAGCCACGGTTTGAAATAAACGCTCCAGACTTGTACATCCCCTCAATGGCTTATATAACTTATATTTTAATTGCAGGTTTAGTACTTGGCATGCAAGATAAATTTACTCCCGAACATATTGGCATAACTGCATCATCAGCATTGGCTTGGTGTGTTGTTGAGTTAGCTGTATATAGTTGTACCCTCTATGTAATACAAGTTGAAACCAGTCTAAAAACTTTAGATCTTTTAGCTTATTCTGGATACAAATTTGTGGGTACCATATTTAGCATTTTATTTAGTTTATTGGGAGGAAAGGGAGGGTTTTATTTGGCCTTAATTTACACCAATCTGGCGTTAGCTTTCTTTTTGGTTAGGAGTTTAAAGGTGCAAGTCCTGGCTGAGCATGGAGCCAAAGATAATTCTTATTATGATTCTGGTCATACAACTGGTCACAAGAGGAGATTATATTTTTTACTATTCGTAGCAGCGATGCAACCATTGCTGTCCTGGTGGTTGTCCTTCCATTTGTTGCCAACCACGGCTGTCTAATTATGCTTTAATAATTTCGTTTATTGATAGAACAATATTTATTTGTCTGATCTGTTTATTGTTAATGCCGCAACTAACTTTAAGTCTCATGTAAAATTCCTTTTTGGACATTTTTTATAGAAATAAATTGTATTTATATTTTGATTATTTTGTTTTTCATATTTTTACATAAAGATAAATGTTGATAAAACCCTTAAAAAGAGTAAATTGACGAACAAAATATTTCACATTCAATGACATGTCTAATTTTGGCAAGTTTATTCCAAATCGCTTAAAAATGTAAGACAAACAGTCAACGGAATAAAGCGATAAAATGCTTTTAAGTGATGCTGTGAGAGATAGCATTTAACACAAACATATAACTTGATATTTTAACAACGTAAAGATAATTCATATAATGTACAAAACTTGTTAAGACTATTGAAGTTTAGAAAAACGTTATTTGAGGTTGTTTTATTATAACATCATTTAGTGGATGGAAACCCTGGATTCCTCAATATGTATTCAATTTAGGCAATTAAATCAAGCTCTAATATCAAGTATTATCTACCACAAACAATATAGAAGACATGCCTACATTTAATGAGCGTAGATGTGCGTCTGACGAATGCTTTTAATAACAATCGAACATACTGTGTTATAACAATTAAATCAATCACTAGTTATATAGCCTTATTTTCAAACATATTCCGATTCATTAAGACTTATTTATAAGAAATTAATATATAGTCGTAATATGATAAATCAAACACCTTTTTTTTATATTGCTAATTGTGACTTGCAGTTTGAACGATAAAAATCATTCTGGGCATTAAAAAGCAGGAATGTGGTTGTATTCCAGCCTTTGCAAACGTCTGTTTATATCCAGTTTATAAGATAAAGCAAAAACTGTTCCTTAATATTAATTTTGGAACAATAGCTTGATTAATGTTAAGTAAAACAAGTGAGCCATTTAGTTGGGAACTATTTCTGTGTACTGGTTTACAGAGCTATGGAAAGATTTAAATGATCACTTAATAAAAACAAGAAATCAATTTCGTGTATATATCGATTTTATTAAAAATATTAGGTACAATTAAGTAACATTAACCACATTTAAGCAGAAATGTAGAGGTTATAAGTAACAACGTTAAATATCAATAAAAACTATAAGAAACACAGATCAAATATCCTTTTTTAAAATTTATCTATAAACAAATGGATGGATGAAGTTATATGAGTTTCCTTAAAAATGTCTTTGACACGAATTTAACACGCGATCATATTAAAAAAGGACGGGAATTTCCGCGGTCCAGAAGGCTCGGAAATGAAGGGATTAATAAACGAGAATCGTGGACTCGAACCGGCGGAAAATTAAATAGTTTATCTTTTCAAGGAAACACTTTTGATCGAGATGGGTGGATGAGCATCATGAAAAATTTTCTCTGAAAGTAATTAGACATCGATTTTTCTTTTTAAGTTATAACTATTACACATAATCTGCCTAAATAGATCATCATCTATTTAAACAAATTCCGCAATTTTTTTGTTTTGTTTTTTTTTTGGTGCGATGTCAAAGCAAATTACGACCGCAATCATGTGACGTTCGGTCGAAGTTCGTCTTCTTTCAACATTTGTTTGACTACCAAAAATCGATTTCATTTTTTTTAATCAATTTCACACCATATATTTTAATTATATCTAAATGGTTAAGTAACATCCTATTTTTATTACTTATAAATATGGTTCTAAATGGTCTACAAAGAGCAGTTGAACTGTGTACAATTACAATCAAGAAATTAGTTCATGTGATGTAAACAATTAATTTTCCACATAAATAATAGGCCTAAACTGATCTTAATTGCAAAAGCTTCAACTGCATTTACTACAGATGAAAATTTTGGATACACTTAACTTGTGTAACACGATAAAAAAAAACAAAAACAATTTCATAGAGCACCAAAACAGCAATGAGATATATTTTTACCTGGACGTATTCAAACTCGTCATCTATAGTACTGACTTGGACCTACGGTTAAAACTAATTAAGTAGTCAATTTAACAATAAATACAGACTATAAAAAGAAGAGTACAAAGTAAAATATAAATATTTTTCAATAATATTGCAACCGTGTAGCGCAGCGCATTCAACATGAAACTACCAAAACAATGCACTGCCACCAACTTAAATAAATTAAAAGACTATAATAGTTGCCTAGTAGAATTCAACATTCTTAAAAAAAATAAACCAACGAGCTCAAGAGACAAATATTGCCTCCGTAAATATAATGCAAAATCCGAATTTAAAACCTTTGTAATACAAAGACGAGAATCTTGGAAGCACAACTGGACTGGCATCGCGATCCGATTGAGTCCAAACAGCATCAATATTTTTTCCGAAAATGTCGACCCAAATACAAGTTAAATTTTAAATATCACAATCAGTTTATGTTTTATTATTTTTTAAAATTATTGATATATTAATTGTATTAGCCATTCCTTATTAACTCAATATGAAAATGGAGATTTTTTTCAAACAGAAAGTGGTAATATCTAATAGCAAAAGAGTTATCTAAAGTACAGTTTGCAATTTTAAATTATCACTACTTTTCCTTACGACGAACACCTTCATGCTTACATCACTTCAAAGACCTCATTAAATGAGAACACGGGATATTGAATTCACGTGGGGGGCGCCACTGCCACAAACATTCACAATACTCCCTCTGAGAAATCTCACCCAAGAAAGAATAAGAACATTATATATTGAAAAATTAAACAATTCTTTGAACTCATTTACTATGCAGGGATGTCTAGATTCATAAAAAGAGCCAAATGATGAAAATCTCTTGGTACCATTTTAAAAATGATATTATCGTTTCCTAACTACCCTGTGATCCACTGGATGTTGGTTTAAATATACCATAGTTTAAGGACACCCCCTATATCACCAACGCAAACTTAACAAAATCCCACCTTCACTATTGACCCGGTTTATGCTTGGCAAGTGTGTCCGAAACTCTCAGGGCACTCAAAAGTATTCTACATTGGACATAAGATAAATGCTAGATTCCATCACCATCTATGTAAACTACCTAAACCTCGAACCTATCAGCACGACTAAATCTTGAAAAAAGACATGATAAAAGTGACGGCATAGAGGACAGGTCTAGGTCTTGACCTTGGCTAAAATAAGTTTTCCCTGTTGGAGCGACCCTGCCTTTGGAAGTTGCGGTTGTTAGGCCTCCTAGCGTTCCTCATCTCCCTGTCGACTTCCAACTCCTCCAGGCGCTGCGTGAGCGAGAGCTTCTGTTGGACGGCCAGTCTTAACAGCTGATTCAACGTTTTCTTTTCATCTTCGGCGGCGGTGAGTTGTTGTTGGAGTTCGTCCACTTGGGTCACGTACTCCTCGCACCTAGCTGCGAACATTGCTCGTAAACCTGCAACAGAACGTTTTAGACTTCATTCAAGCCAACAACCGGCATTATCGTATATTTACTGGAGAATGTCGCCGCATCTTCTTTCAGGAGTCTCAGCTCGTTCCTTAGCTTCATCATGGTCTCCGAAACTATAGTCTTTTCATTCTCGTATTTGCTCTTCAAGTTGGTAAGAGCAACTTCGGCGGTGTTTTTGTTAGATTTCAGGACGGTTCTTAAAGTGGCAATTTGTTCCCTCTTGGTGGATAATAAGCTCTTTAATCTGATGACCTGTTCTTGTAGCTCTTGAATTTCCTCGCTGTTCTCATCTTTAGCTGAAAATATAGGAATGAACATATCTAGTTATAAAACGCTTAATTGAAAAATAGCTTACATTCATAGGAGGCATCAGATTTATCTCTCTTTCCTTTGGAGAGCTCGATGGTATTTTCTATAGCAGTGCGTAGATGTTTGATTTGGTCCACGACGGTGCATACATTACGAGCAAGAGTCGCTGTATCATTCAAAGATTCCAGATCGTGTAAAGGAATATCGCTCTTTAACCTACTCCTTAGTAATTCCAATTTGCTCATTTCGCCAATTAATGGAACAGTTTCCGTCACTGGAACAATACGTTATTAAATATATATTACATCCTAATTAGTTAAGAAATCCATTTCTGACGTTCCTTCAACGTTCTGTATTTTCTTTGCTATATATCTTTATTAGATCATGAGGAATATAAAAAAGCATCTGAAGAAAAAACAAATAAGTTAAAAAAGTGGAATCAAAAGTAAGGCTGATAAAAAAATCCATCGGAAAATATAAGTTTATATATACAATTCTTTGTTAACACTTCCTTAATAATTTGCCTGTTTGACCTATGGTAGATATTCGGAACGTTAAATCGATACCGCGAAGAGCCTTATTTTTGTCACCGTTGTAGTTAGTAACATATCGGGAAAATGTATAAATATAGAACGGGAATTAAAAATAAACCGGGAAAAATAAAATAATCTTGGATGAATACTATAAAGAATTCTTGAGCATGAAACGATTACGGGAAGGAAAAACAACATAAATTACATTTACGGAAGTAAAACAAAGAGCCTAACAGTAAAATGAATAGAAAATGACAAAAATGTGTGACAAAACCAAAAACACAGTACTCAATAAAGAAATACGAAAAGAAGAGATCAGCAGAAAAATAACACAGCTATATAGAGAAGGCTACATCAAGAAACTAAATTAAAAAGGGGTATTAACAATGCAGGTTTGTAAATGAAATACCAACCAATGCTATATGTAATTTATGCTAAAACATATGATAGTAACTACAAATATTTAGGAATTATAACATCACGAAATGGGGGCAGAAAAATAGGGATAAAAGACTATAAAATCACACAAACCAGACCTTTATTTATTTATTTATATAGACGTAAATAAAGAATAGTTAAAAAGTAAGTATATCTCAAAAGGGCAAAAATAAGAATATATAATTCATTAATAAGACTAATGATAATGTATGGTATAGAAGCGATAGTAATCAAAAAACAAGTAGAACAAAACCTAAGAATAGAATATTAGAATATTAAAAATAAAAAATGATATAAGCAAACAGATATGACAGAGAGTACAGTGGTTGTATGATGGGACGAGAAGTGACCAAAGGAAAATTGCAAATGTAATACCAGGGTGGACGCCAACATAAAAAAATAACCAAGATGGACGATGTAAAGCAGGATTTGTTGGTGATAGGAATAGAGGAGGATAAAATAAGAAAAAACCAATAAGAGGAAGGGGTGAAGGAAATTGTGTCAACAAATAAAATAAAACCGGGACAGAAACTGATCGACTTATTCATTAGAAATAAAAAGCTATCTAATATTAAAAGCATACTATTTAAGTTAAAAGCGACATTAATCACGATCCTAATGAATATAAGAGGATATTTTTGAATAGGTTATCCTAGATTCAATAGCATTACATTTAATTAATAAAACTCGGCCACCAATTCCTTCTTTCGATTAATTAAACTTCTTACTCATACATATATAACATATATATTTTTTGAGATCGTTAGAAAAACATATTAAAACACTAACGATTTCATGCTATTAAAAGAAATTTAATTAACATCATATCGTGCTCATCACTTTACCTTTCTATTATTTTGGGTTAACAACGTTCATTTTTAGATCACGATCGTTAGGGAGGGTGAGCTGTGTTTATTTAAGAAATATATAGAGCATAGAAATGTGTTATCTAAAACGCCTTTAATTTTACGTAGTTTTAATTAAATGTAGCTAATCATTTTGAGCCTCAGATTCATGGTATAATACATTTTAATAAAAAAAACTTCTAGTAAGCAATTATGCATGAATGGTATAAAAGTATGGAAAATAAGGATACTTACTTGGAGTCATTCCCTCTTTTTCATGATCCAGTACGACTCTAGTTGGCGTTTGTCCATTCACCGTGCAAACATGATGGTACAACTGAGCCAATTCTTCAGTGACAGTCTGTAAGTTGTTTTGAGTTTCATCTAAGGAGGTGCCTGCCTCTGTCGCGAATTCTCTCAGTAATTTGAAGTCACCCTCCATATCCATTTGCTTCTGTTCTGTGTCCAAGAGTTTGTTTTTCAAGTTTGTAATTTCGCTTCTTAATGTTAGGGTGGCATCCGAAACGTTCGTTAATTTCTCCAGCTCTTTGATGTCGTGCTTTAGTTGTTCCACCTCCTTATTGGACAGTTTGAACCATTGATGATATTGTCCAATGAGTTTGCTAGCTTCCTCTGATGGTTTTTGAAGTACTTTATCATAGTTATGAGATAGATGTTGAAGGGAGTCCACATGCGCTGCTAACTGCGTCAACCTGGCAACAAAGACTTGAAGCTCGCCTTGACTCTTTTCGACCAAATTTTGATTGTCTCTGAGCGTTTGCGTCAAAGACAATTTCTCCTTTTCCAATGCTTCTAATTGTTTCTCCAATTTTTTCAGCTCATTCAAATGAACTTCAGAGAACAAATCAACGTGTTTATCATCAGGCGAAGTTAATTCCGATACGTTACCACTAGATAAGCTCGCTTCGATATGTTTAAGACCTGGAAGTATTTTAATGCCTTAGAAGGATATACCAAAATATCAGATTCTAAGAGAAAATCAAACTCGTATCTTAACAGGGTAGTCTAGATATAGGAATTTTAAGTTTTTAAAGCTGCAATGCGCAAACAATTCAAAATTAAAGTTACAGTTCAGTTGCAAATCAAGTTTCAGGCTGTCTAAGTCATATAATAGTACTTACTAAATAAGAATTTTCGGATATCCATTTTGCTAAGAGAGCAGCAACTAACTTTAAAGTATCAGAAAATCATATTTTCAAAGTACTTAATCTGGGTGTTACCGTATTTTACAGTGATCAGCTTATGGGCTAAATGTCCTTCTCATGAAGTTCATAATCTTTACAATTTACTTTGTTGAAAGTGTACAGTATAAAATTTGCGTATCTATATTTCTATATAAAATTTAATAATTTTGTATTTCTGACCACTAACATTGATGTAGTAAGGATTAGTATTAATAATAAGGTAGTTTTCATGAGACTTCAGATAGACAACAGACTTCAGTAGCCGAGCTAGGATTTTAGTTTAAAATTAATAGTTTTAAATTTAATTAAAAATGTTGATGCTCTTTACACGTTAACGGGTAATTCACAAAGTACTTTTAAGGTCATATTTTCACAGACTTGAACAATGAAAATATGTAAACAAAATTAGGCCAGAAGGTAATTTCTTAGGCTTGTGAAAATCACTTGTTTTTTTTTGCTCTCAGAATTATGGTTTTACCAAAAAAGTCATAAAAGTTTATTGATTGCAATGACATATGATTGATTAGTGCTAGAACTATATATGAATTTGCTTTGAAAAACATAAAAACGAAAATTACTTGTTCCCCAACTCATTCTATAGAAGATATAACAATATATTGAGAAAAACTCTACCTTGCTGCAAAACAGGTATGTGCAATGCTTAAAATGCCATTATAATGAGGTTTGTTTCAATTTACATATATTATAGCAATCACTTCATGTTTATAATTAATATATTTAAAATAAAAAACTAAAACAGTGTTAAGATTTAAGTTCAACCCCCTCATGATTATTATAAACTCACCTTCTTCTTCGCCATCACTGCCTAAAACAGTTTCTTCTGTTATCCCTCTTATGCTATAAGCCAAATTGTTGATATTATAAAATGATTCTCTATTAATTTGTTGGTCTAGTTCCTTTTTTAATGCATATTTGGCTTCCCGTTCACTTTGGAGAGATTCAAGAGCTTCTTCCATATGTTTCTCAGCGATTTTCTTCAAATTTGTAAGCTCCTCAACTTGTAAGTTGAGCAAGTCCATTTCCTCATGCAAACGTCGGATTTCGTGTTTCAAACTTTCAAACTCCACCTGTGAACTCTTCAATGCAGACACCTGCTTCTGTAAAGCGATGTTTTCTTCTTCTAATTCTGAATAGTCCGATATCAATCGGTTTTCCCTGAATTTGATTTCGCGAAGTTCGGCGCGAAGTCGTTTACACTCCATGCCTCTATCGTCCTTGTCTTTGCCCATATCACTATTTTCTTGAAGCATTCGATCTCTTTCTGCTGTAACTCTATCAAGTTCATGTCGTAGCTGTTTATTTTCATTTTCAAGATCGACGATTTGGGAATAAAGAGAAGTTTCTCTCACTGCTGATTCATGTAAAAGGGACTCTTCAGTTTCTATACCTGTTTTGGTGGTGACTTTGTGACTAGACTGAAATTTGGCTAGAGCCTAAAATGTAACAAAACTCCTGTAAAATTAAATCCTCTTTACCTATTAAATTTAATCAATAAAACTATCACACCTTTGGGAAATATGAAATGGGGAGCTTAATCAATAAAAATTAAAAATTCTATTATCATTGTCATATGTTGCATTTCAAATGACATCATGACAGGATATAATAGGCCTAAGGCTAATTACATTTTCGCATATATTAAAAACACTCACCTCCTGAGTTATGTGCAGCTCGTGCTTCGTAACTTCGTATAAAGCTTCGAAATCGTCACATTTCTGTTGCAGCTCTTTTTTTTCTTCGAGGAGCACCAGACCGTATTGAGCAGATTGAACTTGTTCGCTAATTGTCTGATCAAGTTCCCTCGTTAAACGCTCGATTTCGCTTTTTAGCAACTCACTGTCTGTCGCTGCAGCCATTGCGGACACAACGCTGTCGATATAAGATGTTTTTCAATAAAAATATTAAATACTTTTTAAGAGCTGGTCAAAACAGTCAAACGTCATTGTAAATTGTGACATGTAAGCTTGAATTAGCCTAAACGTCAAGCTTAACATATAGAGCTGAGAGTAGGCAACCTACAATATGGAGTACAGTTATAGAATTGCCTATAAAAAGCGTACAGGGGCGAACTTTGTTTTTTAATACGATCTTAGATACCAATTTAAATTAGATGGCCGTGGCTGCTAGGATACATCGATGTATTGTAAACAAAATCAAACAAATCAAAACATTTTTCTGAAATTTCGACATATCGGTTTTATTTTGAATTTTTTATTCTTTATACGTAATTATGGGAACGGATTTTCGTCGCGAATGGATCAAAAACACCGTAACAAAATTCCTGGGCCTAAATTCCGGACACTATTTCGAGGACATGCTGGCAAACATCGATGAGCTGGAAGACAAGCTGTCGTCGTACCTGGAAGATGACGTCTTGGACCAAGAGCTGGGCGCCTTTAACAGAAGATTCTTTTTCGTTTACAGGACATCGTACGAAAAACTTGTCGAGAAAGAGATCCTTGTCGCCGAAATAGGTAGTATAAAATACAACTAATTTTAAAAATAGGACTTGTTTATTATTTGTCATGGTTACCGTCCTGGAATGTTATACATATAAAAAATAATAAAAACGAAAGAGAAACAATTGCTGAAATAATGCGTGTATGACACGAGTAGCCACAAGTAATTTATTCCATACAAAAGAGGATAATACAGTTTTAAAGTTGGTGATTGATTTTTTTTTAATCATATCTTATATAATAATATAATATATATAATTTTTATTCTTATTTCTAGTTAAAAAACAACCAATTGTTGAAGAAGTTATTCAAGTAGATGAAAAGCAGCCAAAAAAAAAGAAGGGTGGAAAGGCTCAACAGAAAAAGGGAGGCAGAAAAGGCAAAAAAACACCGGCGTCGTCGCCTGTTTCGGATCAAGAAGGTACCAGTGTTTTTTAATAGAATTTTGTTGCTAAATAATATTTCTTTTTTTAATTATTAAGATGATTAATGTATACAACCAGATATTATATGTACATGACATCCTATCTCGATTTTTTACATTTACCGTTTTAAATTATGAATTTTCTTGATCTCCAGCCGAGAACTGTTGGTGGGTTAGTTGGTTATTACTGGTTATTATACTAATGGAATGAATCATTCCCAATTATTTATTATCGTTAGCAATTTACTTCCAATATTTTTAAGCGGTACTTATTAGGATTGTTATAAAATCATAGACTTATATAAATATAGTTTTAAGTAAAAAATTAAAATAATAGTTTGATTGATTTGAGTTGGTCTTTAAAATTATAAATTGTTCTAGAGAAGGCAACTAGTTTAGGGAGTGATAATTGATATAATTTTTTTTGTTTGAATTTTTATTCAATTTATAATTGGTTTGTTATCAGATATTAAATCAAATCCGAAAACTTTTTTGCCATTGATTTTGCCAACTTCCTTAGTGGTTAATGGGTAGATCAAAGTATGATTAAAGCATTGTATTGATAAAAATAAATTCCTGCTTCTAATTAGGTCAAGATAGTCCAAAGTCTGGCGGGAATGTGGAGGAAAACTCGGAAAATGCTACAGGCGAAGATGCTGCACCTGAACAGGAAGGAGCGATGATAGTGGCGGAATCGCCAATTACCGAAACTGACGCTTCGACATTACCATCTGCCGAGGTCACTGACGTGGACGTGTCCGATGTGGAAGACGAGACCAAAACTACAAAGAAAAAGAAGGGAAAGAAAGAGAAGGGGAAAAATAAAAAGGGGAAAAAAGTTGAAGGTAGTTTCGGGATGTTGTTGGATTTACATTAGATTTTTTCGTTGCTTCTTTCGTAGTGATCGAAGACGCACCAACGCCCGTCGTCCAAGAAGACGAGGAGGAAACGATTTATGTGCCAGTGAGTGACGATAAAGGTGATGACGGATAATGGGAGATTGACGAAACTTTTTTTCCAGAAAATAATTCAAGAGCTGGTAGTCGACTATACAATTAATGGCGGCTTCAACTTTGTGAGCGAGGATGTCTCCAAGCTCAGCGCTAGATTCGTGTACTTGTTCCGAAAGACGGAAGTGGGGATCCCCAACTTCGACAACATGGAGGATGCCAACATGGAGATGCCGTCGTATTTCATTGTGGGGGTGATATCGGGTAATTTGATACAAAACCTCACTCATTTAACCAAGCAGGTAGGACAGTTCGTCTCAAAAGGCCGCAGGATACTGACACGCGAATTTGTTTAGTTGATGATTCCTCTCACCCAGCATAGCTTCACCGAACCCAAGAAGAAATCGTCGGACGCTGACATGAAACGGTCCACGTCGGATTTAAGCAAGAACAAGAAAAATCTGTCTCGTTTCTCTCTATCGGGGCAGTGCAGCTCGGGAGACTTGAGCAGCATGGTGGAGGTTGATGACACTAAGTCCAGGATGCTCATAAAGGAGGAGCTAATGATGGAGTTGATGGGATTCGGTTCCACCGTGCAATGGTAGAGGATCGTCAATCGGCCTTAGAACGGTAGATATTTGGGATGTTTCAGGGTGTGCGAGCACATCGAGGACGAGGTTGACCTGCCGATGGCCGACGTTTCAAATATCTTAAAGTCGGACCGCACCGATGAGGAACTGGTCCACGACAAGGCCGTCATCGAGAACCTGCAGGAGGTAGTGATGGGCTGGGAGAGGCACATCGTCAAGGTCATCGAGAGCTATCTGGCCAAGGTGAGCGTCCGTCTTTTGTGTCGTGCTCGCTTTGTGGAATAAATGGTCTCGTAGGTTCCGTTGGGGAGCGGACCTCTGCCCGAGTTTGATTACTGGCACGAGAGGGAGGCCGCCTTCAGCTCCATAGTGGAACAGCTGAAGAAGCCCACTCTGGTGAGGATTACGGATCTGCTCGAGAAGAGCAGGTCCTCGGTCGTAGACGCCTTCATACATTACCAGGTGGAGTTGAAGAGGTACTACGCCGAAGCCAGGGACAACGTAAAATTTCTCTCCACCATCAAGAGACACCTGAAGGTGAGCGAGTGACGTCGAGCCTCGCGCTCGATCTCGTAATGTATATCCCGTCCCTCAGGTTGTTTCGGACAGCCCCGATTTCCTGAAGGTCAAGGATTGCATCCCGGACCTCATCGAGGGTCTTCATTTGATCTGGGTGCTCTCGAGGTACTACAACAGCGACGAGGTCATGGTGCCGTTCATGGAGCGTATCGTGTGGTGTCTGTTGGAGAAGGTTCGTGGAGCTCTGGACAGCAACTATATATTCAGGTAAGGGTTTAATGTGAACTGTAAACGAGGATTGATCCAAAGAGAAGTTTCTCATCACTTTTACAAATAGGCAACTTTGTTTATTCACATAGAAATTTACATAGCTCGATAGAAGAAATTTTGTTGTATTGTTCTATAAGATTTTTTTGAATGGTTCTCCAATTTCTATATCCCAATGTCATAGAACTCCTGTAAAGGGGGCTGGGCTTGACATTCTACCCAAAGTGTGTTAAAAGTTCCTGGGTTTGACGGGAGACATGAGTTTCCCGTGAGGCAGCGTTACACTCGCTGAGTTTTCTTAGTATTGCACAATAACTGTCTGAGTTGATTGTTGGTTTCGGGTTCTGTGGAACCGATCAGCAGTATTTCCTTGCGATCTCAAAATCACTGCCCATTACTTTGCCAGCAGAAGGAGTGTTTCGAGTCTCGTAATAGTGGAACGCGTCTCGCACCTAGTGGGTTCAACAATGGACACCTCCATCTTGGATGGCTGCTGAGCTAAGACTGAGTGGGGGTACGGTTGGTGATCATTGGGAACCTTACTTCTGGATCTACCCTCGTAGTAATAGAAACACAGCCCAACAGAAGACAGAGAAATTTAGCGGCGTTCACATACTAGATGGTACTTTGATCGTCGTTAGAGGAATTTGATTATAGGTACATGAAGAAGGAATATTTGATTGGTTGTTAAATAGAGTCTACTACGCAGATGACAAGTTACGTGAATTTGACTGACATAAAGTTTATTGGCGACTAATATTTAAATTAAAACTTAATTTCTAACAACTAATAAAAATATTAATATAATAACATTCGGCAAACAAAATATTAATATAATAACATTCGGCAAACAAACACACGAATAAAAGATACGAAGAGACTCTTGAAGTGTCATCTTGTATGTGAACGCTGCGAAACAATATCCTTTATGGTGGGGTCGTTGCTTAGGAGACCGTTGGCGGAGGTCAAGAAGATAACTCAGGAAGCAGCCGAGATGCTGGACATTTGGAAGTCATCGTACATGACGACCAGGCAGAAAATCGAGGATTCAGGCAAGGGTCAGAGATGGGAGTTTGACAAGAATAAACTGTTTGGGCAATCCGACTACATGGCCAAGGTGTGCAGAGACATTTACAGGTTTGCCACGGTTTGTTTCCTGCCTACTTTGACGGAACCGAGTTTACTGACATCGCCCGACATTACAGACCATCGGCCACTTTAAGAATATATTCGGACCGGAACTGAGATCTATAGTGAGCGACCCCCAGACCATCGATAACGTGGCGAAGCGCGTCGATAAGTTGGTGCTGAACATCGAATGCATCGACTTTGACATATTCGACCCCAACTGCAAGGAAAACTGGGACGCGGTCCTGTCGAACTGCGACAAGGAAGTGAGAAAGCTGGAGTTGGAGGGCGTTAGCTTCATCGATCAGTCATTTAAAATGATCAGGTAAGATCCAATTTAGTAGATACCGGTTGTATATAACTTTGTTCTCCTGTCTGTATTGGAGAATATCTTCGATATATCAGTAGCGAAAACTTCCTTTGGAGCTCTTATTTGTTTTTATACCATCAACTAGTTTACCTTGTAACTTTATTACAAAAAGTTATGTACATCGGATTTAATATCTACCGCTGTCTGAGCACCAACTCCTCCTTAGATCGATGGCTTGCGGCGTATCGAAAGCACTGTTCCCTTTCCTGTGCACAACAAGTAAACTACCACTCTTGATCAAATTTCTCGTATATCAGTACGTTTTTCCGTTTTTTCATATGTTTAAGTGTGGTTTCGATACCTCAATCTTACTAAGATCAACAAACTGCAAATGTTCCAGGATATATCACATATATATCAAAATATCTCGGATAACTGTGCCATTAGTCTCTAAATTCGCAATCTCAATCGTAGAAAAGTTCATAGAAGGAATTTATTGCATCAATAATAGATTAATTCGTTCCATTCCGACTCTGCTGACCATGTAGTCATGTAGCACATTGTACGAAAGTATACCGATTTTTAATTAAGAAGAATCTTCATGCCACTCTCAAGTAATCGTATTTCAAGCGGTAAATTGCACAAGCATGAATAACAAAGTTAAAAAATCGGTCGCGACACAATTTATCGTCTTTTTAAGATCATCGGAGAGCGCTTTGGAGATGATGGTGAAGTTCAAGCATCTGGAAACCCGAGAAATCATTCAAAATAAGCTGATGCACAAGTTCGACGTGATACTCGATCAATATATTAAGGAAATCCTCAGCGTGGAGGATACGTTCACGGTGACTCATCTCTATAGCTATAGTGCGCGCGGTCTATCCTTACGGTTCCTTTTATTTTTAGAGAAACAAGCGTCATCCCATCTTAAACAAGGATAATCAAATGCACGGAGGCGCCGTATATTGGGTGCGCCTGTTGTTCTACAAGCTTAAACGACCTGTGTTGAAGTTCTTGCACGTGCCTGAGCTGATAAACTCCCCTCTGAAGGAAGAGGCATTCGGGGCGTATCTGAAGCTGGCCAAGGAGCTGAGGGCGTACGAGGAAGGTGGGTAGACTCGGAATCCATGTTGTTACTTACGAGACGAGGAACGATGGGTGTTGGTTTGCAGCCAAGTTGGAGGAGTGGATGGAGATGTACGGGTCCATAGCAGACAAGGTAATGCAGATGGAGATTTTGAAGGTGGCCGACGTGTCCAGGAAAAAGTTTTTCAAGCCCTTCAAAGGTTCCTCGATAGCACTAAACAGCTCCCAGATGAAGTTAAGTCAGATAAACACGCCTCCTGTAAAGCAGACGGTTAGCTCCAAGGGTAAGTACCGGCGGCGGTACAGATTTTAACTATTTAGTTAACAGTGGAATGTTTGAGCTTACGGAAAATCTACTAGCACACGTTCCCCATCGAGGTAAGATAGTTGGATGGATGTCTGTACTTAAAAAGTGTGTAGTGATGAAGGGCGTAGAGGGGTGTTAGTCCCACCTCTTAAACCTTTATCTGGAACCAAAAGAAGGTGCATCTCGAACAAAAGCTGACACCTAGCTCTAATCTTTATAGAGACGCTAGTTCTAACAAACAATTCGGGTTCCGTGCCAAATATTTCAACTTTCATTAAGCTGCTCGTGTTTCAGTGACCATTCAGTAAGCTTTCCATAAAGTTCACAGGGTCGTAATTGTCTTTTCAGACGTCTCCAAGGCTTTTAACCAAATTTCACAGCACGCTATGCATTTAAAACAAAAAGCTAGGTTTACCTGATGATTTCACATTGGAATATTCCCAAAAACACCTTATCACGTTTTTGAACGTATTGTGGATGTTTTTCGACCAACGCGTAATTCAAATTGATCACTTTTTTCGGCAGCGATCGGTTCATAAAATATGACACCAACCTGATACAATCTTACAACTAAGCGGTTTGGCCTTATGGGCTGGCTCCAACGTAAGATAACCATGATTTGGGGTTTTAAAATAAATCGCGAATGTAAATTTCAGCGGGACGCTTGCCGGCTCGGGCTTCTGCCTCCAACTATTCGGTACAAACGCTGATGGACAGAGTACACTCTCAGAAGAACCTGACGTGGCACGAGATAATGGGACCGAATATTATGTCCGATTTTGGGTTAAAGTTTGAGTTGAATTTCGATGACAATCTCTGGAAATTCTTCAAGAGTGTGGAAATGTTCGAACTACTTAAGTTTTCCTTGCCCGAAAATATTAGGTTGGTGGCCATGCGCAAGGAGAAGGTGCAGAAGGATGTCAATGCAGTGATCAAGATGCTTCGAATGTATAACAACATCGTTGATAATTTGACGGGACCTCAGGTTTGTATTCAATAAATGACTACACGGAAGTGAACAAGTTTCGTCAGTCGGGGACAGGTGCACTTAAAATTAATATCATTTTAATTTAGTTTGATTATGTTTGACGTTTTTTTTTTTGATTGATTTTTTGTCTGTGTTTCGCTGAGAAGGAATTTTAGGCGATATTGTTTCTCTTTGAAAAAAAAAAAACACAATGCGATTACATTTATCAATATTTTATGACAGCGAAAAACTTTTAAAAAAAGTCAAAATAAAATCAATCAAAGTGAATACTTATTATGTTACTTAAATTACTAATATGCTTTTCTTCTTCACTAAATAGCTTAATATAATATAAATAAAAGATTAATTTAAAACAAAGGTTTGAAAACATTAACCACAGAAAGAAATTGATGTCATTATGGCATATTTCGATATATTCAATAACATGAGATAGTCAACATAAAACAAACACTTGTACCTTCACAGTGTATCTTCTTTCGTGTAAATTATGCGACGCGTACGTATTGTTCAGTTTACATGTAATGCCCTTTAGGTATTATTTCAGTGTATTTTCCGCTTTGTTCTGCAACGATCGTGAAATGTGTGATCCCTCGGAATACCAAAGAGAGTACCAAAGTACTGATAGAGACATTAAAAAGGATCGTAACCAGACAACAAAAGTATTGCGGCAAAAATGAGAACAGAACTCAACACTCATTTGAGGAATATTGTTTCAACGAATACACTACAGCGGAAGCTTTCTTTCCTCAAAGCATGGAAAGGTTGTGGTTGTAAATCTCTTTATAACAGAAGCATACTCTAAGCTAACAACATCCCTAATGATGATTTGTTATTATGACCAGCATATTGTTGCCAAACTGCACTATTTCAAGATGATAATGCGCCTATACACACAGCCGAAAGGGTTCAGTCTTGGTGTGAGGAGCATTAACATATCATCAAACATCTTCCTTGACCAGCATAATCGCCACATCTCAAAATAAGGAGTTTAAGAGAGAGTTACAGAGAGTTCCATGGCTAACATCATTGTAGCAATTGCCAAATGTTTTAGTACAAGAATGGCACAACAGGTTATTATTTTTGCAGTGACATTAACATTGATATATACACATTTACAATAACTTACCAGCGTAAGATAACTAGTTATAGTTTCCATTCTCGACTATCATGTGAGCTTCGAAAATTACCATATCCCGGTAATTTTCTTGATGTTATCACATTTAATGTAAAGTTAAATTTAATATATAGTGTGTGTGTTTTATACACAGTAGACTAACTGATACTAGGATTAATATATATTCATAAACTCGATTCAGATTCTCTATATTTTTTTCATTTCGACTATTACTAATAAAATCTAGAGTTTAGTTTTCACAAATTTTCATAATCGTATACAACAAATTAACAAATATAAACATAACCATAAAACTAGTAAATAATAGACATAGTCAGATGTAGATTATCGAAATGCGCAGACGCATAACGTGCCAATCATATACTAGATCTTGTTCGCTTTCCTGCAGTGTGCCAATAACGAGACGTTGTGTTATTTTTAACGCGAATATTCGATTTAGATGACGCTCCTGAAGGAGAAGCTTCAAGAAGTCGAGCTGTACATCCAACAGGGCCTCTCGCGAATCAAATGGTCGTCGCTGAGCATTCAGGACTATACTGAGGAGTGTTCCACGTTGATCACCGCTTTATCCACGCTCTTTGAGCACATCGAATACATTGAGAATGACATTCACAAGCGTATCAGAATATTAGCCACCGCGAATCTCTTCGATTTTGCCCCAGTTAAGACGGTCCCCACCAGGTTACCGTGCAAAGAGTTTTTCGGAGCCATGAACGCAAAGCGAACGGAGAACGTGGTGGCCATGTTGAGGATTTACCAATCGATCGGACCGATTCTGGTCAAGCTGGAGATGCTTGTCTTGAACACCAACACGGGCTCGTCGCCGCACATGAGCCACTACTACGAGTTTTGGGAGGGCGAGATCTACAAGGCGTTCATCACGATGACCATCAGGAATCTGGAAACGTTCAGCTACAAGATCGAGAACAGGGAGTTATTGTTTCAAGTGGACGCCTTGGTTGCGGCGCCGGAAATTGTGCTCAGACCGACGGCGACGGAGATTTACAACATCATCGTCCGGAACATGTATGACTTTTTCGACCGACTACACATTTATCCACGCTGGTTGTACGAGACGTGCCTTCTCTGCGAGCCCGTACAGTACGGAAAAAAGGAAGAGTTTGTCTTTTCTTTCTATGACGAAATCATGAAAGTGCCGGACATCAGCGAGGCGGTCCAGAAAGTGCAGGAGGTCGCCCACAAGGCCATCACGAACGTACATCGGTACCTACAACACTGGAAACGTTACAAGATGTTGTGGTCATTCGACAAGGAGTCTACCTGCCAAAAGTTTATGCAGGGCAGCATTACGCTGGAAACCTACGATGAGAAGTTTATGTTTTATAAGGAAATTGCTCAGAACGTAACAAATTACCGAGACTATGTGGACTTGGACAGCATCCGGATCAACCTGCGGCCTCTTTTAAACACCATAGCCCAAAACTGTCGCGAATGGAAGGACACGCTAGGCCAATTGCTCGACGCCGACACATACGAGAAGATGCTGGAAATGAAGAAGGATATCGACGAGCTCCGCTACATCGTCAAGCAGAATATCAAGGGTCTCGATCGGTTCAAGGCCATTATGCAAGCTATCGCCACTATACGAAAACGCAACATCCAAGCCGAACTGGATTATCTGCGCTACCAGGAAATATACTCCATGTTGAAACAGCACGAAATTTATTTCGATCCCCTTCACGAAGCTCTGGCCCACGAACTGGAGAAGGAGTGGAAGTCTCTGCTGCTTTCCGGGCTCTATCGGGAACAGACCTTGGAGAGCACCAAGGAGCGTTTCGCCGGACTAACTCTGAATGAAATCAACGACTTTTTGGAGGTATTGCGCCAGTTCCTTGAACGTTTCGAACACGAAGGGCCCGGAGCTGTTGGCGAGGATCTAGACGCCGGCCTACGGCTCATGGACGAGTACAAGGTAGAGTTTGAGGACATGGAGACGCGCAGAATCGAACTGGTGAACGCGGAAATGTTGTTCGATATTCCTTTGGCTGACTACTCTGATTATCTCAAGGCCAAGACCGATTTCGAGGGGATGGACGTATTGTACAAAGTATACAAGGCGCAAAAACACGCTCGAGAACTTTGGGGTAAGACCTTGTGGGCCAATCTGAACCCCCAGGCTCTTTTAGATGGAATCGATGGGTTCTTGAAGGAATTTCGAAAAATATCCAAGGAGATACGCGCTATGCCCGTCGGACTTACACTCGACTTGAAAATGAAACAGTTTCGAAATTCCATTCCTCTGATGGTGGCGTTGAAAAACGAGGCCCTCCGTGATCGCCATTGGAAGCAGCTCATGGAGAAGACGGGCATAGTCTTCGACATGTCCCCCGATAGATTCACACTGGACAACATGTTCGCGATGGAGTTGCACCGCTTCCAAGACATTGCCGAAGGCATCATCAATAACGCCATCAAAGAGCTGGCGATCGAGCGAGGAGTGGTGGAGATCGCGGATACTTGGAAAACTATCGCGTTCATTGTCATCAAACACATGAAAGGTAACGAGGATCGGGGTTTCATCATTGGACCCACCGACGAAATTATGCAAATACTGGAAGACAACTCGATGAACCTTCAGAGCATGGCGGGTTCGCAGTTCGTGGGGCCTTTTCTCTCGCAGGTCCAGAAGTGGGAAAAGACCTTGGCCACGATAGGAGAGGTGATCGACGAATGGCTGTCGGTTCAGAGGAAATGGCTCTACCTTGAAGGGATCTTTGTGGGCGGAGATATCCGTTCTCAACTGCCGGACGAAGCGAAGAAATTCGACGACATCGACAAAGCGTTCCGGAAGATCTTGTTCGAGACGTCAAAGAAACCTATCGTGTTGGAAGTGTGCACTGTCCCCGGACGATTGGAGGAATTCCAGAACTTGGGATACGGCCTGGATCGTTGTCAAAAATCACTAAACGATTATTTAGACTCGAAACGGCGCAGATTCCCCAGATTTTATTTCATCTCCACCGAAGAACTGTTGTCGATTTTGGGCAGCAGTGACCATAACGTCGTTCAGGAACACATGATGAAGATGTTTGACAACATCAAATCCTTACGGTTCTCCACAGACAGTAATGACCGGGTTATCGCGTCGGCGATGATTTCGGGCGAGGGAGAAGTCATGGAGTTTAGAAATGTGGTGCTGATCGATGGCAAGGTGGAGGACTGGATGAACGACATACTGAAAGAGATGCGAAGATCTAATAGATTCATATCAAAAAGCGCCATCTACTATTACGGGAAAATACGAAGACCTCGAGCCCAATGGATGCTGGAATACCAGGGAATGGTATGCTTGGTCGGTAGCCAGGTGTGGTGGACCGCGGAAGTCGAGAATGTCTTTACCAAAATCAAAAAGGGAAATAAGCGGGCGATGAAAGAGTACTTGCAACAGTTAAATAGTCAGCTCGACGAGATTGTCATAACCGTGCGGGCGGATCTCACCGCCAACGACAGGACCAAGTTTCGAACTATCGCCATCATCGAAGTACACGCCAGGGATATCGTGGAGAACTTTGTGAGAGACAGCGTTATGGACGCTCAAGAGTTCGAATGGGAAAGTCAGTTGAGGTTTTATTGGGTTAACAATCTGGATAATTTATGGGTCACCCAGTGCACCGGCTCGTTCGAATACGGTTATGAGTACATGGGACTGAACGGTCGCTTGGTGATCACCCCTTTAACCGATCGCATCTACTTGACCATCACGCAAGCTCTGATCATGCACATGGGAGGGGCGCCAGCAGGTCCGGCCGGCACCGGTAAAACGGAAACCACCAAGGACTTGGCAAAAGCCATGGCCCTGTTATGCATCGTGACCAACTGCGGCGAAGGCATGGACTACAAGGCGATAGGAACCACATTGGCTGGCCTGGCACAGTGCGGAGCGTGGGGCTGCTTCGACGAGTTTAACCGCATTGACATTTCGGTGCTCTCGGTCATTTCCACACAACTGCAAACCATACGATCAGCACTAATGATGAAACTGGAGCGTTTCACCTTCGAAGGGGTCGAAATAAACCTAGACTCAAAAGTGGGCATTTTTATCACCATGAATCCGGGATACGCCGGTCGAACGGAACTGCCCGAGTCGGTGAAGGCACTATTTAGGCCGGTGGTGTGTATCGTTCCCGATTTGGAAATGATCTGTTTGATTTCTTTATTCTCAGACGGTTTCCTCGAAGCGAAAGTGTTGGCCAAGAAAATGACGGTCCTCTATAAGCTGGCCCGGGAGCAACTTTCGAAGCAGTCTCACTATGACTGGGGTTTGAGAGCATTGAACGCCGTCCTTCGTATGGCCGGGGTGCTGAAGCGAGCCTCCCCCGATATCAAAGAGGCTCTGGTCTTGATGAGAGCCTTGAGAGACATGAACCATCCGAAATTTGTGTACGAAGATGTGCCCCTATTTCTGGGACTGATCAGGGACTTGTTTCCGGGCATGGACTGTCCGAGAGTTGGATATCCAGATTTTAACGCCGCCGTGGAGAAAGTTCTCGAACAGGATAAGTACATCGTGTTACCGTATCAAGTAGACAAGGTGGTCCAGATGTACGAGACCATGATGACTAGGCACTCCACTATGATGGTAGGCCCTACCGGAGGTGGGAAAACCGTCGTAATTAATGCGCTCGCTAAGGCTCAGACCGTGCTTGGATTACCCACCAAGATATTCACCCTGAATCCAAAGGCGTGTTCGGTCATCGAGCTCTATGGCATCCTGGACCCTTTAACTAGAGACTGGACCGACGGCCTTTTATCGAACATATTCCGAGAGATGAACAAACCCACCGAGAAGCCCGAGAGAAGATACATTTTATTCGACGGCGACGTTGACGCTCTCTGGATAGAAAACATGAACTCGGTTATGGACGATAACAAGTTGCTGACGCTGGCTAACGGGGAACGAATACGTTTGCAAACTCCGGTGTGCGCTTTGCTATTTGAAGTGGGAGACTTGCAATACGCTTCTCCGGCGACCGTTTCCAGAGCAGGAATGGTCTACGTGGATCCCAAAAACTTGGGGTATCAGCCTTATTGGGATCGATGGGTGAACAAGAGGCAACACCCCCCGGAGCGGGAAGCGTTTTCGGAATTTTACAATAAGGTGGTGCCGGACCTTATGGCTTACGTCATGGAGGGAACTCTTGGCAACAGGCAAGTGGCCCCTTTGAAGACGGTGATTCCCCAGACTGGCCTGAACATGATCACGCAATTGGGCTACATCATCGACGCAATTTATCCTCAAACGGAGGAGGACACCCGAGATCCCGAGGAGGAAGTCGACTTGGACTTGATAAACGCCATTTTCGTCACCGCCCTGTACAACTCTGTTGGTGCAGCGTTGATTGATTCGTGTCGGTTGGAGTTCGACGATTATATGAAGTCCCAAATCTCCTTGCTCCAATTTAATGACACGGTCGATCAGAAATGCGGCTTGAACTATCTTCCCAGCGCCTTTCCTTTACTCTACGATTATTTCTTGGACGTGAAGGAGAAAGTTTGGGTGGCGTGGGAGTGGCTGGTGCCCGGGTACGTCCACAAGAGGGAGCTCAGGTTTTCGCAAATTCTCGTCCCTACCGTAGACACGGTTAGAGTCACGTACATCCTGGAATTGATGAACAAAATCAAGAGGCCTATAGTTTTGGTGGGAGAAACGGGGACGTCGAAAACCGCCATTATCCAGGACTTTTTGAGGAATCTAGACCCGGACATTTTCATCATATTGAACATCAACTTTTCCTCGAGGACGTCGTCCATGGATGTACAGATGAATCTAGAATCGGCCGTCGAGAAACGAACCAAAGAGATATACGGGCCTCCCATGGGAAAGAAGCTGATTTGCTTTATCGACGACATGAACATGCCCCAGGTGGACGAATACGGTACTCAGCAACCGATAGCGTTGTTGAAGTTACTTTTCGAGAAGGGAGGCATGTACGACCGAGGAAAGGATTTGAACTGGAAGATCCTGAAGGATATTTCGTATTTCGCCGCCATGGGAGTGGCCGGCGGTGGAAGGAACGAAGTCGATCCGCGATTCATATCGATGTTCACCGTTCTGAATCTGGTGTTTCCCAGCACGTCCACGTTGCACCACATTTATTCTTCTATATTATCCGGACATCTTTCCATCTTTAACGAGGAGATCCAGATAGCTCCTACTCTGATGACTATGACTCTGAACTTGTACAATACCCTGATCGGTCAACTTCCGCCCACTCCAAGCAAGTTTCACTACATCTTCAACATGAGGGATTTGTCACGCGTCACGGCCGGCCTGTGTCAACTGACCACCAAGTTTTTCACGTCGCTACATCAGCTCGTGAGGGTTTGGAGGAACGAATTCCTACGAGTCTTTGGCGATCGTTTGATAAACGCGGAGGATCAGAAATTAGTACGTAACGAGATGATTGAGCAAATCAAGAAGACATTTCCGAAAATCGAAAAGAACGTTGAGGTTCCGACCGTCGAAGATGACGATTTCGTGTTCGAGGAACACCCTCCCGAACCCGAGGAGACCGAGGAACAAGTCGACGTTCTGGAGTACGCCATGAGGGATCCCATCTTGTTTGGGGATTATCGTAACGCGATCAACGAAGGTGAACCCCGGGACTACGAGGACCTGTTGGACTATGACGCGATCTACTTTCTATTTCAAGAAATTATCGAGCTGTATAACGAGCGTAGAGAGAAACTGAACATTGTTTTGTTTAACGATGCCCTGGAGCATTTGACTCGGGTTCATCGAGGACTGCGCTTAGAACGAGGCCACGTCATGCTTGTTGGAGTGGGCGGTAGCGGTAAGATGAGCATCACGAAGCTTGCCGCCTTCACGGCGGAATGCGAAATGTTCACCATCACGTTGTGTAGGGGATATAATGAGACGATGTTTAAGGATGACTTGAAGAAATTATATAACCAGTTGGGAATCGAAAAGAAGCGTACCGTGTTCTTTTTTACAGCGGCACAGATAGTCGAGGAGGGCTTCTTAGAATTCATCAACAACATTCTTATGATTGGATACGTTCCCTCTTTATTTACCGACGACGACAAAGAACAGATCATCGGGCAATGTCGCACGGCAGCTAGCAACGCCGGTTATGGAGTGGGAAAAGATAGCGTCTGGCAGTACTTCATTCACCAATGCGTCGATAACTTACACGTGGTTTTGTCCATGTCCCCCACCAGCGACGTGCTGAGCAAGCGCTGCAGGAATTTTCCTGGTCTAGTTAACAATAGCACCATCGACTGGATATTCCCCTGGCCGTTACAAGCTCTCTTTGCCGTTGCTTCCGTTTTCCTGAAGGAAAATCCGAAAATCCCCGATCAATATCGCGACTCCATCATCGAACACGTCGTCCACGTACATCAATCTCTTACCGACTACACGGAGAAATTCCTACTAACACTGCGACGTAAAAACTACGTCACTCCCAAGCACTATCTCGATTTTATTGGCAGCTATTTGAAACTGCTGGAAGAAAAGGGCAACTACAATGCCGCCCAGTGTGACAGATTGAAAAGCGGACTAACCAAGATTGAGGAGGCCAGCGGTGAACTCGCTATCCTCAACGCCAAGCTGGAAAAGCAGAAGATTGTGGTCGGCAAAGCTACGGCCGAATGCGAAGCTATGTTGGCCGAAATCGAGGCGGGTACGAATATAGCTACGGAGAAAAAGGATGTGGCTTCGTTAAAGAGTACCGAAATCGAGGAACAAGCGAGGTTGATTAGTATAGAGCAAGCCGACGCGGAGGAAGCGCTTTCGGCAGCGTTGCCGGCATTGGAAACGGCGAGACTGGCTCTGTCCGACCTAGACAAGTCTGACATCACCGAGATTCGTTCCTTTGCAACGCCTCCGGAAGCTGTTCAGGTAGTGTGCGAGTGTATTGTGATTCTCAGAGGCTATAAGGAAGTATCGTGGAAAACGGCCAAGGGCATGATGGCGGAAGCCAATTTTCTCAGGACTCTGCAGGAGATGAACTGCGACGCCATAACGCAGGCCCAACAACGAGCCTGCAAGGCTCACATGAAAAAATCGTCTAAATTAGAAGAGATGGCAACCGTCAGCAAAGCCGGTTACGGGCTGCTGAAGTTTGTTCAAGCGGTGCTGGGATACTGCGCGGTATACCGGGAAGTTAAGCCAAAGAAGGAGCGCGTGGAACAGCTACAGTCCGAGTACAACGCGATGAAAAAGAACCTTGAGAAACTATATGCGGAAATAGCCAAGCTCGAAAGCGACTTGGATAAGTTGAACGAGAAATATGCGACGGCGATGAAACGCCGTCAAGAACTCCAAGAGGAGACGGATATCATGATGCGCCGTCTGGAAGCAGCCGATAAACTTATTTCGGGTCTGAGTTCGGAGAAGAAACGATGGACCGAGGATCTGAACCAGCTGCACGTTGAGAAGGAGCGTCTGGTCGGCAATTGTCTTCTTTGTTCCGGTTTTCTCGCCTACTGCGGGCCATTTACATTTGAGTTCCGTCGCGACATGGTCTACGTAGACTGGCTCGGCGACCTCGCCGCCAGGAATATCCCATTAACGACCCCCTTTAAATTAGAGAGGAATCTAACCACGGACGTCCAGATTAGCCAGTGGGTGTCGGAGAATCTGCCTCCCGACGAGTTGTCGGTGCAAAACGGGATCTTGACGCTGAGGGCGTCCAGATTTCCTCTGTGTATCGATCCTCAGCAGCAAGCGCTGAATTGGGTCAGGAAACGAGAGGAGAGGAACAACATGAAAGTGCTCAGCTTCAACGATCCCGATTTCCTGAAGCATCTAGATATGTCGATAAAATACGGAGCTCCGGTGTTGTTTCAGGACGTCGACGATTACATCGATCCCGTCGTGGAGAACGTCATTCAAAAGAACGTTAAGACCATCGCCGGCAGGGTGTTCGTCATCTTGGGCGACAAGGAAGTGGACTGGGATCCGAATTTCCGTCTCTATATGACGACCAAGTTCGCGAACCCGGTATTCAACCCATCGGTCTACGCTTCGGCAGTCGTCATTAATTACACGGTCACTCTGTCGGGTCTGGAGGATCAACTGCTGAGCGTGGTGGTGCGAAACGAGCGGCCGGACCTGGAGGAGCAGCGCGAATTTCTTATAGCGGAGACGAGCGAGAACAAGAACCTCTTGCAGGATCTAGAGGATTCTCTTCTACGAGAACTGTCGACTACCACCGGTAATATGCTGGATAACGTCGAGCTGGTTACCACTCTGGAGAACACCAAGAGCAAGGCGACTGAAGTGATGGAGAAACTGGAATTGGCCACTCAGACCTCCATCGACATCGACAAACTCAGGGACGTGTACAGGCCCGTGGCGAAGAGGGGAGCGATCCTCTTCTTCGTTCTATCGGACATGGCGGGGGTTAATGCCATGTACCAGTATTCGTTGGGATCGTATCTGGGCGTGTTTACTTACTCTCTAAGGAAGGCCTTGCCACACACTATCCTAAACAGGCGTCTACAGAACATCATCGGCACCCTCACGCAGAACGTTTACGACTACGCTTGCACGGGCATCTTTGAGAAGCACAAGCTGTTGTTCTCGTTCCAGATGACGGTGAAATTGGAGGAAAACACCGGAGCCGTGACTCAAGCCGAACTAGATTTCTTCATAAAGGTTGATACATTTTATTTATTATTGTTATTTTTAAATAAAGTATACATCATGAAAATGACATTCAAAAATAATATACTATACAAGTTACAATAGAGAGAAATTACAAAAGGTGTATCAATATAGCGGTCGTTAAAAAGTTGAAAAGCATATCCAAATGCTTGGGTTGGACCAGTTGTAATGACTTTGGCATTCCGAGCTGTCGTCTCAATGCCTCGAACTTTTCACACTCCAGAAGAATGTGCCTGACACTCTGTTGTGTTTGGCATTCGTCACATTGTGGGAGTTCTCTTCCTTTTAACAGATGCTCATGCGTTGGTCTGCTATGCCCTATTCGCAGCCGAGCAAGGATGCTCAATTGGAACCTGTTGAGATTGTTAATATTAGGAGATTGGTGAAAAGCCCCCTTGATTTCCCACAACTTGTTATTTTCCATAAGGAGATCCCAATTTAGTTGATCCAATTTTTTGTATATAGTTTTTATATGTGTTTTAGCATCTTACTCATTCCTTGCTGAATAGAACACTCAGTTTGACTGAATCTTCCTTTCTACTTGTCAAATAGTCGGCTCTTTCGTTACCAGGAATTCCCCTATGAGAGGGAACCCATAGATAATTTATTCTTACTCCCCTCCTCTGCAGTGTTGTATATAGTTCTCTGATAGTTATAACTAGAGGTTGGACTGTCTTTACTAAAAATGAGACTGTCTAAAGAACTCATTGAGTCTGATACCACAAGTATTGATGCGCCCACCGACAGTCCATCCAGGGCAGATAGGGCCTTATAAATGGCCAAAAGCTCCGCGGAAAAAATGCTAGTAATTGTTGGAAGCCAAAAGTGCTATAATCGGCGAAATGATTTGGGTAATTCTTCTCAAGTGTCTGGGCGAAGAGCTGTTTTACTATGGAGGAGCTAATATATTCTTTGTTTAGTACCTTCATGGATAGGTCTATAGATATATTGGGGTACTGCCAGGGTGGAATTGTGGCAGTCCTGTTGACTATAGCAGGTATTGTTGTTTTCAGTCGATTCCAAATCCCACGAAATACTGATGACGGGACTATATGCTTTCTTATTGTAGTGTTGTTGTCTAGGTTGTTAGAGAAGAAGTAGCGAACTGACTCAGCTCTGTATGAAATCTAAGTGAGCTTGCATAGTTCATTTGCATAATGAATATAGATCTTTTATGAAACAAAATTTCTATTCTTGTGATATTTGATTTCAGGGCAACGTTAGCCTGGAGAAATCATCTCGCGAATGTCCGGCTCCATGGTTATCTCAACAAAATTGGGAAAATATTTTGAAGCTGTCCACAGAATTTCCATTGGTTTTCGAAAACCTCCCTACGCAGATGGAAAAGAACGTGGCGTTGTGGAAAGAATGGTACGACCTGGATGCCCCGGAAGCTGTGGAGTTCCCATTCAACTATAGATCGGTCCTGAAACCGTTTCAGCGGCTGCTCATGTTGCGATGTTTCAGAGTCGATCGCGTTTACAGGGCGGTCGGCGACTATATCACCGAAATCATGGGAGAAGAGTACATCATGCCTCCGGTGGTGAGCATGGACAATATTTTCGAACAGTGCAGTCCCACCACTCCGGTGGTATTCATTTTAAGCCCCGGATCTGATCCCACGGCCGAATTGATGAAACTGGCAGACAGGTCAGTAATTAATATATAATAATAATTGAAGTAATTTTTATATACGAATATGTTAATAATTGATTATATAGGTTAGATTGTATTAGGTTACTGTCAAAGTGCTTCATATTAACAGATACCTTAATTAGGTTTCTTGGGCTCCCTATGAAATAATTCACTGCATCCTGCCTTAGTTTCAACTGTTAACAGTCGATATTTTACAAATAAATATCGGTAATCATATCAGAGGTTTTAGAGATTATTCATTGACTTTTTTAACATGCATCATAAATAATGGACAATATGCTAGTAAACTGTATTAAGAGAATGAACTGTTTATTGCCAAGCTAACTGCAATAGTTATTTAATTAAAATTTTTTTTTCATAAATAATATCTTACAAAAAAACCAAAAATCTTAAAACTGTAGTCTTAGATGGTACAATATTTAGACGGTATTATAATCGCCATTCGAATAATTTGATTGGTTAGTTTCAATTTCTGTTATAGGCATCTTTAAAGAAACAAAATTGCTTCGTTTACTACGTAGATGCGTCACGTAATTCTAAGGTACTAACTTGACGTCATATTTATTGAGCAATAAAATTGAAATAAGAAACTAAGGAAACATTCGGTTGCATAACATTTCTGGCACAAAACGTAGAAAAATGCAAAACATATTCTTCAAATAAAAAAAAGCGCACAATAGAAATGTAATACATTAATAACATACAAGGCAAGCACACCAATAAAGTGTATCAAAAAGACAATTGTATCATCTAGATATTGGACGTCATGAAATATTTCTCCAAAGTTGCCTATAAAGTTATATCTCTATTTATCCTGCAGATGTAGTCTCGAAAGTATAAAAAGTAAAAAAAAATGGATAATGGACCCCTTATAATAACATAAAGACAATAAAATGACTATGAATGGCCAAAATAATCGTTTTAATAATTGATATTCCTAACAGGTCTGGTTTCGGTGGAGGTAAGTTTCGTTATTTGTCGCTCGGTCAAGGCCAAGAAACCAGCGCCCTCCAGATGCTGGACACCGCCATATCTCGAGGTCAGTGGCTCATGTACCAGAACTGTCACTTGCTTCTGTCTTTTATCAAGCGCCTGGAAAAGCATATTGAAAAGATAACGAAACCTCATCCCGATTTTCGCCTCTGGCTAACCACCGATCCGGTGGACACGTTTCCCATTGGTATACTGCAACGTTCGTTGAAAGTAGTGACTGAACCCCCGAACGGCCTGAAGTTGAATCTTCGAAACACCTACTTTAAGATGCGCCCCCAGCTGCTGGACTCTTGTCCGCACCCCGCGTTCAAATCGCTGGTTTACGTGCTGGCATTTTTCCACGCCGTGGTCCAAGAACGTCGCAAGTACGACAAGATCGGTTGGAACATCTGCTACGACTTTAACGAGTCGGATTTCAACGTGTGCGTCCAAATATTGGACACTTACCTGACCAAGGCTTACAAGGCCAAAGATTCGCGCCTGCCCTGGAACAGTCTGAAATATCTGATCGGCGAAGTGATGTACGGCGGAAGAGTCATCGATGACTACGACAGAAGGATAGTGAAAACGTACATGGACGAGTATATGGGAGATTTCCTGTTCGATACGTTTCAGCCGTTCCACTTTTACCACGACAACATCGTAGATTACGTTATTCCCGAAGATGGCGCGAAAGATGACTATATCGGTGAGATATTTTAGAACTGAATCGGACAATTAGGTGGTGTTTATTTTGATTTTTACAGCCTTTATTGACGAATTACCCTTGACTAACAGCCCTGACGTGTTTGGATTACATCCTAATGCGGAAATCGGGTATTACACCCAAGCTACTAAGGAAATGTGGAATCTACTGATTGAACTTCAACCTCAAGTGTGTAAGTACCATAAATTGTGGGTTATGTACCTCTTCCTCTCTGTCTCTGCTCAATCTTTTTGCTCCAGTCGATTTATCCTTTTTTCTGAAGTATTTATCTGATGCATTCATCCGAGATTGGCTTGGACCGTCCGGTCGCTCTGTTAAATGCCAGCCAAATAAATAAAGAACACACCAAACACACTAGATGAATTTCAAATTAATTTTTGTTGATATCTTTGGTTGATTTCTTTTTTTTATATTACTTAATATGTTTTATATTATATTGCAACAGTTAAATGTTATTTAGCGTCTGTCGATCTCATACGTACAATTTTTGCCCGATGTTTTTGATGTAAGGGAACTTTCATCTATGACCTTGCTCCATATCTTTGAGACTGTATGATTTTGCTATAGAAGATTGCAGTGGTTTCTATCTCGATGAACATATCCGAAATTTGTAAAATACTTCTTGGACCTTTTCTTCAAATGTGGTGCATTATCACTTCCATATTAAATAATATTATTTTTAACCAAAACACAGAATTTGTTTTAAGCATTTTAAGCTTCGTTTTTAAGAAGGAAGTATTAATTAACCAAATAAGACTTCAATAGCAGGTAGAAATGCCCAAGGAGGACATGACTTTATTTTATATAATATGTCTTTATGCGAAGCTCTGTCAAAAACATGTGCAACATCGAGAAAATCAGCAGAGCACACACTTTTATTTTCTAGAGACTTCAATTGAATCTGTAATTCTAAGATCTTCTTGATCAATTGTTCAGTGAACACTCTAAAGAGATCCAAAATAAAACAAATTATTTTAACAGCTTCGTCCGACAAGGGCATCAGCAGAGAAGAATTTATCGATGGCGTGGCAAACGACATATTGAGGAAAATACCAGAAGAATACGAAATTTGGAGGGTGAGACGATATTTCCAAAGAATGATGTCCCCGACCATAGTAGTGCTGCTGCAAGAACTGGAAAGGTTCAATAAACTGATAGCGACCATGAGAAGATCCCTGATACAATTAAAGAAAGCTCTGTCGGGAGAGATTGGAATGGATAGCGTTTTGGACAACGTGGCGTATTCTCTTTTCAACGGACAGTTACCGAGCAGCTGGAGAAAATTAGCTCCTGCCACGTGCAAGAGCTTGGGGGGATGGATGGAGCATTTCGAAGCTCGACAACAACAATATTTTTCTTGGGTAAGTCTAAAGCTATTACTTCACTGATATACTATATCGCACGAACATTGTTTACAGTCAACGACAGGAGAACCAACGGTACTATGGATCTCTGGTTTACATATACCGGAGACGTATCTGGCGGCTCTGGTTCAAATCGCGTGCCGTCTGCACAATTGGCCTCTGGATCGGTCGACACTTTACACCTACGTGACTGAATATCAGGACGCCAATGACGTTATTCTAAGGCCGGCAGCAGTGAGTAACGCAATGACAAATCAGATATTATTCACGTAATGATATACGTAAAAAATTGTAGGGAAATTGTCTTGTCCACGGCCTGTATCTGGAAGGGGCAGCTTGGGATTCGGAAAATAATTGTCTAAAGCGATCCACGCCCAAGATACTGATAGAGAAGTTGCCAGTTTTAGGCGTGGTGCCCATTGAATCTTTTAGACTGAAGCTACAAAATACTTTAAAAACGCCAGTTTACACTACCTCACAGAGACGCAACGCAATGGGCGTTGGTCTAGTATTTGAAGCTGATTTAAGAACGACGGAGCACATTAGTCATTGGGTGCTGCAAGGTGTATGTTTGGTTCTAAATACTGACTGAATGCAGATAAAACTTGCGCTTGGTTTTTGTAATGTTGATTGTATTTTTACAATTTTTAGTTATTTTTCAATCTTGTAATTTTGTGTTTTTTAATAAAATGTTCTCAATTCAAATTACTAGATTTTCCAAATGTTTTGCTTTGCATCTTGTTGACGCCCAATAAAAAAAATAGTTTATACTACCAAGCAACTAAGAATATCAACGGTAGCCACACCGAATGAAGAATTGCATGGCCGCTGCGCAATAATGACCTCGCTGCAGTTGAACACCTAGCTCAAAAATTTTATACACTTATGTCAAAAATTAACCACCCATTTCCTCATTATACTCAGAAATCCTTCATATGTACAACCGTCTCCTCCATCTTGATATAAACATATTGTCCTGTAAACATATTCCTGACATAAAATTTCCTTTCTGGACGTCCTATCTTTCACTATAGAAAAGTATTACTAGCATAGGACTTCTGGAAAGTCAAGTGCAATGACCATTGATCAAGATTTCAACATATTAAATCGAAAACATTAAAAACATCTTAAATCGATTCTAAATGGAGAGATTGGTGGGTGGCTATGTTTGTCCGGACTCTTCTAGTACGTTAAGTGAGTCACATATTCTCATCCATCCAATAATTATTAATATCCTTAACACTTCACAAGAACTTAATACACTAAAAAGAAATATTTCTCTTGCCTAAATTTCTAGCCAGGGGTAAAAAATTATACCCAAGGGCGTTATTTCAAATGACCAATCTCAGTGCATATTACTATACAAAGACCTATTCTTTTGAATATATATTAGAATTAAACTAAATGATTAGATCTAGCTGACCTAGGAGCTATTTGAAGAGTGCAATAAATTGTGGTCAATAAAACACGTTTTCTTATCGCCTATTTTCCTCTCCAAATTCAGATCGTGTTCAAATTTAGAACATCCCAAATTGACTCACAATGGGACAATGTTCCCACTGTGGCTAATACCGGGGCTTGAGTTGCAACTGGTTCAACCTAAGCAATTAGACTTACTGATGGTTTTTTTGACACTGAGAAATGAGATTTTTATATCCTTTAACGGTTTAATTTGTTTTTCTAAATGTTTTGCCTTTAACTTATTTTACATTTTATTTGTGCTATACATTGTTGCCGTTATATTATATGTTATATATTTACCGTGTTGTATAATATATTTAAATTAAATACGACATTGTAATCGACCCTAAATAGCCCAAGAGGCTGATGGGCTGTAAAAACAAATAAAAAAAACTAAATGATTTGATGTAGTTGACCTAGGAGCTACTTGAAGAGAGAAATAAATTGTTTATAATGTGCCAATAAAACATGTTTTCCTATCGCCCATTATCCTCCCCAAATCCAGATCGTCCTTAAATTTAGAACATCCATAATTGGTTTATACTAGGACATTGCAAAATTACGGACATCTGGGAGGAGATACCCCACAATGTCCCCACTATGGCTGTGGTTGAAGTCCCCTAACATGTTGAGGTTGCTTAAGAAACAAAGATATTTAATACTGTGACTTCGATATCGAAATATATTATTTTTATGCCAATGTTGTTTTATCTCCTCCAATTTTATTAAATGTTTTTACTGCCTTAGTGCAAATTTATAAAGCAAAGTAAAAAAAATATGTATTTTACCAACTAGGGTTTATTTGGGCTGAGTATACTATTTAACGTGGTTTCCATATCATGGTCTTGGGCATTAAGCCGACTGACTGGCGAGTGATCAATTTTAGAGACCATCCCAGAAGATGTTTGGTCTTTCCCAGCCTGATTACTGGCATAGCAAGAAAGATGTTATACTCTGGCCTTATGAACAATCACAACCATAAACAATCACGAAAATAAATTTACAACCATGCTTTACAACAGTATTACACTCATGACTATCACAACGGAGGACCCTCTTGTATCCTTAACGACTCCTCCAATAAAGCCGGTTTGTTTTTTAAATAAAGGTTTAAGATAGGAAAGATAGAATAGGTCGAAACTAATGAGTTGGTTCGGATGATCAATATCTTAAAAATAAAATCAGAAGAATATTTTATTTGAATCGGATCCTTAGAGTGAAATGACAGTTTCCTGCAAAGAGATTTATGAATTTAATATTTAGTTTAGTCCCTTGTCTAATAAATATCATGCATCCATTGTCAGAAGTATCCCCAAATTAGTGTAAAAATAAATAACTTAATTTGACATATATCAAGAGAAAACCAGCCGACTTATGGTAACAGTTTAATATAAACATTTGGTACAATATTAACCTTAACTTTATGATTTTGGTAACGGGAATAGTTGATCTAACAGTCCGCACTCTGTCACATCCACCATCCTTCTATCATTGTCCCCTCTAGAACAACACGTAAAGTTAATCGAAACATTTATTTATTATGCATAAATATTAGGCATACCTTAATTAGTTTTCTTGACATCCTTGGATTCTCCTTCTTTTACTTGACCGCGTCCGAAAATTTTAGCTAAACTATCCCAGACCCCACCAAAGAACAAGGCGCACATCAGATTCTCGAACGGTATGAACGGATCGTGAATGCCCAAGATGATCGAGGACAGTTTGAAATACACGAAGAAGATGACGATGCCGAAATAGACCAAAGCATGGGGCGCCGAGATCAATTCTGTTTTCTTGTCGAGAATGAAGATAATAGAAGCCACTAACGACGCCTTGGTATAGCTGAAAAATTTGTTTGTGTTATTCAAGATAGGAATGCCGAAAAAATATCGATCATTTTTTCAAAAACTATCAATATTTTGGTTAATCTATATTTTTAACCGATATTTAGATATCGATAGTTTTCAAAACATATTCATCTTTGAATTTCTTCCCCCCTTGTGTATTTTTTTATTTTATTTACTTCTTTTAAGAATATGTCGATATTAAAACCTAGGATTTTAAAGTCAAGTTTCATCAAAGGTTATCAATATTTTTTTCAGGACTGTTGCAAAGACATATCACTATTGTTAAAAAGAAGTATCAATATTTTTCGTGGCTTTCCGATATATCAATATTTTTCTCCGCAGTCGCAAAATTTAAAGATAATACAAACTTAATACAAATGGTTAGTAAAATGGTGAATGCGCCTGTCCTCAAGAACAAATAACTATATTTCGTATGGCACTATAACATATTGTTACATTACAGCAATATAATGCATTTAAATATTAGTAATTCAACACAGAATATAATATATTTATATTATAAAGATTATAGATTATATGATAATATATTTACTTACAATGTGGGTTGCATAAATTCCATAGCCGTGGGAGTCCAGACTCCTCTGATCAAACGTTCAACAAGTTTGGTAAATCCTGCACCGTTGCCTTTCAGTGTACCGATGATAATCATAATCAAATAGGCATTAGGGTATAGTTTGGCGGCATGTGTTACTCCATCATAGACTTTCTTGCATCGATAGACCTCCTTCATAGCTGAAAACACAATCTTCACGGGTAGAAATTTAGCGAGCTTGTAGCCAACATCCATGGGAGTATAAAAGACGACGTACCTGAAATAGGATCGTTATTACATCAAGTATGTTCTCTTTGTCAGCATCCAAATTACCAAACTGCCGTCGCCACTAAAACCTGAGGTGTATTTTTCAGTGGAGCTAAGATGGGTTCCGCCAAAAGTCCGTTGGCCACCATACCACCGGCAAAAACAACCAACATATACGACAGCCAGCACGACAACGGATGTTTCCTGGAGAAGGCCTGCACCCCTAATAACAAGCCCAACATAACAAAGCAACCAACATCGGTACTATATATAATTAGTACACTAAACCCAGTACCAACCTGACCCTAAATCTTCTCGCACTGAAAGAGCACATAGGGTACAGTGCGCGATATCGAAGTAAGGAAACATTTTCAGTTTCACAACCTGATTGGCGATGTCCAGAAAAGCTTCCGGATCCATGATGGAGCAATTTAACTTTGTCTCGAGGATATAATCGAAATGATCGCTGAAATAAAATAGTCTCTTTAGAGTATCGCTAATTTATTCAACATTTCATTCTTGACATTGATGTTTAGGGATAAATATTACATAGCAAAGCGTAATGTAAAACTGGCAACACTGCAAATCGAACGAAAATTTCATCCCGTCTAAAGAAAGCCTAAATCCGGATCACGGGATTCCTGATCACGGCTAAAACCTATCAAAACCCCTACCTGGATCCGTAGGGCGACGGCGACTGTGTATAACGAGGACGCTTGCGAATATGTGTTAATCGAGAGGGGACAAATATGTTATACGCAGGAGACTCGAAGGAATGGAGTCATCCCGATCGTCGGGAACGAACTGTATCCTGGGTGGCCGGTGCTAGTCGACAGCAACGTCAGCTCCTACACGTGAAGCTGCGGGAGAAAAAGCGGTTTCTATTTCGGTAGAGTGGCTATTTTCGACTCCAGGTCGTGGGAACGGGCGATTTCAGCTGGATGTAGAGAAGTTAGTGGCGGTTCGACGTCTATACCGCGACCGGCGCGCGTTGGGAGATGAAAATCTGTAGAGGACGGATAGAAATCTCGAGATAGGAGCGTGACGTAATCGAGAGATTCGAAGCGACGTTGCCGACCTACCTTAAATTTCTGTAGATCATGAGGTAATTACAATAAAGATTAAAACTAAAATATTATTTTATCAACTTTTATTTCAATTCATGATATTATTCATTATATTTTTATTACTTAATTACATAATATGCTTCTTGTAACTTCGATATTAATAATGACGATATTGATTAACACCAAATTAAGGCTCCTTTAACACTACTATAATACATTATTTTGCCCCATATTTATACCATAATCCAAATTAATACTGTAAATCACGATTCATTAGCAGCTACTATTTTAATATTTCCTCTGATCTTAATGTATTTTATTTTATTTATTTTGTAATAAATTAAAAGGCCTCCCGTGAATTGTTTATGTCATATATATATACTACGAAATAGAAATATACTACAAGATAGATTACTAAGATAATTAAAGATTTTAGTCCAATTATAATAGTAAAGATGTCTAAGAGATGGAGCTGTTAATGCTCAATGGTGTTTTATTAAACACAATAGGCGTGATGACAATAATTAACAACAATATAAATATTATATTTTTCTAATTAAATAGGATTCATATGTACGGATTTTGATAATTTGAACACCAATCGGTGTAAAATACGTCATTTCTATGCAAATTGAATAAGGCAAATCACTCTAATTTGCCAACAGTTGTTTGGAATTTGTTAATATTGCAGTTAAATCAGAAACTTAAACTCAAACTTATACTTTTGTTCGGCCGAATTTATATAGAAATGTCAAATATCAATATAAATATATGAGCAATTCAAAAAACTGAATTTTACATAAAAGTATTTATAGGTAAAATATTCACCTAGAAAAAGCTATTTCAAAACAAAAAAAAACAATCGTAAGACTGCAAAATGAAAAAAGGAAAACGAACAAGATATAGTATATGATTGGCTAGTTCAGCGCAAGCGCACTTAAAACAAAATTAATAACACTTCAATTTAGTTTTATGATGTATGACGTTTTAATAGTTTACATATCCGTGCTTCGTTGAGAAGTAAATTGAATTAAGGATATTGTTTCTTTTTTAAAAACAATTAATCACAATGCGACTACAATTGTCAATATATTAGAAATATTAACCATTACCATTAAAAACCATGTTTTTTTTGCTTTTTTCTGAATTTCATCAAATTTTCTCCATAGTATTTAACAAATTAGAGCAAATAATTAATACAATCTGATATAGTTTATCGATATGCGCATGCACATAACAAACCTATCATATAGGACATCTTGTTCATTTCTCTATAGTCTGCGATCGTTTTATTGCTGTTCTTTTTTGATAATTTGTGTAGAGAATCAGTGCCAAACTGTCATAGGTTAACACTGAAATTGAAAAAAATAGTCATATCACAAATGTTTATCTTATGATATTGAAGCAAAAACAATCTGATTAACAACTGATATGTTGTTTTATGCACGGCGACCCATAACAACACTTGTTAAAGACTCACCGGAAGAACACATACATACATAATTTTCACTAGACATTATAAGTTATTTTTCGGCAACCATCATGAATCAATAAATTTTTATCATTTTAACGATAAGTATTTATTTGTTCTCGAACGTTAAACATTACTTGGTAGTTCAATAGTTTGTTCTTTGTATCCTGGGTACGGTAGTGGTAAATAGATATTGAACTTACATAGTCCGACTCTGCAACAACAATGTGTATGTCGTTGAAATGGTTTAAACGATAAGAATGACCTACGGCTTATAAGTTTGTTAATACGATACGCGTTACTTTATTTGAAACATCGAGAATATAAAGAAATATGTAAGTACTGATATAACTCATATTCACAAGAATCTGATATGTTTTAATTTATGGTATCGTACTGATATCTAGATTTTAACTAATCGAGTCGTGCCACTTTCTAACAACAATTACAACGTTGCCAAATTAGACAACAATATGTCGTTACTTTGAACCTTAACTTGAATTTTTTAATCGATTTGTTCATATTTTACAAATAACATTATTATAATATACATTCATATATTATTTAATTCAGTAATTATATTAATCAGTATGAAATACGTATTGTTAAAACACACACAATTGTGTTTTTGCATTATATTTATGTACACGGAAAAGAGCAAATAATATAAACACCTGACATATACGGTTTATATTTTTTTATTCAATATTTGTTTATTGATAAGGTGTTCAACCGTCATTTACTATTAAAACAACTGTAATTATTCACGAAATACCATTCTTAGAGTGTTTGAATAGTTTCCAATAATTTTATTCCATTCTTGTACCACAACGGGTCAATTATGTAAATGTCTGGTGATTGTACTGACCAGGGAAGATGTTTGATGATATTCTGATGCTCTTCAAACCAAGACTGAACCTTTTTACCTGTGTGTATGGCGCATTATTAACCTGGAATAGGGCAATTGAGGATGTTGAAATATTCATTCGCAAAATATAGTGATATGAATGAGAGGACAACCTGAATATCACGATATTGTCGCCCAGCCCATACCGGAGCCTCCCTCGTGCTTGACTATAAGAAGTTGGCAATTTGGATCGTAGGTTTTTTTGGGGGTTGTCCAAACATAAACCCGGCCGTTTGTAGGAAACAATGTAAACGATGTAAACGAAACGAACAAACGTCAAACGAACCAACAATTATCAAATATCCAGGCTTTATGATCATACCACCACTTCTTTCTCAGTTTGTAGTTGGTTTCCGTTATAAAGGGTTTCGTAATCGCAGTCCTCCCATGAATGTTAGCCTTGCCGTACTGCCGTCTTTTAAATGAAACGTGAAGAGTTGTCTAAATTTAAGTATTAATAACAGTATCCTTCCCATTGTAGATGTATCTGCTATCTATTTCTGATTCGATTTGGTCTTTTTTTTCATAAAACTCTAGGGAAAGGAATAAGATGTAATATGTGATTGTATTATATAAAAAAGATACAGTAATTTTAAAAACTCACGTAATGTAATTGTTGCGACGCAAATTTAATTATTTCTATTTGGGGCAGTCGTGTAAATTTAAGTTTGCGTTAATTGTAGAAATCTTTCGGTTGGATAGTTAGCGGGTCTAATTTATTAGAACTGTATGGGTTGATATAAAATATAACATCGCATTAAATATCTGGTGAAATTAGCCAACGAAGAAGGGCACCGAGTAAACAGAACAACAGAGTAAACAGACGTGTGCATCAAAGAATAATCTCATCGGCTCGTTGTCGAGTGTTTCGGATAACGGGGGTTCACGTATCGAGGCTTGATGAAACGTGTCAGAAGTTAGACTTGGTAGAAGGGACTCCTTATGGCGCCTATAACCATAAATATCAAGAAGATTCAAAATCGTGGAATTTTCGGGAATTCCTTAAGAGTCCCAAACGCACGTGTTTTATCAGCGTGAGAATTTCCTAGCTGAAAGAGTGTTTCCCATCCCGATATTCTCAGCGAACCGGGGTACAGAAAATGGTTTCTTGGACAAGCCTTGTCCACCACCACCAAGAACCCAAGGGAGGAGCTTCAGCGATAAAACACAGGGCATCGACAACGAGAGTAGTATTTGCATCGACAGTTAACAAAGTATTTGCATCAAAACCGAGGAAAGAGTTGAAATGACAAGAAGAAAGTATTGTTGAGAATTGACAATAGGGTACTGAAGTGATTGAAGAAAGTGTTGAAGAGAGTAATGTTAATTGCATCCAACTATATATATATATATATATATATATATATATATATATATATATATATATATATATATATATATACATATATATACTCGTCTTTGTGTCTTAATTTACTGAAAGAAGAGAAAAAATTGTATTTAATTTACAACCTTGTTTTCTCTCCCACATCTCAACTGTATTAATGTACTTATTATTTATCAATATTAATGCCATATTTTATAATGGTTATTAAAATTTGATGTATAGACATGTACATTTCATAAGAATATGTAAGAAATTGGTAATGACACTATTGCAGATAATAGCACATGTTTGGAGTATGCAAAGTACATGGATATTACTAAATAAACTACATTTATAAGAGGAGAATCTACAAGATATACTTAGAGTGCATAGGTGATGCGAAATAAAATGCAAAATAAATACGTGAATAACATGTGAATATCTATAATTGTATATATCGATGCTGTTTCCTACAAATGCTCTGGTTTATGCATGAAGAACCCCAAAGGAAACCTACGATATCATGACCGCCTCCATTCTACAGTCAAGCATGGAAGACGTTCCGTTATGGTTTGGTTTGGTGGCAATATCATTGTATTCAGCGCTCTCATTATATACATTCACACACTGACATCACTAGACAGCACTGGTCGGATTACCAGGAATGATATCTCAATATCCCCAACGCTGTTGTTCTTACTATGACCAGCATATGCTGTCAAACCCTGCCATATTCCAAAATGATAACGCGCTTATACATGCAACCAAAAATATGCAGTTTTGGTATGATGAGCATCAGAATATCACCAAGCATCTTCTATGGCCAGCATAATCGCCAGTCCTCAAAATAATTGAATCAATTGGCCGATGTTTTAGTACAAGAATGGGACAACATTCTGTTGAAAACTATTCAGGTACTGTACTCTTTCGTTCCACGAATAATTGCAGCTGTTTTAAAAGCAAATGGTGACTCAACACCGTATTAATAAATATTATATTATAAATATTATAGGTGTTCATATTATTTTATCCATCTACTGTATCTATGGATTTGTATTCTCCTCACTCTATGTGATAAATTAATATTACAATTTAAATTTCAATTTATATTTACTAATGATTATTTTAACATGTAGGGAATTATCATAATTTGTTTTGTAAAATTTTGACGAATTAAACTTTTCGACTTTAGAATTACAGTCCGAAGTGGTGGCATAAAAACCGTTTTATTGTAACGAGTATATAAATACACGATTTTTAAATTTTAACGAAGGTTAATGTTTTTCTTACAGTAAGTGTTGGTCTTATGGTTTGCCAATATTTTCTTAATTTATTAATATATTATTGTTACATAGTTACGTAATTTGAAAATAGGTACTTATCTAGGAAGACCCATTTGCCCTTATTTAGTTTCTAAATTTAGTATTTCAGTTCTATATTAGTGTTGTTCAAAAGTTGGAGCACTTCCGTGTTAACATTAGAGTGAATACTTTCCTAATGTCTGTGTAGGCCTAGATGTAAATAATTGTTCCTATAGAACCAGGGTGCATCCACAATACTTGTATTGTGTTCATATTACCTCTCGCAGAACATCTCCATAAGTGAATTCCAAAGGCCCATATGGATTTTAATATCTGTACAGTATTAGTTTAAACGGATAATTTAGACTTTCTTCTAAATAATCAATATATTTTTTATTGTATTTTAAGTCGAGTTATCGCAAAGGTAGCTATAATAACAATTTCTATTTGTGGTATGTTACATGTTCTGGATAAGTAAAGATTGGGGCCCAAAACACTGCCTTGCGGTACATCTGCTTTTGTTTCTTACATGATTGAGTAAGCTTCTTCTTCATTAACTTTAAATATCCTTTGAGATTTAGTAGTTTTACATTTTAACGTATTGCTTCGGTTACATTTTATCGATTTTACACATGGATTTACACCAAAATTTATCGAAGACTTGCGATACGCACTAGAATATAGCTGTGCAAACTTTTTTCTCTTCATAGGCTTTTTCAATAATGTGTGTATAATGTATAAGGTTGTCAATTGTTGAATGTTTGCTCATAAAACCAAACAAATGTTGTGCAGGTATTAGATTTTTTCAATTCAACAACATTAAACACAGAATTATTTAACACAGAAAAGAGACTTAGGAACCATTCAAAATAATATTTAAATAATAGTAAATAATTAATACATTAATAATAATAATTACATGGCAGTGACGTTATATTCAAAAACAAGTTTAATAGTTATGACAATATTCAATAATCATTAGTTTCAGTATTGTAGCTGATGAAGTGACGAAAAAGCTGAATGATGTCAAGAGATAGTTACGTGGCTGCCTTGGATATAGGAACGACCACCCTAAGATGTCAAATAATTGACAGAAACGGGGAGTGTGTTGGAAGTGCGTTTGATAAAGTATGTACGTTTATTTTTATTTATCAGGAGTTAATTTCAAATTGTTGTAGGTAAAGTTGCATTATCCTGAAGTAAACAGCGTTGAAATCGACCCTAACGAACTATGGGAGAGTATTATTACTATTATGAAAAATTCTTTAATAGGTACTGTTATAGAACTACATTACAATTTAAGGTTATGAAAAAGTATAACTCTTACAATGCTTGTCCAACGAGTTCATAATATAGCGGGTTTAAAATATGCATAAAACATTCTAGATGTAGGTAGTGTCATTCAGTTGGAATTTGTAGTGTGCTGATTAAGTGAACGCCGATATCAAATTTTCTGACTGTACTGATCGCTGTATCTTTCACCCAAAAGGTCGATTTCGCTACAGAAATCCTTATGGAATTCGTTCAATTTTTATTCGACAAACATCTCTAAACCATTGTAATCTGCCTTTCTGAATTTGTTTTTCAACTGTTCACTGATACAACGGTCGCATAATTGCATCCACTACTATACTCACACTATGTTGGCTTGAGTATATATACCTTCAGTGATATGGCAAACTCTAAGAGAGATTGGCTGTGAAGTATAAAGAGTATGAAGAATACATCCACTCGAATACATACATCCTCACCTTGCCTCTTCAGAAGAGACTTGACTAAAATCTCTTGGTTGAATTTTTCGCGCATAAATCTCAGGGCAGTAGTAACGAAGTTATAGTTTACCAGAAAAGTGGAAAAAGATTGATCGATCAAAAATGCACATGATCTTGCTTATGATTTATATGAGTATTATTATGATAAAAATGACACTTTTAACAAATCCACTATATTAGATGTACAAATAAGTCTTCTACGCTTAACAAAATAAAAGGAAAAATTAAATAATATAAAATTGTCTAGTGTCAACAACATTATTAGCTCTTTTCATATAAGCATCATATATTTTTTCTTTTGTACAAATTTCTCTTAATCAAATAAGCAAAAAACTTATCAAAACTTTTCTAAACTTACTTATACACTCTATATAATATATCAGCAATTTCGTCATTTAAAAAAGTCTGAAAAAGAGAAAAAATTGACATCTATCCTTAAATAACGCAATGACTTCACATTCAAACTAAAAAAACGTAATTACAAACATTAATTCATTTCATAATTACATATGTATGTTACTATGTATTATTAAAGGTACTTTTTAGTCATAAAACATTTAACCCAAAAAATTTTCATACGTTCATACATAGTTTCATACGCAATATGTTTATACTTTTTATACTTGAATTAGTATATTTATATCTGCATGAACCTCACAATCTGTCAAATGATAATCTATTAAAATTTTATCACTTTAAAATGGTTAATATATTAAATTTTTTCATATATAGATGCAAATATAAGCGCCAAACAAATAAAATCCGTGGGTATATCAACGCAAAGAGCCACTTTTATCACATGGAGCAGAAAAACCGGAAAACCCTTCCATAATTTCATCACCTGGAAAGATTTGAGGGCCTGGGACTACATAAATAAAATCAATAGATCATGGAAAACTTGGGTGAGAAACGATAATATTGTAAGTATCATATTCGAGATTTTAATCACTATTATCTTTCGTTTCAGTTTCTACGAACTGGGAGCTTTTTGGTGCACTTATTTACAAGACAATTAAAATTCAATATTGTGGCCAACTTAAAATTTACCAGCGCTCATGTAAGTTATCTTAATTTCATAAGATATATTGACTTCAATTTAATTTATTTAATTAGTGAAAAAGTAATTTAGTTTTTTTCAATTGTGTTTCGATCATTTAAATAAATTTCTATGCAAATTTGAATTGGAATTTTGAGAATAGTTGATCAATTGCTGCCAAAGTGAAATGTTCAATCTTCTCTGTTCATAGTTAACGAAGTTAAATTAATTTTTACGCCTTTTTTACAAAATGTCGGAACTGCTGTAGACTAGATTTTCATTATTTTTGTAATATTTTTCACTAAATCTAAACTGTCAATTCTCAAACTGTTTTTTTTTTGTTGAGTTAACATTTTAATGTACAAATAGCGGCAAAAAGCGTAATATTATTAATATAATATTTCGTTAGGTTACGCTTCGGCTATTATGGCTACTGCGTACGAACGAAAGCGTCCAAAAAGCCCTAGCTGTAAACGATGTGATGTTCGGCACAGTCGATACCTGGTTGGTGAACAGGCTCACTGGAGGCAGCCTGTACGTTACCGATATATCCAATGCAAGTGCCACCGGTATGTTTGATCCTTTCAGTCTCTGTTGGAGTATCATTCCAAAGTATTACAACATTCCCGTATCGATAATGCCGCAAGTCGTTGATAACGATTACGATTTCGGCAATATCTCTAGTGATATTTTTGGTGTTCCCATTAAAATTGGGGCTGTGGTAAGAACATACACTACGCTACTACGATAATTTCAAATCCACGATTTATCTTTGATGTATTTATCTAAACTTAAGAAAAAAGGCTATTGAGAATTAAAACGACGTCCTTTCAGATGTCCGACCAATCAGCTTCGATGTACGGTTCTTGTAGTTTTAAGGAAGACGACCTAAAAATCACCATGGGCACTGGAGTATTTTTGAATTTAAATACAGCCCAATGCATCCGAGGTGGTATCCATGGCACTTATCCATTGGTGAGCTGGCGTGTCAACAACGGTTTAACTTATATGACCGAAGCGTCTGGGTCTGACTGTGGTTCGTTGGTAGAATGGATGCTAGCGACAGGTAACACTATTTGTTACTGCATTTCATTTCTATTTTATTCGGTATTTCTTTCTATATCTTTAACCTTACTCGATATAATTAAATAATAATATTTATATAAATCTAAACTGTTTATTTGCAACAACAAAAACTGTCACACTGCTAAATTTCACACCAAAATGTCGGTCCTTTAGAATCCATACTTCTCTAACTCTCTAAGTTATCTAAACAAATGTGATATTTTTCCAAATAAATGTAATTATTCATTGAATAAAATCATTACAAATTCAAATTTAATCACATTCGTTGATTTTTAATGCTTTAAGAAGGGTTTTTGTTGATTTAGGTCTAATATCTAATCCAAAGGAATTAAACATCATGCCAAATACGATTAGAAATAGTAGCGGGGTGTATTTTATTCCTGCTTTCAGTGGATTATCGGTGAGGAAAAGAAGTTAATCACATTTATATTATTTACATCATGTTTTTCGTTTCAGCCTCCCATAAGCAACGAAAACGCGGCAACGGGCTTCATTGGCATCAAACCCGACACTAAGAAAGAACACATGATTAGAGCCGTATTGGAAAGCATCGTTTTTAAAACTGTTTTAGTATATGATCTACTCACGTCTCAGTGCCCTAGTAAATTTAGTTGTATTAAGTAAGGCATATTTTAATCGCTTTTTAAGCTTTCCAAGCGTTTATATTATATAATAAGTTATTTATAAAAAAGATTAAGCTGAGGTGAGAAATAATATTTCTTCAATACGTTCCAGGGTGGATGGTGGAGTGTCTAGAAATAATTTCATTTGTCAGCTACTAGCCGATTTGATTCAATTGCCAGTAAAACGATTGTCAGCCGAAATGGCAGCGTTGGGAGTTGCGTTTGTAGCAGGCTTATCTAGCGGTACGTTACCCAATGTACTATACAGTAACGAATCTCGTAAATAAACAAAACTATACAGGTTTCTGGAAAGATAAAGGAGAAATACTCGAGATCGATAAAACCGAAGTTGTATTTCAGCCCAACGATGATTTAGATCGCAGAAAAGAACTCCTTTTCGAGCTGGAACAGTGGCAGAAGGCAACGGACAGGTTTAAATCGTGGTACCAATAGAATATTATTATATCATTGTTACTTCACTTGTAATTTTATTAATATATTTTTGTTAATTATGTAATTTGTTTTATATTTAAAAACTATTTCTTATTCTAAAGTGGACAATCTGTCAAGTACTATTATCAACAAAACTCAAACGGCCACTAAAGATATTATTAAAAGAAAAACTGGACAGTTTAATATCCCTATATTTGCTCCTCAAAATTGAGATAGATACAGAAAAAAAATTAAAGAAAATTCAACAAGGCAACAAAAGAACTGAATGAGCTAATAATAAAGAATACGAATATTTAGAAAACCTAACGCTATCTGATTATATGGAATATTCTGGAAAGTGAGAGGAAATATTAAAAGGCCCATCCATTAAACTGAGTGAAGTTTTCTATAAACGTTAAAAAGAGCATTTAATCCATTCCCGTATGAAATATCCGTAGATGAAATCCGTAAACGATTCAATTGACTTTCTTAACACTCCGCTTCGAATGGATATACTGAAGAAAAATATACTGTAAGAGAAGTAAAACTAATAATTATGAAAGCAATTAACGCAAAAAATCTCCCGGATATGATTTAGTAACTGGAATAATTTTATATCTTTCAAAAATTAATGATTCAAATTAATTTTCCCTCCTATGCCCTATAAATCTGTTACCTGTGAAAACCAAAGTTTTTAAGAAACTATACATCAAGAGACTCAAAACAATCACAAGTCATGTAATATTCTGTCAGATTAGTCAGAGTCCAAGTAAATATTAATAATCATGAACTACCGAAAGCGGAGAATGTTAAATATCTGGGAATGCATTTATATCAACGTTTAACTTGGAGAAATAACCTATTAATAAAGTGTCAGATAAAAATATTAGTCGTCTATATTTCTCGATAAATCTCAAGCTTTTGATAAGGTATGGGCACACTGGATTTGAAGTTCAAATGGTAAAACCTGTGGCCCACCGACGCTTCCAGCTACTAAAATCATACCACACAAACAATCATGTGGTGTGGAACAGGGTAACGGAAACACTAAACTAAATATTGTAGATTCAAGGAGTTCCGCAAGACAGTGTACTTTGTCCATCGTTATACCTACTGCATATAGCTGACCTACCGACCATAGGAACCACTACTGTGCCAATGCTGACGATACGACGATTTTATCATCTGGCGAGGATCTACTTGTATGTAGTTGAGAACATAGCGTATCAATGCAAATGAAACAAAATCTACTCACATGATGTTCATCCTACGTAGAACGACTTGCCCCAACTAAATGTTGATAATCATGAACTACAGAAAACGAAGAATGTTAAATATCTGGGAATGCATTTTAATCGACGTTTAACTTGAAAGAAATAAGGCGTAAACAACTTGGACTTTAACTTTACTAGATTTATTGCCTTGTAGGGGGATAAATCTAATTAATCTAATTATACTAAGAAGATATTGTTGTAAAAACTAATTCTTAGCCTTCAATATTCTCAAATTCTGATAGTCCAGAGCCAGTGAGTAATTGGTTTTCCATATTTCTGCCTAAATAGAAACTATAGTCCATTCAAAATAGCAGTGAACTCAAGTCATCTCAATTTAACACGTCAATTCGTCGCAATGTTGCCGAATTTAACTTTGACTTTTAGTTTATTTTAGCTTTTATATATTGCAACAATTTAATGCAAATAAGATAATGAAACAAAATGGTTTTGTTATGCTTTAAATAACTTGCGAGCGATTGTAGATTCGGGATCAAGCCATCTCCTTTTTAAAAATTATAACAGTTGTCATCTTGACTTGTCAAAAAAAGTTTACTACCATTGTGACAAATTGGCTTAAAAGAATAACATTTTTAATATCGTATTTTCTTATTTTATTAAAGTTTTTGCAATAGTAAATCACAACAGACGACAAAAAATACAGAATAATAAAAAACTTTTTAGTGGCATATATTTTTACTAAATCAAACCATTTTTGCGTTAAGCAAATTTATCATTCTTCAGCGCCATCTCCTGACATCTTACGTAATCGGAAGTGTCAGGTTGTACTAAGTGATGGCATCACTAGTGCCAATACATTACGCCGTCTTTAATAATGGGTAAATAAGTCGCTGCATAGTTCGAATTTCGCTAGGTGAATTTTCGATAGCATTGATAGGAAATTTCACGCTAACCCAGGGCATAATATCGGTTTAAAGCCGGTAAGGATAGCGAACAAAAAAGAGCGGAATGTCGTTTGCCGAGGCGTAAGTACCGAGCGAACATTTTTGTTTGGCTATTTCGCTATTTTTAAAACAGAATTAAAATATGTATAGAGAGAATTCACGTCACATCCTATATGCGAACCCAACGGTCGGTATGTTTGTCGAATTAATTATCCAATTCCGCGTATTTATCGATGTCGTTTTCAAGGTCGTTTAATGCCATTTTTTTCTGTGGAATTCCGGGAGGATATTTTTCAGTAAGATTATTATATTTCAACGATGCAACTTTATTTAGACATCATTTTTTAAAAACATCTTGTTTTTTTTTTGTTTCCGGGTATTTACGAAATTCACAACTCAAACGGGTTTTTAAAAAAAGTTTAAAGCTATTTAGATAAATTTCTACAATATTGAAAATATTACACATAGTTGAAAAATTCCTTGTCTCTTAGTCGGTTCAAGAAGTGCTTCTAGGCCACTCCATGAATCATTGATCAAAACAAATAACAGCCGAAAGGAACAATGTCTCGTGAATACAACGGCTGTAAAATCACTTAATGCGATTTTTTCTTCTAGAACGACAGTTTATATTCATATTTGACTTATTTTATATCTTCATTTAATTTTTAATATAATCTCAACTTTAATTCAATGTTTTTTTTTATTCGTATTGTATAATATACACCATAACATATTTCCAGCTAACCCTAAAGAGAAACATCCGATATTGTTACACACTCCAAGAGTTTAGTGCTCTTGTTTGAAAAAGAAAAGTGTGAAAATAATTTGGAGAGTATTTCATACAAAAAATAAAACTCCAATTTTCAGGAGGTTAACACATTATGACAAATAAACATTTTTCTGCAGTTACGTTTGTTGACACTTTGCCACTGGACGCATCGTATATCCTTGTAGCAAAATACCGATTGTTGAAGTCCATAATTATTACAGAACGAAAATAATGCTTAAATAATACATCGCTCTGAGTTTCTCAGGCGAATCACAATTCACGAGCTGCATCTTGTCAGACATAAAAATAATTGAAATAATTTATGAATCAGGGCGATGGCGACGAACTCCGTATTAGTCGCGTTCAAGAAGACCCTACCTGACCACAAATTGCGTAAGCTGCTGCGAATATTTCGCGCGGCGATCCGGCCTAGCTACGGCGAACCATCGTCTAACACCAATCCGATGTCACGTCGACACCGTGTCGCCCAGATTCCCATCGAAATACACCATCTGAAAATTAAATCATCCGGATCCCAATTGATGTCAGAGGTATTTTACTAGATCGCTACGAGGGTGGCTAGAAAAGAGGGAAACAGGTGACAAATTGACGAGCAGGTAATTGTAGTGTTGTACCTGGCCGTGATTAACATGAATTGTGAACAATATTTTTTGTTGTTTGTGATCCACGTTGAACCATTGTATACCCTCGCGTCTACTAGACCTGCGTAACACCTTTTGGTGTTTGTTTCATTTCTTCTTTTTTTATGATATATAGTCGAATCCTCAGTTAGTTACCGGATTTTTTTATTATCTTTATTTTAGTATATATAGTGTATATTTAGTTGATAAAAATACATTTCCTAAGAACTTAATACACGATCGAAAGACAAGATTATTAATTATTATATTAAGACATTATACAAGACAAATGATTGTTCTCTTTACAGTTACAGTTAAAGAACGCAGAAACTGTCAAAGTTCGGATAAACATGATGCCTTTCGTTCTGGTTTGTGTTGAACTTACAATAGCTGATTGCAGTATTTTATTTTGTTTTAACGTAAATATTATTGCAGTTGCATTCGATAAATGTATTATTTTTGTGATTGTTGATTACTGTAATTTTACCTATTAACCTATTAACATTTAACCATTAACGACAAGCGTATTCAATTATAGATCGACTAACCAGAACATGTATATCACGACCAAACTTTAACACATAACACATTTTTCGAACATCCAAGCGAAACGATTTTACACAGAATTTATAAGTAAAAAATAGTTGTCTATTGGTAATGTTTACATGTTTATCATAATGAACCATCATGGATGGATCTTAAAGGTTAAAAGATATTCTTATTATTAAAAGTTGTAACGAAAAATGTGCAGTGTGCTAGAGTTACATCGCAGAGTGATTTATCTGTGCTGAACTATTTTTTATGCAGAATGTTAAGGACCGGTATTATTCCAACGATGCATAAACAAGTGGTGTATTTCGGGATTAAATAAGGATTGAGCATTTGGTGCCGCAGGGACATAAAAAATCAATAATGCTCTGCAAAATTGGGTTACAACAGTGGAAACTATTTTCCACAACTAATCGGACGTAGAGTACAATTTCCGAATACTTAAACGAAGCAACAATAAATCTAATATATTTACAGGTGTGATTTCAACTATGTACTCAAAAAACCAACAGATGGCCCACTTGATACGAGTGTTAAGAAATCGAAATAATAAAACAAAGTTTAAAGATCGAACAACATATTTTAAAATGTCAAAATATTAACAATAATGTATCCGTAATATAAACAAATGACAATGCGCCAAAATTTCGTAAGGATAACAGTCGTTTACTAACATAAAATGTCGGAATGAACACAAAGTTTGCCAGGATTAAAACTAGCGGAAACAGACGCAGGCAGGTTTCTCCATTGCGCTCGAGCGCAGAACATCGGCCCGCTCGATTTAAACGCCAGACCAGACTACAATACTCCCTCCCTGCCCCGGGCGAACGAACGTCGCGGGAGAATCCATCTTCGGAAACCTCTCGAGGACCTGTTACCTAAAACAACCATGAATCCCCGACGATTACGGAGGAGATTCCTTTTTTACGGTCACGGACTCCCCTGCGCTCCCTTCAAACGAGTCGCTTTTGTCGTACAACACATCCACACACAAGGAACTCGTCAGCCGTCAGAGGAGGGAAAGGGGATGTAGGTGCGGACCATTGCGCCTTCGGCCGTCGCACGAGAGGAACGGGGAGACGAATAATTCTGCGTTTCGAACGGCGACCGTTCGAGCACACCGCCAGTGGCGTTTCACCGTTGGGAACGAAATATGGCCGTCAGAGTGAAAGTTGATTTTGTCCTGTGTTCGTAGCCCTAGAAATTTGCGTTGAAATATTGACATATTTTAAAATATTGGAGAAATAAATTTAAAAAGGAAGGGAATACTTAAACATATAAACATTTAAATATATGGTTATTGCACTTCATTAGATATTGTTGCAAAAATTCTATATTCCCTATCTTTTCATCACCGAAATCCATCATCACATCGAAAAATATTTTTCCTGCAGACATTCCCAACTAGTCCCTCTTCTCAATGCCCCCGTTGGAGCTTTCCACACTCAATATGTCCTATACACTTGGAAGGGTACTCTGATCATATTGAGAATCAATCTTAACATCCCTCACTGTTTGTCAAATTTGTTTAACCCAAAAATCCTACAAAAGCTCCTGAGATTCTTTAAAATCATCAACCTACAACACTATATTTCATCACGAATGTCGTCCAAATCCATGTGTCTTTTATACCTTTTCCAATTTTTTACTACACTCACTCATATATCTAATATTATTGTTTATAATTAACTGTACATTTCCATATAGTTATAATTTCTGTGAAGAAGTGCAGGAAGCTAATATTGCCTTCACCTTTTCATGAAAGATATATTTCAATAAAATCTGTATATGAATTGTTGTCAGTAGTAGAAGTTTAAAATATGATGTAACCGCCTAAATCTCCCTCTAGAAGTGTTGATGTTTTCAAAAAGCTTCAAACACAATATTGTTTTAAAATTCTTGTATAGTGTTTGTATAATATCCTGTATTCCTTTGAATATAATCTTATATACTGTTGTCTGGTGTGATCTGGTCACATATGAGGACGAATCAAATATAAAGAGTAATTTTAGTATTTAACTTAGCAGGTAATTTCTATCTAGAGGATTCGATGTTCCATTGTTTTTTGGTTTGTGAGAAGGGGGAAACCGGTGTGGGTAGCAGCTGTGCTCGGTTCTGTTCGTTTCTGTATTTGATTCCCCCTCGTAGTTTAAAGGTCAATTTATTTTTTGTATTATAAGTATGAACAACTATCTTCTTACTTATGTCCGCCGGAGAATAAAACAATCCGCAATCCCCATTCTAACGTTCTTTATAGATAATTACCCAAAATTTACATTTTCTTAATATTAAATTTAGTGTCATTAGTGTGGTAAAATGTCGACAACTTAAAGACAACTTGACAGCATAAGGGTTAGTAAACACAGCGTGATACACATACATGATTGATTAAGTTCATATACACCTAACGGCTTCCCGGTTAATTAATAGATCTCACGGTAATGCAAAATCAAACTTGGATACAATTATATATCTGGCTAATATTAATTGTTACAATCACTACATTTTTTTGTATGATATCCATTTTATTTCCCATTATTTATTTTATTTTGTATGCCGATTTTTAATGATATACAATAATTTTCTCTTATATTATATGATACACAATCAGTTTTAATCTATTCGAGTCAAAATATCTCGGCTTTTATAATCGATATATAATACGTGGAGGAGGCCATGTATGCTTTTCTATACGTAACCCAATTCTATGTACCTAATAATTTTATAGAAAAAAACAATTCAAAATGTCTACATTTTGGGATACCCTATGTGCAATATGAACTCATCGAATTAATAAAAATACGATTACAATTAACTGGACATAAATAACTAGAAGAATTAACGATAAAGTGTTTTTTAATAAAAATTGTTTTATTTAATTCTTCAGTTATAAATCATAATTATGGTAATACAGAATAAAATAGAGCATTCATTAACTTTTCCTTAATATTTTTGAGATTAAAACCTTGACCTTGACCAGTTCGAACGTATGCTTTATAAATGGTGGTGCGCGCTTTGTCACTTCGTAAACACAGTGGACGAGAATTTCCCCGAAAATTCCAGGAAATATTCGATGCGACGCCTCTGATAAACAACGAACGTAAACAGAGAAGGAAGGTTGATCGCAGTGGGCGATTCCAGCGAAAATCGTCGCTTCTCGGAAGTTTTCTCTGTGTGTGTGGATCTGCATCGTTCGGACTCTAAATTTAGCCGTGATATGGCCTCAACATAGAAGAAGACAGAGACAATCGTCGGTCGTCCTCATCGAAAAAAGGACGATAAATCTCGATCGTCGTCGCCGTCTGCGCTACCATTTGACGGACACGAAAACTCTCTTGGTCCCATCGAACCGTTCAGTCCATTCGGCCTTCGGGCGCCGTCGGACTTTGCACTGTGCGCACGAGTCCGGCCGACCGCGCCCGACGCATCACAAAACAAGAGTTGAAAATTGCGACGTTGTCGATAATCGCACGTTTTTAACCGTTGCCGGGAATTTATCATGACATTCCCTAAATGATTTTTTTTAAATAAAATTTCACATGTGTTAACCGATATCATTTAATAATTCCTACTACCATGATGCATGCACAATTAATATTAGAGGTTATCTATTTTTCTATTTTAATATATAAAAACGTTGAAACTATCAGAAGTAAATATAGGAGGGTAAAACGATTAGATAAAAGTTAGCTAAAGTGGTACATCTATGACGCAATCCAAAAACATCTGCTGTATCATTTATTGTTTACCACCTGTAAATTAAGAAAGCGCTCGCCTATTGGCAACGCCGCGGCCGAGGTGAATCCAACAACGATCAAATCGGCATTGTGAATGGTGAACGTGACGCCAATAGCCAATGAGAGCGAGCGAGACGGACAATCGCAAGGAACGTGCTCTCGCCCCCAACCTCCGCTGCCCGAGCGACAAGTGAGTCAGTTGTAACGCGGCGAGTTTGCGGATTAGAGAGACTACACATACACACAAATACGAAACGGGACGACGAAAAGTAAAAAAGTAAACATGGCGTTTTGTGACAGTTGCGATCGTTGCGTGTAAGAGAACGAAAAAATGCGTCGGTAAACGCTGGTGTTACGATGAAGTAACGACCGTCAAAGTGTTAGAATGTGATTGTTTTTTTTCTCCTGGACCCGCTGAAGTCGTGTGCGTGAGAGAGAGAGAGAGATTAACAAACCAGGTGAGTACTGGGCCTCTCGCCTGCTGGCGCCAGCTAGACTATCGCTTTGGCGTCACACACACTGTCTGTCTCGTACAGCCACCGTCCCCCTTTACCCCGCGCTCGGATTCCATCGTCCTCCACATGTTGCGAACGACTCCATGATGACGTTTTGAAACAACCAGCCAGTACTAACAAAAATAGAACGAGTTTTTTTTCTCGCGAAAATATAAGCTAATGTAGAGGGCGCTATCGATGATTCTGACCCAACAGCTGATTGTTTTTCTAATCAACAGATCGTTATCTTGGTTGCTGGACAAGATCAAAAACGTGCTCTCGAGTCCATAGAATTTTTTACGCGAAAGCGTATCGACGAGAAATATTTTCTGTTTAGGTGACGTCATTAATTTGTGTTAGTTCACAACCTCAGTTATTGTTTGTTTACACGAAATCATGTTACTTTCTGTTTTGGTTGTCACGTTTAAACATAATCACTATACTTTTCGCTGTTTATATTTATTTTATAACACTGTAATGAGCAGGGCAAAATAGTTAAAGCATGTTTTTTCAAATATTTAGTGCGCTGTTTTTATTTTATATAAGTTTCGACATATTCCAGCTCATTAATTATAGTTTAGTTAGTCGTTTAAAAGAAAACGAACCGAAATTATCTCCAATTTGCGTGAATGTCATCAGGTCAACACTACGTGGATTTTTTCCTTTCCGATATGTTATTTTATCAGTATTTGTTAATGAAGCTCGTTGTTTTTTTTATACATTGATGAGTGCAACCTACGTAAATAATTCTCTTGAATATTTTACCACAACTTATTTGTTATTATTGTTATACGAGCCAGGCCAAAGAAAGAAAATTGTTATTTTAAAAGTTTATTAAAAATTGTTTTGCTTTTTAAGTTAAAAAAAAACTGGTATTTTAATTATTCCTGTGTTAAACTTCAGATTTGTTTCGCTTTTTTCAAATGTTTACTAAACAAATGCGATGGTGTAAGAGCGAAGAATCAACAGGTAGTCTGAACGCATTCTGTCGCCCGGGCAACCAAACAGTCGCCTATCAGAATTGATTTGTTTACCGTGTTGACGTCAGAGCAGAGTTGAAAGGTCTTGTCGCTTTACGCGACCATTTTTGATCGCCAGAATTTAGAGCAGTTAAAAACGATGTGATTTTTGGACTCTTTTTTCCTTACCGTCATATTGTATATTTTGCTAAAATATTAAATTTCTTATGTATGCTCAGCAAATATGTATTATATAAATACTTTTTATTAGCTTTTAGCTTTAGATAAGTATTGTTTTTAGGATATACATGACAAAGTGATTTTCTTATTGAATAACAATATTAAATTATAAATGAATGTAGACCTTTTCTTCCCTGACCGTGGACAAATGCTTGATCTTCACAAAAACTCTTGCAGGATAAGTTTATTGCGTTGTGATAAATCTTTTAATAAATTTCAGTGAATCTTTTGCATTCTTAATATTGTAGTGACTACCCTACCAATAGCAAAACAATTGTAATGAAATGAATGAATGAACTACATTTAAAATAAGTTCTAAGAAATAAAGCAGTTTTTGCTATAAATATAAGTTAACCCAGAAGCCGATATTGCAGTTTTCTTTCTGCGGACAACAGATCAACTTCTGACGATAAACGTGAAATCCTGCCAAAAAGTTTCTTTGATTACATCACAGGATCAAAATACTTCGTATTGTGTCTATTAAAAAAAACAAGCGGATCATATTGGTCCAACTTTTTTTTACTCATGCCACTGTTCATATTTATTTAAACCAGCTCCTATCAAAAGGGTCTGAAACTATTGGGTTATCACATTTTTTGCTTCATTTTTCATTCAATGGATAGGAATTTTCAGTTTTAATTCGTAGTGCAATAGAAAAGACCGTGAATATGGAAAAGTAATTTGTGTGAAATAACAGAAAATGCCTTCCATTGTTTAGTTAATTTTATCAAAGATATTTAACAAGGTCCTTTTATAGTTCTTGTTTGGTTTGGGGCAGTGGTTTAAAGAACTTGTTTTCAACAGTAACATAATAGTTTGATCAATACCATAGATGGATCAATTTTCATGCAGGCATTTCTGTAGAAGAAAACTCCTTGATCATTAATATAGATTTTTCAAGTTAAACGTTCACCCAGTGCATGTTGAATATCTGATATATACCTGTTTTATACCTGATAATGATTGTGATTGTAAAAAGTATTTTTATTAAGACTTTTATTTATATATTAGTTAAAACTAGAATGATACATTTTCAAAACACAAAAGAACGTTATCTAATCTGACAATTATTACATTTAACAAATATAAACAATTTCATTAAAATATAATTTTAAATGGGACTATACACATATTTTTATTCTTTCAGATATTAAGTATATTCTATGTAAATAATATGCTCTTCATTCAACATTGAAAACTGTTAAATTACATTTATGTAACAATTCTTGCAATATTACCGCATAAACCCTTAATGTTTTTATACATAAGTGTTTTTGCTATCTGATTGCTGAAGGAACAGATTCATCAAAGGAATCTACGGAGCAACATTTATTATAATTTTCTGTTTTTATACCTGAATTTAATTCTTATGTAATGCAAAAACATTATATTTGCACTTAGTTGTAGTTCTTTTTGAAGATTATAATCTAGGGTGAGCAACTGCTGGTTCCAATATTCATTAGTAACATTTTACTTTCCGAGAGTTTAAGACAAGGGATCTGTGAATACACATATGTATTTCAATTCAATTATCGATGTAGACTTTAATGAAAGACTTTCTATTTAAATTACTGGAATTTGGAATCACATCTCACTTAGGCGAAGCTCTTCCTCATTCGGATCATAAGGGATTCCCTTTCGTTTACCATTGTTTACCTTCAAAAACCAATTCTGCGCTACAGTTTCACATTTTGGCGAACAATGCTTTTGTTTAATTTTTTATGAATTATTGCCTTTAAACCTGTAATAACAAATTTCCTTAAAACTGTACACAAAAATATAAAACATAAACAAACATTACATAAGATGTCTTAGGAGCCAGAGGTAAGCTATCTATTATTTCTATATTTTGTTTATAATTCAGGGTTTGTTACTGTCAGTAGACAAATGTCAAAACGTTTGAAACTAACAGTGAACTAGATCATTGTTCTTAACAATGAACAATAACATAAAAGTTACGATCAATACATAGCAACAATAAAATTGAGTTTTATGTTAGTACATGTTCAGCTTCTAGTAATAGAGTACAAGGGAACTGCATTGTAGAATTGAAAATTTCATAGTTTAGGCTGATGGTTTTTTATTGCTATAAAATAAAAATAGAACCATAAAAAGAGGACATAATTACTATTATAATTAATACATTTATCCATATTTATTTATCTAAAATTGGACTGTTACGTTTACAAAAAGCTCTGTTTGTCCCTAATAAAGTCGGTTAATTCTGGGAATTTATCGGTCTCGGTCATTACTTGCCTGTAAAGCCAGACGAATTCCGAGAAATGTTGTCTCATGCACATTAAATATTCATAAAAATTAGTCATGTCAGGACTGGTTACATTTTGTTGCATAGGATTTTATAATCATCACAGGTAAACAAGTAGCTATCAGTTTATCTAGCGTAGGGTACCAATTTCACAATTAATATTAAGATTGTGAAAAAAATAGTCCACGTTTTAACCCTTAAATATAATATATTTTTCAAATTTCAGAAATTCGAGAAGGTAATTGTCATTTTAAAATAACAACTTTTTTCAGTTTTCAAAGAATTGTATAATAACCACTTGAAAAATGTGTGGATTATATGATGATATGAATCTTTAGAGAGATCTTTAGACTTCATCATTATTCAGAATTATTCCAGCAGATATGTCATATCGTATTCTTAATTTCCGATCACATGAAACAATTTAAATGCGTCAAATTGATTTTTACTAATAAAGGAATTCACAAATATAAAACGTCATTCACTTGATTATTATGTCACTTTTTACATTTTTCCCCCATTTTTTACATAAAACTTATGACGTTTCATCTTCTTCAAAGCATCACAATTACAAAATATCAGGAATGATAGAAAATAATTTGAATAAAGTGCATTGTACTAATTTATCCGAATAAAACTCGAAAATATTTTTTAACACTCTGTTGCGCATCAAAACTACCCATCTTTCAATTTTCTCTTGTTTTTAACTATTCAATTTACTTAAAAAAAAACAATTTAAAAAATCATTAATTACTTACCTTATAATCTTAGCTTACATTATGAATATATATTACCTTATTACGCACCTTATAAACTATGTATGTATACCATACTAATTGTTGTTATACATCGACAATACCTTCCGTTAACAACATAGTACGGAGAACTGAATGTCCGTGACTCAGTATCACTTTAAACCGTTTTATCAATTATTAGACACGATCAATAAAAAAGATACTGGGATAGGATTATTAGCTAACTAAACGTAAATGATGTTACTATCCTAGCAGTCGTTCTTTTCAGAAAATCTGGTATTCTATTTTTTAATAAAATTTTATACGTTTTTTATTAGTTTTGGATATTTAAGACCGTAAACTAACTAAATTGGAAATCTCGACACAGCGAAAAATTAAAAACCGAGAATGAACGCAGATGGAACCTGAAAGCTTGCGATTAAATGTACAAAATAATATCAGTGAAAGCATGTTCTACAAGCAAAGAGTTAAAAATCAAATCTCAAAATAGAGTAAAATAAGAATATATAAACATCCTGATAAGACCGCTAATTATGTTGGGGAAGAGGTAATAACAATGACAAAACAAGAAGAATAAAGAATAAGAATAGAATCATTAAAATCCACACGAAAACCAACAAAAATAATACAGAACCTACATGATTTGTAATCTCTAATTATTATCACAATTGTTTTGAAGAATTTTTCAGGCATTTGACATGGTCCACCGGTAGCTACTCAAATCGAATTTTATAAAGTGATTCGGTTAAATGTGCCGACTGATAAAATGAGAAAAAGTGAATCCGCTCCGAATTTAAAACGAATTTTATTTTTTTGCAAATTGCCATTAGCAATGTATTCGATGTCCACCATTTATGCGTATCGGCTTGTTTTATTGGAAGGACTATAACTTCCTTTCAGCTTACTGATGATTTAAATTCGCTCACCGGTCACGTGATGTCATTTCCATGTAGATAAAAGTAACCCTTAGGATTTTAAACATCAGAATCATTTATTTAATTATTTTATGAAATCTGATTTAAGCTTGTATCAAATGGACCCACTATAGTGAACATGTTGAATCACTCCAAAGAGAGTCATATTTAAATTTGAACTTGAGGTGAAATAGATTTTCATATTTCATCATGATCAATTTTGTTCTAAATATGAAAATAAAGATATTTTTCGAAGTCAATTAATTAGTAAATGAATTTCATTGGATAAAGGCAATAATTCTGTGATTGTTCATTGCTGTCATCATGCCTATTACAATTAGCAATACGTAAAAATAGTGTACACATAATATTCTTAACATTCATGTTTTTACACTATTTTTACTCAATTAATTAGATTTTACAATTTTCAAAAATTGCAGCATAATTGATTCTTTCGTTTTGTCACTATATAGTCCTCCACACAATGCCGATTTAGTTCCCCGTGATTGATCCGTGTTATTTAATGAAGCACGCGAAACGCGTCACTGTCGTTATCTTCTTTTAAATTCTCGAAAATGACATTCCTGTACCCATTTTGGTCTTTCTTATCTAATCGATGTATAAATATAATTGCTGTTTTAAAAGTACAGAGTACGCCGGGTACTTGAAGCACACCAGATCGGTATCAGTCAAGAAAGTGTTATCGGTCGAACGAATTGTTATTATTGATGGCGGAATAAAATCCATAGCGTAAAACAGAGCTAGGAACTGTCTAAAAACGATCATGGAGAAAAATGTTACATTCAAGGTCACCGACAAGGATCTATGAACCATGAGTCAGTCAATATTTTGCTACTTAACCGTTCGCGATAAACTTGCCTGATTTCTTATTGTCGCGGATATAATTTATTGTTAAAAATAGTGAAACATTTTGAAACCGATTATTGTCAATTAGCTTTTCGACAATATAGAGAAACTTTACACTTCTGGACCGTAATTTGTTTTATTAAAGATCCAGTCGAGGTAATAACATCATAATATTGTGTGTGAACCACGTTTTTAATGTTTAAATGTAGTACATGTTCAAGATTGATTTTATTGACATATTTTATTTACTTTTTTTTCACACTACCTATGAGCTCAAATGTACCTTGTACATCTGGATTGTTCACTTAACAGCATCGAGTATTCCAACCATATGTAAACATGTTCCAAAAATATTGACAGCAACAATCAGTATTTGCACATTTCTTATATATTCTTGACAAATGTACATACTTACACATAATTTTTTTATTACTTTTATTAACTATGAATAGTAACATTGATATAAACACATTTGACATACTCTACCAAACAGTACCACATTTTTTACGTTCATTGCCACTACGTGAGCTTTAACCCTCTCCTAGTAATTTTGTTAATATTTTCACCTTTAGAATATATTTTTATTCATATTTTAATTTTAGGTTTTACAGTGAATGTTGTACTTGTAGTATAAAGTTCACCAACATACTTTCTGGGATTAATATATGTTCATACACTCAATGTATCGTCTCAGCTTCGCTATAGTTTGTAATTTTTTTCGATTGTTAATAAAAAAACCAAGTGTCTTGTTACTTTTTTCTGAATTTCATTAAATTTTTCACGAGAAATTAGCAAGTAAAAACATAACTATAGAATTAGCAAATAATAAACATAACCAGCTAAAGATTATCGAAATGCACATGCACAAAACGAATCATCTGCCATATCTTATTAATATGCTTGTAATCTTACCAAGTCTTAATAATGGCAATAAACATCAGGAATGTTCATCAACAAAAAGTATCGATATTTTTATGATTAAGAATATAATCAAAACAAAACAAAATAAAAAAGCAATCAACTTTATATTACTCGTAGTTATTTACACTTTTCGCTTCTAGTCTGCTAAGTTAAAATCTGTTATAGTTAAATATTCATATACAACTTCGGATAACTGTAGTTTGTAATCTACCCACGCTTCTACTTCACGATTTTCACGTGATTTACTACATCTGAAAGACCTTTTGAAAGGTTTCCCGCTGACAATGACAAACAAAACACAAAAACTATTAATTTTCTTCAAAAATTATTTCATTTAAAGGAGCCGGCTCGTTGAACGACGATACGAAACGACTCTGATTGTTTTTATCTATTAGAAAACAGACCAAACCGTCTCAATCGTTCACCACTTAGTTAGTTTTAAAACACATGGCCGCAATCAGAGCCGTAACCAGCGTTACATGACGTATATGAAGTATGAAGGAGAAGGATAAGGAGTCTTGGGTTGTCCGGCTCTGATCGAATGAATGAATTTGAATTATTATGCCATGTCACAAAAGTTGCCGTAACTTCGAAAATACTTCGAATCTTATATACACAAAATAAAAGTCTAACCTAAAGAAGAACTTAGTATTATTAGTATTTTAATATATTTATCCGCATTTGAGTTGGTATCCCATAAAAATATATTCCCCATTAATGATCTTATAGTTTGAGATCATCTAAAAACCAGATAAAAAACAACGTAATCGCCGCCGTTCAAACCTCGACGGTTTTGCCGTAACGTTTTTTCCGAGAATTCTCCGGAGAAGTTCCTCGAAATAACACGCCATTTATACTTTAGTTATAGTCTTTTCGCGCACAGTAGCTAGTACTGATATGGTTTGGGTAATTTTTTTATTTCGTAACACATGCGATAACCACAATTTTTAGTTCGCTTGTCTCATTGGAAGGAAGTGCACGGAATTGTTTTAGACCTAGGGTAGCCCTTCCTTCGCTGCACCTAGACACCAATCGACTCTTGAGAATTCTTGCTTTAGAAGACAATTAAAATAATGGAATCGTTCGAGTGAAACGGGATTTTTTGCCCGTTTTTCTTCTGCGATCGAATTAAGCGAATAAGTCGATTTTTCGTTCTTTTCTTTTTACTGGAAAAGCCGACGAATACATAAATCGTTTACCTTTTTTCAGGTGCTGTTATTAAGACATTCCCAATTCCGATTCTTGGAAACTCGATAAACGAAATTTATTTCTAGGAATCAGAAACTTTAAAAATAGACTATTTTTATTTAAAGGTATATTTTCTCTATTTTTATACAAGGTGCTTCAAAATAAAGTTTAGATTTGTTGGGAGATGTTAATCAGTGCAAGCATTCAACTGCTTTAAATATACAGAGATCATCCTCATATCCTATTTTGCACAAAAAATTAAACAAGGCTGCTCGTATATTACTTAGGTATTGTATTTTAATTTCACTTATTTTCAACGGTTTATGCTTTTTTCCACATTGTGACCAGCAACCATATTATTTAGTTTATTGTAGCTCAATATTCATTAAACTCTTGGAACACCAGACCTAAAAACTCCGTTAACATTCGATTGCAATGTTTCAAAAAGTAAAAGTGAACTTTATTATGACCAACTCTGTTGACTTAAAACATCGACATGTTGTAGAGTTAAGAGTTATCCAGTAATAGAACCTTTAACAAAAGTGTGGTAGGTACCTAAACCTAAACAATTATCTTGCTACAATAAAAGATCAATAATGTATACTGTACCACTGTACAAATAATAAACCCTAGTAGTTGACAGGTTTTTATCCTTAATTATTATTTATTTTAAAAATGCCGAAGGACTACAATACAACTATATAGGATTTGATCAACTCCATGTTTATCATATAAACTCCGTTTTATATCATTTATTTTCATAGATAATACAAAATTTCGTAAGAGTTCTTCGAAACTTATTTCGTGAGAAATAAATATTTAATTCTTAGAAGTGATCTATGTAGGTACTCGGGTATAATTAGAACTTAAGTCGAGATAAATGATAACAATATTCCTCGAAAACCATTTTTTAACATGAATGTCGTCAATGTTACGTTTGACGTATGTCATATATGCCAAACTTTTGTTGTAGGAGATGAATTAGTATTTTATAGTATGTGACTGCGATATAATAGTTATTTTACGGGTTAAGCTGATAATCTCCTTTAAAAAAAGTTAGGTTAGATAATTAGATAAAATTAAATCAAAATTAAGCTCTTCATCCCAGATAATTATGAAAAATGTGTACGATAACTATCCAAAGAAAAAAATTATTTAGAGGAGGCAATATTTATTAGTACATCTTCCATGTATTGTTATTCGTTGAATTAGTCAAAACAATGGGATAGAGCACAGTAATTTTTGTTTGTCGTCTATAATCAATGTCTAAAAATCTCAAATCCGCCAATGTATAACAATCCTAAAATGCCAACGTTAACGAAGTGACCATAGTGATACCATATTTTCGTAAACATTATTTAGGTACTTTGTATGTCGTTTGAGCTTGTTAGTCCGTTTTACCGTTTCGATATTATTTAGATTTACACCATTTATCTATTTATCTTTATAATTTGTTGTCAGATTTATCCTACCAAAGGTACAAAAAAGAAAAATTGGTTTTTGCCAGAAATAACTCGTTGAATAAACAAAACAAAGTAACCATAACCTGAAATTTGATTGACAGTATTTTATTAATCTCCATTTTATGTTTGACGTGCAATGGCGTCAGAGATTATGAAGATAACAAAAAAGTGCATACTTACATCAAGATGTTCGTTACAGAAAAAATGACGGCTTTTGTATTGGTGACATGTTTCTAATTTTTTCTTGTCTGAAACTTATTAGTATTTTTATCAAAGACCGTCAGCTGTTTACGAAATGGTGACATCACACAAACCCCATTACTATTGTAACGTTTTGGCACAAATAGTATTATTTAAAACGTTAATTTCCCTCCAAAACCATTATTTTCCAAAAACATCGCGGAGTGTTATTCGTCAATGGGTTTGTACATCTAAATATAGAGTTTTGTCAATTTAAATGAAGTATTCAATGATCTATAATAAGAACTATATATTGGGATGGGAGTTTGTCTTAATAACCAAACAAGATAATGTCATCTTGATAATCATCCTTCAACCTCTTTAGAAATTGGTCTTGTTTTATAGTATAACATCATCTAAAAGAAAAACAAAGCGATTATCCATTTCGGTTGATATCCAAAAGATCGATTTCGTCGCAGAAGTCTGAGAAATTCGTTCACCTTTCATTCGACAGAAATCTCCAAATCATTGATGGTCGCATCTTATACGACCTCGGAGAGAAATATCTAGAATTTGCCTTATGCATCATATTTGAAAAACATCCAGCTATATAGAAAGATTAAAAAGGGTTTTAGTCTTGATTCTAATATTTCTTCTAACACATCTTAGAGAAGCAACAGCTCCTTCAGCTTGGTCCATTCGATTCATTCAGTGACAGATCCCTTTCTACTCATGAACTGACGCACTCATTTAGTATTTAGCTCATTTAGCACTCGTTAGTCCCATTCAGGTTTATAGTGATAAACGATCCGTCAGTTATTAATACTCTGATATTTTCTTCAGTAATTCTCACACCTTATGGCCCGTCAGTGCAGTAAATACGTGAAGAATACTAGTACCCCAACATCTGTATCTGCGAATATATCATCAGTGTACATTAGATTGATCAAGGAGTTTGCAGTATTACATTGAACGCCATTTCTTGAAAATTTTTCGTATAATTACATCCACTGCTATGTTGAAAAGCAGTAGAGAGACGACATCCCCTTGGCAAACACCGGCTCGAATCTTAAATAAATTTTGCAAATCACTTGGCACCCACAGACTGTTAATGGAACCGTCGTAAGATATCCGAAGAAGTTTTATAATTTTTAGGCATCTTTCCCTTCAGCTTCCTAATTATATATAGTCATTATATATAGTCGAAAGCAGCGTGAAAAAACGCTTTCCACATCTAGTATGTGTCTCCATAGATAACAGGTCAATTGAAAAGTCCCCGGCCTACCATAGTAAAACACATTTTTTTGGCAAAATTAGTTTTTTTATTCAACATAATTCCCTTCAAAGGTGATACACTGATTATAGCGACCCTCCAACTTTTCGATACCGTCTTTGTAATACGATTTGTCCTTTGCTTCAAAATAGGCCTCAGTTTCGGTGATCACCTCTTCATTCGACGAAAATATCTTCCTAACGAGCAGTCTTTTGAGATCTGAGAACAGGAAATAGTCGCTGGGGTCCAGATCTATAGAATACGGTAGATGAGGAGCAATTCGAAGCCCAATTCAAGAATTTTTATCATCGTTTTCACTGACTTGTGACGCGGTGCATTGTCTTGGTGAAGCAGCACTGCCTTTTTTCTCAAAGGCGGCCGTTTTTCGGCGATTTCGTCCTTCAAACGGTCCAATAACGCTATGTAATAGTCGCTGTTGATGTCTTTTTTCAAGATAGTCAATGAAAATTATTCCATGTGCATTCCAAAATATAGACGCCATAACCTTGCCAGCCGACTGTTGCGTTTTCCCACGCTTTGGAGCGTGTTCATCGTGTGCAGTTCACTCGGATGACTGTCGATTGGACTTCGAAATAAAATAATGGAGCCAGCACAATCGACACAAAAACTCGAGTTTATTACACTTGATCATCTTCAAACGCTGCTTCGAATCATCAACCCGTCGTTGTTTTTGGTCAAAAGTGAGCTCGCGTGGCACTCACTTTGCACAGAGCTTTCTCATACCCAAATATTCGTGAATGATATGATGTACACGTTCAGTTGATATCTTTAGAGTGTCTGATATTTCATTCAATTTCAATTTAAGGTAATTCAAAATAATTTTGTGAATTTTTTAAATGTTTTCGTCGGTAACAACCTCTTTTGGGCATCCACTGCGTTCATTGTCTTCGGTGCTCATTTTACCACGTCTAAACTTAGCATACCAATCCTTGATGGTTAATTTTCCTGGGGCAGTGTCCGCAAAACTTGGCTTTTCAATTGACCTGTTAGTAGCAAAGAAAATCTTATGTACGTAACAATCTCGATTGGGTTTACATTCCGTCTTCTCTTCTCAGCTTGTCTCCTCGCAAGCTTTTTGAAATCTTATTTATTTATTTGAGTCCTATGAACGCCTTCTCGACAATTAATAGGAGACAATTTTTTGAGTATGAATTATCGCATTTCTCTATGTTGATGGTACTTTTTCTGATCATTTCTGTCGGCATTAGGTCGACTTCAGTGGTCTCATCAGCCCGTCATCAGGAAATTAAATTTCTGGGATGTCAATTGTTGGCGGAATTGCTGAACCCTGTGATAAGTCATGATTGTAGAGACTCACGAAGAAGTTAATCCATTGTTCATCAGATCCCATCAGCTTTTTCAACACTGTCGTTGAGAGATTCACGACTCCAAATTTCAGATGCTGCAAACGTTATAAGCTTTTATAAAAATTAGTAATCTGCGATGGTTTTGAGTCAGATTTCGATGAAAACCGAAACAACTTTCGGAACGACCAAATTTTAATTAGTATTTTAATTGTCATTAAATTGATTTTAGCAACCGTTAAATTATCTACATTGCCACCAGGCTAGCTAGGAAGATGCTCGTGCGATTGTACTGAATTCGATCTTGGAAAGGCCACCGGAATTGGCCGGAGTGAAGAGTAAAATCCCCGATTATTGGCGCTGTTAATTTACTCTCGCGGCGACGGTTATATAACAAAAAAAAACAACTTTATTATTGGAAGCTCTCTTCAGAAATTATATTTTTACAACCACGGACGACGATTTTAATTTCAAATTAAACGACTCTTTGTGTTTGTCGAATTACACTTTCAAATTTGTACGGCGTTCGATGGAGTCATTCAACAGATATGTCAACATTTGCTTGAAAAACAACGTCCTTTATTCATTTGTTTATGTTAGGTTTGAAATCTTCGAATTGTGGGTTTGAAATTCGCCAAATCTCCATTCACTCAATACGGAATATTCGACGAAATCACACAAACTCGTATGGTTTAGTTTTGTTTATAGTGCATTCATGCTGATTCATATCGATACATTCATACTTGGAGAACCGCAGAGAGGTCGTTTCGAGTCAAGGTCCGCGAATAACTTTCCATTAGGAGATTCATTCAGCCTGAAATCGATGGTTCCACCATTTTCTCTTGAACAGGTTAACATCTACAGTGTGTTCAATATCAAAGTTCAAATTTGAATGCGTTATAAACAAAAATAAAGACACTTGTATACGATACTGCTAAAAGTCGAAGTAAGTTGATTGATGCACTCCTGCCTTGAAAATCCACGTCAAAAGAGACCTACAAAATATCCACATTCACTGAAAACATGTTCGCAAATAACAAGACGTACTAAAAAGGGTTATGGTTACACAGGTCAAACTTCCACTTGGAAGTGTCAGTTGGAGTCTAACAACACCTAATATTTCCAAACCAAAAAACATATGGTAAATAGCAACCATCGTACGATTAGTTATATTTTTCATTTTGCTTAGTTTTTTTTTCTTTCCGTATTTTTTTAAAATCACTTCAACATGATAAACATGCCCTTTCCTAAAAAAGTTCCTAAATAATAAAAATAAAGTAGTCTAAATCATTGTAGGATGAATGGTGATTTAAAACGTGAACTATAGATAGTGAAATTTAAATTTATTTTTTTAAGCAAGGCTCTACCTTCTAGGAATTTTCTTTCTTATTTTCGGAACGCTAAAACGCGGGAGGAAAATATGACGCGCGTAAAAAAAGTGAAATTAAAAATTTATAACTATTAAGTGATCTGTACGGTTAATTTCAATACATAATGGCTAATCCACAATACCTTTCTGTCGATTTATCAATTGCTATTCGAAATGACGATCAACTGCCAATAACTGAAACCCCTCAAATGCACGAATGGAACATCGTTACAAACAAAAAACGCTTGAGAAGTCCAGAAGAACAAGTCGTCCAAAAACAAACGAAAATCAGCGACTATTGGCTTCAAAGACCCATACAAGCATACAACTGTTTCAGTGCGCTGACAGAAGAGACAAAAGACAACCAGAACAACAAAGAAAACCGGCCAAAAGCAATTCCCAGACCACCCCCAATAACAATATAGAAGATAAGTGTTGTTAAACATCTGCATGACTTGCTCAAAAGTATATGTAACAATTCCACAATAAAAATAATCGGATCTGAAAAAATGAAGATTCAAATGTTTGACCCTGAACATTTCAAAGTTTTAATAAGAGAATTGGACAATAGAAACACGCGATACCAAACACCTTTCGACCAAAGTCCGAAAATACTTTTAAATTCTTCATAAAAAGACTACATCACGCCACAGATTCAAACACAATTAAAACAGCCCTAGCTGAACAAGGCCACGAAGTTGTAATTATACACAATATTAAACATCATGCAACGAAGGAGCCATTGCCAATGTTTTATATTGATTTGAATCCAAAATAAAATAAAAAATATGCTTAAGAGATTAGATATTTGGAGCACAATGTCATTAAATATGAGCCACCATACACAAAAAGAATCATCCCATTATGCGCCAGATGCTAAGCATATGGGCATACCAAAACATGCTGTCCCAAGTTGTATAGATGTGTGGAATGCGCAGGACAGCATGCGACCAATGATTGCACGTGCAAAACACGTGACGATAAAGTAAAATGCGTCAACTGTAACGGTGACCATCCTGTAAATTATAAGGAATGCCTAGTCCATAAAGCGTTGTAACAAAAATTGTATCCAGCACAGAGAAAAAAAAATCTTACAGCCACCAAAACAGTCCATACATAAAACACTGTGAAACAGAGAAATTTAGCGGGAAATATTTACAAGCCACCACTGTAACTATTGAAGAAGTGCATGGGCCATTAACAGTTAGTGCTATATATTGTCCACCTAAACACAACAACAAGGCAGAACAATACCGCGTTTTTTAATACGCTGGGTAATAGATTAGTTGCTGGAGAAGACTACAATGTAAAACATGTAATGTGGGCCTCTAGATTAATAACAGCAAAAGGCAGAGAATTGGTCAAAGCAATGAAGACACATAACTTACAGCATATCTCTTACTGGTGAGCCAACATACTGGCCATCAGATAGAAATACAATTCCCGATACCATAGACTTTTGCGTTACAAAAATTATTGACACCAAAACGTGCAAAGCTGAATCATGCTTCGGTCTATCATCTGATCACCATTTATTATAACAGTCAACTCAAATATTATCAACAAAAGAAAACCGCCTTCTTTGCATAACACCAAAAGCACCTGGCCATTATTTAGAGAGAAATTAGACAGTTTAATATCTCTAAATTTACCTCTCAAAACAGAAAGAGATACATAAGTAGCAGCAAAAATTAACAAAATCTATACAAGAGGCCGCATGGTACGCAACATCTAATAGCGCGACATATCAAAAATGTAATTATATTTCATTTATAATTAAACAAAAAACTTCCGAAAAGAGAAAACTGCGAAAATCCTGACAACAAATCAGAACAGAAGAAAGCAAGAGAAAATTCAACAAAGCCACAAAAGAGCTGAAAGAGCTAATAAATAAGGAACAAAAACAACGAATTCAAAACTATTTAGAAAATTTAACGCCAACTGATGCAACGGATTATTCTCTCTGGAAACTAAGAAAAAAAAAATTAAAAAACCTCAATAACATAATCCACCCATTAAAATTGATAACAATACCTAGGCAAGGAATGATAAAGATAAAGCGGAAGTTTCCTCTAAACATTTAAAGATACTATTTAATCCGTACCCGTCTGAAATATCTGCAACAGAAGAAAATAACATAGTTGACTTTCTTAACACTCCATGTGTCCTATGTAACCAGCGTCATTTTTAAAGGGTATTCCCTCTTTCTTCGCCGCGGAATCAAATTAGAAAAAGTACCCATGTTCCTTCTCTCTGCCGTACGGAACGTAACCGGTACACACGGCGTCCATGCCGTCGCCCTCGTTCGCACTATCTGTCTCTCTCGCCGGTCTCCCGATCTGCAATCACCACGTTGGTTTCCTAGAATCGTCGACTGAACGGTGCGTACCTGTCGTTTCGGCGAAATCACGGTGTGCCACGACGATTCCGAGAAAAACAGATGCCGGTGCAACCCACAAGGACCCTTCGCTCTGCTCCGTTTTACCAGGGATATCGTCGAAGTTCTCGGAATAGTGTCCCATCGTCTAGAGTTGTTGCGTTAATTAAAAAGCACTAGTGGCAGCGGCATATTCAGTATAGTGTGATATTCGAAAAGATCGTTTTCAATAATTATTATATAATTCGATTATTTTATGTATATGCAACCCGCAATGTACAATATAAAAATATAGTTACATTAAGATATTAGGAATCACAGTTTTAATTAGACAAATAATCTTATTATCAAACAAAAATCGGAAATTTAATTAGTGCACATACAATAATATTATTAATGAATTTTAGTAAAAAAATTAATGTTTTATGATAAATTTATTTAATAGAGGATTTTAAAGATTATTTTTAATACTAATAGTCTGTATTTTACAGGTTAACATGTAATTTATTGATTTTTGAGTTTTTATGAACATTATCGTCAAAAAATGTATCAATATCAGAAAATTTTCTATCCGATCTATGTAATCAGCTTCTAGAGTCTGAATTAAAACTTTTAAAATGTATGTATATTTTATTATATAATATTATACTTTATTATATAATATATTATACATTATATTTTAATTCATTCTTAATCTTTTTGAATATTGCTGAACAAAATATTTACAATTTTCCCATAGGAGCTATTTCCGATGTACCTGAGGTACGGAAGGATGTATCTACTAGTGTTGCATTGTTTATCTATTAAATAAACAATTTAAAATACAAAATGTATATGTGAAGGAGGTGGGAATGGAATAATGAAAAACGCAACTTTTCCACACAATTATATTTTCTGAAAATTTTAATGTTAAGAATGTTAAGAATGCATTTTTCTTAACACTTCTCTATCTTATTTTCCATTATGTCCCGTTAATTTATTGTTTTGTTTATTTTGCGATGCTATACAGTAATTTTCAGACCCTAATTCCATATAATAGAAAAACAAAAACATTTCGATCCTTATAATCGACATATATCGATTATATAATTCATAATCGAACCAAACTAGAAAGGACGGTGACGTTTACGGAATTAAAAGAAAACTATTCAAAAATCGTTCGAGTCGCCCCAAGAATTCGCTAAATAATATGTTTAGTCAGCAATGATCGTAGTTCGGCGTCGACTCATTGTCAGTAATTTTTCTTGGTATCGATTCCTTTTGTAATAACGAGACATTCCGTATAAACCACCGCAAATTCACAATATTAAGTGTTTAATTAAACTGAAATATTAATTGTATTGTTGTTATCTGCAAAAGTCAAAAACATACATCAAAACGGTTGGGGGGAAGGGGGGGGTCGGTAGAATTATTTACCTTAAAACTTACGTCCCTGAGCGAACTCTGGCAAAGATTAAATTCGTTATAACAACGTTTCACAGTGGTCAAGGATGGGACTTCATCGCCAAAAGTTGAAATAAGTTAATCAATGGCACTCGTGTCTTGATAATTCACGTCGAAAGCCGTACAAAATCATCGCACGAAAATGTGCACGAGTCAGTGACAGCAGTTGCATAAGCGCTGCAGTGCTGCACATCTCCAATAAAAAAAATGAAGAAGCTCCCATAAATAATTATGTAATCTCACTAATATACTTAAATATTTTCTATTGCTTACCAAAAAGCAAAACCCACACACAAAAAAAACTGCAATAGAACTATTAGCCATGGAAGTAACGTGGACTAGTGGAATAACGTACCGTCGGTAGGTTACCAACTCACACAATCGCTCTCGCTATTATTTATCTGGGCCACACAATCGTGCTCTGCGAGCTCCTTCAGAAACCCGCGCGGCACTGTGTCCGTCAAAACGGTCTAAATTCTGATAAGCATTATATTTAAGTGGAGATTTCGCTACATTTGGTCAATGGATCTATTAGTATAAAGGGTATAAGTAATTCGATTTTTTTTTATTATATAAGTGGCGTTACACAATTTTTTTATTCAACAAATATATTTTTGATGCTTTAAAATCAAATGAATACCTCATCGATTATTCGAAGATAACCAATGAGAAAAGCCCTTAAATATTTTTAGAAAAGAAACTCCTAAAGGCGTACCTTTAATGTTCCAGAACATTGCGTAAAAATAAATAAAATAAAATAAATAATAAATAAAAAAAATAAAATAAAAAATATATATAATATTTTATCCGAATCAAAATTAGCAGTTTCTTATTGGATTACAGGTAGTTAAAAAGCTACTTTGTTAATGGTATGGTTGTCAAAAAATAAGCTTTTTTATTTCTGAGTTTTAAATTGGCGCCAAAAAGATCGCCGGTAAAAAACAATATTATTTCATCAGATAAACACATAATTTTAACGATCATGCCTGTTCGGAAATGTTTTTGACCAGCTCTTCCAAGTGTTGTTGTTGACAAACGTGCGGTTTCATTCGTTTCATATTTGCATCTCGCTGTTCTGTTCAATATCGGAAATTTAAGGGATTTTCCATCGCGAAACCCCAGAAGAAAATCCCGCAGCGAGAGTGAGTTTTTTCCTACCAGAGATCCGACCTTGAACTTCTGGTGAACAAGTCCGGCGGCGAAAGACCGATCCGAAAACGACAAAACGGCCCGACAGATAGACGGCACGCGAAAACATCGTAGAGGAATAGGTTCGATAAAGAGCTTCTGTTTACATTTGTCGAGTTATCTCGCCGTTGGCGTGTTATCGTCATTTCCAATGATTCAGTCGCTCTGTGGCCCGGCCGTGGCGAAAAAAATCTTGAACGTCGTGACAGCACCGACCATGGCGTACGTGCGCCGATCTACGCTCAGAGTCCGCGGTTGATCGCCCAGGTTTCCGATTTGCCAAATGGTGAGTACCTTGGCGGCAGTTCCAGTCAGTTTTTTCGCATTTTCCTCCAATTATCACACGCCGTACCGTGCGAAACCCCGTGGCGGGACGTGAGTGTAACGTATGCGTGTGACGGTGTCACTCCTGGCGGACGACGCGCTAACTAAATACGTTTTTTTTTCGGCGGGACTTTTAAACGACGCGTTGGTCGGCGTGACGCGACTTTTTTCCTCGTTTTAAAAATAGAACTTATCGCCAATTCCTCTAGCTGTTTGGTTTAAAAGGACTGATAGTGCGACGTTATATAACGAATCTTGCACGGTAGGTTAACGATATCTGATTAAGCAACCAATGATTTTATGAATCAGTTGACATTATTCCACGTTTCGTTGGTTTTGTCTGATGTTACCTTTCTCCACATCCAACGATGACTGATCACTGAGAATTACAATTTTAACAAAGACGCAGTATAAAATCATCATCTGCAACAAAACAATGTTATCTTTTTTTCATGTACAGGCTTCATTAACATGATTAAAATTGAACCACTGTTTAGGGTTATGGTTTAGTGACAACAACAACTATTAATATTTGTTACTTGTTTGTTTATATATGATTTATTTGTAGACATATGTTAGGTATATGAAAAAGTTATCCACGTTTTTGACAGTATAATATAAAAACATCCCTAGTTTCTTTCAAGATAACTTTTATTCAACTAAATAAACACCAGGGCAAGGGATATTTTTTTAACAAAAGTTTACAATCAAATGAAATTTCAAGATAATTTACAATTAAAAATGTTCAGATTTTTTTTTAATAAAGAATTTTGACTATATGGTGTATGGTATAACTTCCCATATATGGTCGCCAAAAAGATATGCTGCAGTGTTCGTACCCCATTATAGAGTAAGAATGTACTTTTCGATTTATCAATGATGTGAGTTTTCTAGTTACTGTAGTTAAAAAGAGATAGAATGCTATGGGTTTCATCGCATCATGTACCCGAATCAATCTGTAAAATTCGATTTGTGTTGGTACTAGCCGACATCGTTCTACAAAATTCTTCAGATATTTAGTGATAATAATTTAAGGTTACAAACCTACAAAGATTGTAAGCTGCTTAATGCTGCTACAACATTATGACGTGCTGACCTAAATATACGTGCATTGGCTATTTCCAAAAACCAAACCATTTGGTTCAAGACAAATAAGCAGCAAACAAACCGATAAAAAGGATCTATTTTAAGCGATTTTAGAATTATTTTAACATTTCTCCAAAGTTGCCTATATAATTAAATCTCTATTTAGCCTGCCATCAAAACTAAATTGCTTTACTGAAGTGTTGTATCTTTGCAGGTTACAACCGTTATGGACGTCGGCATCGACAACTACCTCCATAAGAAGTTCAAAAAGCAGCTGAGCATCGACCCTCGACCTCAGAATGACAAGGAAAACAAAGATTCGACCCGCAATCTGGAGCCGGGCCCGGAAAAAGCGACCGGCGACGACCACACGGCCCCGCACCCCGCCGCCCCGACCAATTTACACACTCCGGTCTCCAAGTCTTCCATATCAGCAGAGCCCCGAAGCATATCATCATACGTAGAACCGACCAATCCCGATCACCCGATCAAATCCGTCACCGGAGCCTCGTCCGTCGACGACTTGACCTGTTACAGGAGAAACTCCGCGACGCCGCCTCCGCCGTCGGCCGTTGATGACCACGACGCGTCCAAGCCCGAGGACGTGCCGGTCGCCGCGGACAAGAGTTCCGGTGGAAAGTACGTGTGCACTTACTGCAATCTGGTCTGTTCTAAACCGAGCGTTCTACAGAAACACATCAGGGCGCACACGAACGAACGGCCGTACCCATGTACCAGCTGCGGCTTCAGCTTCAAGACGCGCTCGAACTTGTATAAACACTGTCGGTCGCGCACCCACGCCAACCGAGTGATGGGCAACAAGGCCCAGGAGGAGATCGGCGACGGCCACAAACAGAATTTCTTAAACACCTCCACGCAGACCGCGAACCAGGAGTCCAGCGAACACCTCAACTTCAAGACCAAGCCGTACAAACCTCGGTTCCACACGGTGAAGCAGTTCACTGAAAAGGACCAGGCGGAGGAGGCGGAGAGGTACAGCGGCAACGATCTGTCGCACCACATCAACGAGATCATCAGCAAGAACAACTCCATAGTAAATTCCGGCGAACACGGGCTTTACAAGAAGCGTTACCCCGAACCCATCGACACGGTAAATAATAACGAATATATTCAGCATGTACATGTTAGGAACGATGCCGCTTATGGTCCGGAGAACACTAGGACGGACGAGCCTCTGAATCTGACCAACAAAAACAGAAAACGGTCGATGAGCGAGTTGGCCGAGCCGGTGATCCAGAAGAGCCTCATCAAGGAGCTGCTACTGAAGAACCTATCTTCGGACATGCAGTGCCCGTACTGCAAAATGATATTCCAGACCGTCACGGAACTGGAGCTTCACAAGCTGCGAAGCTGCAAGGGAAAACCGTCGGACGCCAAATATACCAGGAGTAGTTCGGTGAACGTCGCCTCCATCCTCACCAAGAATAAGAACGCGTTCGACAGCATGCCCCAGTTTCAAAACCGGGTGTTCCCCCTGAACTCTCCCGGTCCCTTCTTGGGGAAGACTCGCCTGGTCGAGAGCGACAAGAGCAAGTCGTTCTCGTTCGACGCGGTCAATATACCGATACCGAGTCCCGGGGGCGAAGTGTCGTCGAGATCTCCGAGTTTCGTCCTATCCCCATTGCATTTCGCCGAGGAGAAGAAGACAGTGAAGTTGTTCGGAGGTCAGGTCAAGGTTCACAGCGGCAGTGACAGCAAAAGTTTCAGGATCGACAATAAGGACGACAAGCAGGAATTGGAGGGTAATTTCGCCGATTATTCGAGCAAACTGAGCGAGAACAGAGTGGTGAAGTCGGGTTTGCAGTCGGGAGGAACGGTGCTGACCAATCAGACGAGTAAAGAGGAACCCAGAGTGTACAGAGACGTCATACGGGTGTACGAGAACACCTCGGTCTCCCCGAACATAGATATGACGAATTTGGGAAAGCCGCACTTTAATTATGAAAAAAGGGAGGAGAAAATATCCATTTCCGAACCGCCTTTGCGCCCTCCGCTGGGGGACGGACCCACCGTCAAGAATAACCTCATAAGCCCGTCGCACAAGTACAACAATATAACCGATTTCAGCCAAAACGCCGTCAAGCTACTCACTCCTAATATCAAACAACCGACCATAAGTTTATCAGGTATGTTTGCCGCGAAAACTAGTCTTCCCTACAACGTCAAACAGGTCGATCCGGATCCTAGTATGGCGTTTCACAGTCCCAGACAGCGGGCCTGTCCAGAGGACGTCGTAATGCCCGCAACGGAAAACGAAATCGACCTGAAACTTCCTCCACAGCCAAAGAAAAGGAGTTTCCAAAAACCCCTAGAGTTACACTCTCCGGGTAACAACATATACAAACCCGTAAATCTGTTGGTGAACGGAAAGGTCGTGCGATACGTGCCTGGGATACCGGGTCCCGTAGCAGCCGACGGACCCGTCGAAATGCTTTACGGAAATAACATAATAGCCGTAGCGCCAACTCAGAAAGACATTTCTTCCCCCGTCATCACTCTTTTCCCGCAACCCCAGCTACCACCGCCAGATAAGGCCATCACGCCCAAACCCAGTCCTACCGTACAGAAAACCTTTCCTTATACCGACAAACTTGCGGAAAAATCGTTTCATTCGCGTGCCGAGCCCGCGGGATGCAAATCCGAATCCCGATCTAGCTTCAGCGAGCGTAGGTCTCCGTTGAAGCTTCCCGACCAGAAATCGCCCTCCAAAGATCTGAAGATTCAAGCATCGGAAACGTCGAACGAACCCAAGAAATTCGTAAGACCGAACAGTTTAGCGCTGAAGCCGACCAGCGCTTCCTTGAAGCAACATCACGGCTTAACGCCGACCATTTTCAATCAGATCTTGATTAGTCCCGACACCCCCAGAGTAGACAAGAAGTACGCGCAGCAATTTCTCAACGGGAATTACTTCACCTACTTGGGACTGAAGAGTTCCACCAAACCCGTCTACTGTACTCTAAACAAGACCCAACCTTTCTACGTACCTCATTTTAAAAAACTGAGCATGTATTCGGAATGGAGACAGCAAGATACCAAAACGGATAAACTATACGTCAGTTCATATGATTCGAGGCAGAAGAATCTACGGTACACCACGGCAGGGAAGACATTTGCGAATTTCATCATCCATTCTAGCTACAAGGTAAATAAAATAATATTGTTTTCGATATTGGGTCTACTTTGAGATGAGCTGTTTCATCACGCAACGTACATAACTATATTTATTATTAGCAGATCCTATTTATTATTCTTATCTTAAATCATTGATAAACTTTCAAGTGAACCAAATATATTGATCAACTGATAAGTCAACATAAAAATGTCTTCTAAAAATAGTTTGTTAATATAATCCTATTTAAATTTTCGTTTCATTCAGTTTGTAAATATTTAATAAAAAGTGAAATAAAAATCTTTATTATACTTGAAAATTTATATTAAATTTATTTTTGTGAATTATTTATTATATATATATATATATATATATATATATATATATATATATATATATATATATATATTAGGTACGACGGTTATTATAGTCAGTCAAAGAAGAATCGGGAACAGGTAATTTAAGCTTTGGTTTAGACAATGATAGTCTTATGAGGTAGTGTGTTATAGTGATACAAAAGTGGTACGAATTGACTAAACGTAAAGCACAGAAAAATCAACGGCTATCTCTTCAATCAGGTTAACTTCAATGACGATTTTCAGTAGCCGTTATTGACTTAATTCTCCTACTCACTATAAAATGCTACTCATAAAAAGTCATACTTGATATTAACCCCAGCACTCACTCCACTCAAACTCTAAATCCAGCACTCTAAAGAAACAAAATGAGAGATGACATTTATACTTCAAATCTCCAGAAAACTGTTCTACCAACTTAATATTGGAATGTACTTTTTACTCATTATTGTGTTCTATCTTTTTTTTCTATTCGAATTTATCTTTTCTAAAACGTCTAAACCAACACATACAAGTGTCTAGCCTAAGAACTTTACCATCATAACATTCCATAACGGTACAATCGATTTAATAGGAACTTTTTACTTTTTTGAACAACACCTGTCAAACCCATACATGTTCTCATGCTCTTTATAGCACAATTTGACGTGTTCCTGAAAAGAAAATTCTAAAGTGACGTTAACTCGAAATCTCTGAAACATCAATGACATTCCAAGAAACTATTGCACTTATTTTTACCGTCACCACTGAAGATATTAAGAATTTTCATATCTCATATATGGTATTTCATTAAACATTTATTTTTCGTTATTTTCAGTTTGTTGTTTCGGAAGTCTCGAGCAGGAGCGAAAAGAGCGACGACGGTCAGAAGCCGGTGATCGGTGGTTATGAGAGCACTGAGGATTCACCCTATGTTCGAGGACGAGGTACGTCGTTGAAAAACATTTTTATTTAGACCTGTATAGTGATTGTGCTTTTTTGCAGGACGTGGCAGGTATGTCTGTGAACAATGTGGAATCCGTTGTAAGAAACCTTCAATGCTAAAAAAACACATTAGGACACATTCTAATGATAGACCTTACACCTGCAGTCATTGCAATTTTAGGTCAGTATCAGGTTACTAAGAACGAAACGGAGGAATATGCAAAAAAGCGTACCATTATGTCTTCTAAAATATTGATGAGCTTATATTGATATTTTTTTAAATTAAAAAAGTACCTGTGTGACCTAAGAATGCTCAATAATTTGTTGAATATTATTAAAGAAACATTTACAATTTCAGTTTCAAAACGAAAGGAAACTTGACCAAACATATGAAGAGTAAATCTCACTCCAAAAACTTGACGGATGGTGAATCTGGCCCGTCGACACAACTAAATACGTCGCAGAGTTCTGGTTCGGACACCGATGATAGCGGCATGGACAGTAGTGGTAAGATATTTGTATGGATTATGTATAAATATCATGGTCTTCTAGAGCTAATATTTATTAATATTATTATGATCGGAAATTAATTCTTATCAGTACGTAATTTTGACATTTGTACCTACAGTAAAGTTTTACTGATTTTATTTAGTGTTTACACATTGCATTTTCCACGTTTGAATATACATACACATATATTAATTCAATGTATCAAGTCGTTTTAAATAACATAATAATTATTACTAAAATTAATAACTAATATTATGACTAAAGAAGGAAAAATAAGAAAAAACATAACAAAAAGTGACATACCAATCGAATTTGTGTATTGTAAAATCGATATATTTCAATTATATGAGTCATAATCAAAAAACAACACAGAAAATAACGCTTTTTGTTTACGTTTTTAATCCGTTTTGCTTTTTTGCATTTTTTAAAGGATACAGTAATGAAATAAGAAATATTTTCAAAGAAAAAATATTGTTTTCGGCTTAAAAAATTGAAAAAAAAATTGTTTATATTATATTTATTTGCTAAGCAACTAAATATTATACTTATTACACATATTTACCAGAGTGAAAAGTGACTAATATTGGTTAATTTGGTGAAACTTGTCAGAAGTTCTATTTTATTGTAATATAATGAGTTAAAATTATATGATTACATTACAAAAACCCATGAACTTTATGCGAAACTTGAGTGTTAACACTTGAAACGTGATGTTTTTATTCAGATGCCACCAGTTGATTTTGGTTTCAATGGTTTCATGGTCATTTCTTTTAAAAAGAAGAGTATTTGATAAACAATCGATACGAACATATAATGAAGCTATTCCAATTATCAATAATTTAGGATACTTAATGGAATTGAAAGTTGAAAACTTAATTCAAAATAAGATCAAGCTTGTCGCAATGGACACTTATTATGTTGCTCAATTTTACCTGTATAATTTTTTCTTCAGTACATAAATCAAAATAACATTAATAATAACTTTTAACTCAGGTATTGAAAATATTAATGAAAACGAAATAAACAAAACAAAATTTTGGTCGGTATTATATATATATTCAAAATTATATATATTCACATATTATTGATGTAATTTCCTTTGCATTTGATTGTTTTCGCACTTATGTGCTCTAAATGTATCTTTTCTGTCCGGATTCTTCTCTTGTAACTTTATGTTTTTCATTCAGTAATATTTATATATTTTATATACTCCAAACATGCACAATATTGTCTGCAACAGTTTTAGTACCCATTCTTTATATATTCATATCATAACACTACCAGCTATGAATAATGACAATAATACAAATTTAAGATACCCTATCAAACAGTGTCAGATAACTAGTTACAGTTTCCATTGTCTACCATTATGTGAGCTTTGAAAATTACCATATGCTAGTGTCACATCTAGAGTATATTATACTTTTTGTTCATATTTTGGGTATGTTTTTGGACGAATTTTAATACATATTCATCTTCAATATATGTTTTAAATTTTGTATGATTTTCACAACCATACATGAGAAATAATAATATATTAAAATAAGTCAATAAAAACATAACCGGAGAATTACCAAATAAACACAACCTGATGTAGATTAGCGGAAAGCTCATGAACATAACGAGTCAATTATATAGGACTTCCCTGTCCTGAACATATGCTGATGAATGTGATTATTGAACATATGTCTGTATGCTATGTCTTTTGAAGAGAGTAACATGCACGTGTATATCCGATTCGTGCGAGTGCGTCTGACCTTATTCCTACCACTCTACCAACTTCATTTTATTTTCAGATGAATCGATGACCCGCCAACAAGAACACGAAGCCGCTTACGGTCTACTCTCGCTGTCGCAAAAGACCACGTCGATCTCGACATCGGTGACGGAAATCCTCAGCCCCTCTGGAATCCTCCAAACCGGAAATTCGCCGTCCAATAACGACCAAATCATGACCACCGAAGAGATCGCCTACGTGAGCAAGACTAACTATGCCAAGAACAAGTTCCTAGATAATTTAAATTATAAGCCATGCAAGGAAATAGCGGAAAATATTTCGATGACAGAAAAGAGCTCGCAGGAAGAGGAGAGCGTGTCCACGTACTTGGGGAAGACGACCACCACGAGACCGTTAACATATCCGTATACCTCGTCGTTGTCTGTCGACGGTAAGAGCAAGGACGTCCATAGCCCGGTGACGGATGAGCCGAAGAGACCCTCATCCACGGATCGGACCGAACTAAGCGAACCCAAGAACATCAAAACGTTCCACGTTATACAGAAATACGCCGCCGCTGTGACAGCAGCACCTTCAACTTCCCCGACCGTTCACAGTCCCCGTCATGTTTTCCAAGAATCCGTGGAGCGTAATGTCATAGTGAAAACTCCACCGCATCCCCCAAACAATGGCAAATTCCAAAACAGTCCTGTTCCGACGTTGAAAGTTAACGATATGGTGTTTCAAGACAGTTCTCTCGAGAGGAAAAGAAAGATATCTTTCATGGAGAACTCATTCAAAACGAAAATCCATCGGAACGATGAAGTAATGGATCTATCCATGGCTTCGGCTGAAAAAAGAGACGTTCTCCCTTCATCGCCAGCTGTACCTGAATCTAGTGGTTATGTCCCATACGAAGGAGTGAAGACGAATCAACACATTTACGTTGGTTCTCAAGATCTCTTTAATAGGAGCTCGCAACCATATAATACACTAGAAGACGAGCAACGAATGGTCGAAGAAAATAATTACAAAAATAAAGAATTGAGTCAAAAGAAACAACAACAACGTGCAGTGATTTTCAAGCTGTCATTGCCAGAGCCACCACCGACTCATTATAATTATTCCGATGCGGAGATGCATAATACGAGCAGCAGCGATACACCCAGATTGGTGGAATATGATAATAGCGCTATGGAGACTTTGGCGGACGTAGCGACTAAACAGGTGAAACTCGAAAAGAATATGTCGGCGAAAAGCGTGGCGACCGAGTACCTAAAACTGGTCACGCAAAACGATGGCGCCGAAGGCGGCAGAGACATTGGTCTAGGGCTTTCCAAGGACGTCAATGATCTTCTGGTGAAACCCGAGGGAAACAAGAGCTGTTCTATATGCTCTAAAAGTTTCAACAAACCCTCCCAGCTAAGGTACGACAATCGATAAATAACAAACCACCGGATGAGATAGTGCTCGATCAAAACCATTTTCTCAAAATATCCAGTCGCCTATGACTCGCATGATTAAAAAGCCTACATTTCGAACTTTAAACAATATTAATATTGGCATTTACCGAAATTTAATTAAATTACATTCATTTGACCTTAATTATTTAAAAACAAATTAAAATAAGAAACAAATATTAATTTTAAAATAAAGAACAATAGTCTGAAATTATCTGAGCAGACTACCAACATCACATACGATCAAGTTCTTTGGATGAATACTTTTAAATACTAGAAGGTTTCCAAGAAACAATTTTTCTAATGTGGATTTACATTTTTTAGGTTACACATGAATATACATTATTTGGAAAGACCTTTTCGCTGTGATTCGTGTTCAGTGAGTTTCAGAACGAAAGGACATTTACAGAAACACGAAAGAAGTGCTAGTCATTATAGTAAGGTATGAGTTTTTGTTCCCAATGAATTCTGTGGATTTTAATACAGTTCGCGCGTAATTTTACAGTTATCTTCATCACCAGCTCAATCATCTTCAGAACCGAGGCCTTTCAAATGTTCAGACTGTAATATAGCGTTCAGGATTCACGGGCATCTAGCTAAGCATCTGCGTTCGAAAATGCACATCATGAAGCTGGAGTGTCTCGACAAGATTCCGTTCGGGCTTTACGCCGAACTCGAAAGGTCCAACAGTTTGCTGACTGAAATCAATACTAGTGATGTGGACCAATGCTTAGAGAGTTTAAAGGTATTATTTTTGTCTATATACTTCTTTAATAAAGCATACATTAATTTTATTAAATGCCGAGACAGTCATAAAGCTCATTAACTAAAAATTGATTGTGGGTCAGTCTATTGCTAGTCACTGTAAAACATTTTCAATATTACACAAATAGCAAATACAATGAAAAATTAAATAAATCTAAATATAAATAATTAATATTATGATTTTCGAAAATACAGCATTAAGATATTTCTAAAGTAAAATAAGTTTCATACAGCATCTTGTATTAACTTTTATTTTTCAAAGATTATAATTACTTTCAAATTTCTTTATATTTCACATATATTAAAAGCGTGAGGAAAAATATACATAATTTAATTTTTTCAAATCCTCATAAATATCTATAGTCTATTAATTCTGATTACAGAAAATCTAAGATTAAATACTATTAAAGAAATATTCTCATACATAACGATGGTTACTAGAGCAACATAACTTTTTGGCATTGTTTTGTACAAGATAGTATAATTTGTGTACTGAATTTATCAGCAACTTTGTAAACCTCCGCTACACACCTTCACCTTTAAATTATAATTAAACGTAGCCCCCATAGAGAACAGCTTGGTATAGTTGCCCAAAATTATTATTATACAAACTGACAGAAATTAAGTGAAATATCTTCATGTTAGTTCATTTTGTTATTTTTGTCTTATTGATAAGGCAAGAGTTCAAAGTGTAAAAACTATTGTATTCCATAAATTATAGAAGTTCAACAATAATTCAATAACACGAAATAAATTATCAAATATACATGTACTGCTGATTCCATCACTGTCTTCAAATATATCTGCCTTACATAACTAATCCCAGTTTTTAAAATTAATGTTTAATATATTTTGAATTATCTATTTTTCCGTTACATATGAGAAATTAAAAAAAAATCAACCTTATAGCCAAATTAAAAAGTAAAAAATATAGCATATTACATACATTACCAAAGTTGTATAGTTACACAACAATTAATTAGCATTAAACACGTACATATTATTTCGATACCTAAGGAACATTGTCAGTGACTGGATATAAAGAAAATTAATGTATGTTTTTCCATAATACCAACAAACTTATAAAAGGAACGAAAAATATTTTTTAATGTTCCGTCAGTTGCGGCGCTGGTTTTTTTTTTATATGCGACAGTTGTTGCTTAAATATAGAAATATCTATTAAACATCAAGTAAACCAGCGTGACGTTGACAGGTGTAAAGTAATGAATCATGATTGACTATATAATTTCATTAAAATCCCATAATGTAGTAGCAGCGCTACTAGTGGAGTATGTGTGAATTATAACTAATGGATATTTTTCTTTTTTTTCAGACTTTAGCCAAAAAAGTTTTTATCAATGATCCTAACAAACTCCAATCGTTGTACAATCACGTCGAGTCAGGATCAAATATCGATGTTTAATCTAAGCTATTTATAAATTATTATTATGTCTATATTTTATTGAAGCGAAGACTGATAACAAAACCTATATAAAGAAAGTTTATACATTTTATACATATTATTTTAGCGAAAAAATGAGTGCCAGAGTTTTTATAAATATGATGATTATTTTTTTAGTAAAAGTAAAATAAAGTCACTATCTTTACCTTAGAATATATTATACGTATATATGTTAAGTTATCTTGTGAAAACTATTTAGACAAAAATACTATTATCATTTACAGCTAGTGAGAGTAGTAGCTGTAGAGTCATACTTATTATATTCTATTGTGTCAAATTTGTTATTGTGATAAAAAAAAAACTTTTAGTGTAAATATTTGGTTAAGATTTCAAGAGGGACATAACTACTATTGTTAAGTATAAGTTGTAATAGTCCTATAAAGGATTTAAATCAGACGTTCTTTTGCATTTCTTTTTGTGTTTTATCCCAGATCTGTGAAGATATTTCTTTGAAATCGCTACTTATTGTTTTGCCGTTTCTACTTAAAATAGAAGTTATAATTGGTTGTTTTCAATACAGTTTAAATATATTTATTTTATCCCATGTATATTAGATAACCCATTTAGGTTACGAGCTTTAAATGGTGATCTATTTTGTTAAGTCCACCTTTTACTAAGTTACTTAAGGTCATAGTTTGATAAATTTAGGGATTTTCCCTGTCATATGGGAAGTAAAATTCATATCTTTTGTAGTGCCAAACTGTCGCTTCCAATCACAACATGATATCATAATCTTACATTGTAGAGAAATAATTCTTATATTGATCTGCAGAAAAAATCTAAAAAATATTTTTGTACACCTAATAGATTTTTTTACAGCCTTACCTATTGGTAGATAAGTTTTGAAGTTTTTTTCATTATTAACATTTTGAGTGTTAATCCTTAATATGAGGAAATAATCAAAAATAGGAAATATTTAGTTTTAAATTCCAAACAATTTATCTAAGCCAATCTTGATGTTACTATTTTCGTTTCAACTGTTTTGAAGATTGATCATTCTGTTTGATTTTTCTTATATTACATCCGACATTATTCTACCTGTTTTTAGGTAATTTGTACATTTTGTTTTAATATATAGAGATGTATGACACGAAGGAAGGAGTGCAGTAGAAATATGTATATTATGTTGTTTTTTCTGTATATATCTGTTCATAAGGTACCTATGTCTATAAATTGTTAATTTTTGTTTTATTGTTAAAAAGATTCAAAATTTGTTAATACATTTTGTTTAAAACACAATCCACTTAGTTTTTATTTATATACTTGTACCTTCTCGATATTTATAAGCACCAGTCCTGGCCAGACATCACTTTGTAAGTAAAAAAAAAATGGGCAGATACATATATGTTACATCGCGCGACTGTTACAACTCTGGGCGGACTACATTGTTTTCAAGGAAACAGACCATATATTTTAAGACTGAATGGTGTAACGAGCGAGATGCCTAAAAAATTAACGTTAAATTACGTCAAATTAACGTTTTGTATCACCGTTCAACAAATCGCCTCTTAAAGAAAAATGGTATTTTGTAGTAAATTGATAGTTTTACATGTTAAACCTATTCATATTTCATAACGTGTTGGAATAATCACAAGGCCGGCAAATAATTTTGACATTTATTCATCAAGCTTTGGCTTCTAACTAACATTCTTGTAAGTATATCTTTAACATTACAGCTGATAATGGATTAAAATAACAATAAGCACTACCCATATGATGCTTACAAATGCACATTCATCTTTATCTGTCAAGGTTACAAAAAGAGAGTACTCTATATTCTGTAACGTGCTCTAGTTAACCAAACAAATGATCGTTTGGTAAGCATAACAGTTTAATTTATGATATTCAGGTAAATAGTGTTTGAAAAATTACTTATTAGAAGACAGGCTGTCATGAGAAAGAACTTGTCACAAAATATCTTGGAATATATTATTATAAAGGTTGTCTTGTTATACATTTTATTTTGATATTTTCTAAAATGTATTATTTTGTATTTTATTCAAACTTAAAATACTAAAAGCTATAACAATAATAAATGAGAATTAATTTTATAATGAAAAAAAATCATATATATTTATAACTAAAATATACACTTAATACATATTTAACTTAAATATACAATTGCCTGCATTAAGCCCAAACATCTTCTGATCTTCCAAATTTGAATATGATCGAAGCAATGCAAATCAAAGCATTTTGTAAAAACAGTGAAACACCTGCTGATTTTGACTTCCCAGCTGAAAGAAAATGAAAGTACAATATAATATAGAGCATACACATATCTTCTTACCTTGATTAATATAGACTGTAAAAAGAATACTGCATGATGCAATGACAGCTGCAAAACCCATTACAAATCCTAAAAACACCCAAATCCTAGCACCTCTTGTTCCTAAACATCCTCCTTCATAAGAATCACCATTCATCTATACAATAGATAAATTTGTTTCTTTTTAAACCATATATTATTGAGACTTACTTGTGCATTGGAAACAGAATTAACCATAATAAGAGATAATGTACCTGCTACTCCACACATCCAATAGCCAGCTGGTATTTGTCCAGGTTTAATAGTAGCAGAATCGATGATTATCCACCAACCAGTGAAAAACTAAAACAGTATACATATATACTAAAAATACCATCATTACCGTTTAGAACATATACCAATAAACCAGCAAGTAGTGAAGCATAAGCATTTCGTTTATCACCCTGAAACCATATACAAGACGGCATGTTAATATTTTCGAATAAATCTGTTAAAGCCATTAAGAATAACGTTTAATTTGAATTTTATCTTAAATAACAAACAAAATAAATAATGATTGACAACTTCCTTTGACAACCTATGACTAATCAGATTATTCAGATATTGCTCCACCTTTAGGTCATTTTGGTGAACTACTTCATTATGCTGTCATTCTGTCAGTTCTCAATTTTGTATCCTTAAGAAGAAACTGGTTTTTAGGTTTATTTCCCAATATAAATTAGTGACTCAAAAAAATTAAAATGTTTGGTGGTGGACGTGCTCCGATTTTGGTTTTAAGTAATGAAAACTTTAATTTATTGGGGATTTTATGATATTAATAGATATATATCGGTTTTAGGCCAAAACACAAAACGTGAGTCGGGACGAAAAGTTCAGCTGGAAAACATAAATGCCGGCAAGGTAATATTGCACGTGCTTTTAAGTTTTATAATAACGCCCTAAGTTTAGATATTACTATGTGAATATGAAGTTTAATACTATTTGTATACACGTTAATACACTTTTATGCCATATTAAACACCTATGCATTACATGATACAATAAAGATTAACAATAAGTCATTCTCAATATCGTTATTTCAGCAAGTAGCCGATGTAATACGAACATGCCTTGGTCCACAAGCCATGCTGAAAATGTTGATGGATCCTATGGGTGGAATTGTAATGACCAATGATGGAAATGCAATACTACGTGAAATCACAGTGCAGCACCCAGCAGCGAAAAGTATGATCGAAATCGCTCGCACACAAGATGAAGAAGTTGGAGATGGAACCACCTCAGTTATTGTATTAGCTGGAGAGATGTTAACTGCTGCTGAACAATTTTTGGAACAACAAATTCACCCAACCGTTATAATAAAACAATATAGACAAGCACTGGAAGATATGGTCACTTTACTCGAAGGACCTTTAAGTATACCTATTGATAAAAATGACAAAAAGGCTTTAGCCAATGTGGTAAATCAATATATTTTTTAAATTAATATGTTGGTAGTAATTTCTTTTGTTTTAGGTTAAAGGTTGTGTGGGTACAAAATTCATTAGTAAGTGGTCAGATTTAGCTGTCAATATTGCTCTTGATGCTGTTCAAACTGTAATGTTTGAAGAAAATGGCAGAACAGAAATAGATATCAAAAGATATGCAAAAGTCGAAAAAATTCCAGGTGGATCTTTAGACGATTCAGAGATTCTAAGGGGTGTTATGCTTAATAAGGATGTTACACATCCAAAAATGAGGAGATATATTGAGGTACAGTTTTACTAATATGAATTGAATTCTTGCACAACAATCTATTTGTAGAATCCCAGGATAATTTTGTTGGATTGCTCACTTGAGTATAAAAAAGGCGAATCTCAGACTAACGTAGAAATAACAACTGAAGGTGATTTTACCAGGATGTTGGAAATTGAAGAGGAGCATGTCCGAAAACAATGTGATGAGATAATTGCCCTCAAACCTGACTTGGTGTTTACTGAAAAGGGGGTATCAGATTTGGCGCAGCACTTCCTATTGAAAGCTGGTATCAGCGCAATTCGCCGCGTGCGTAAATCTGACAATAACAGAATAGCAAGGGCGTGTGGGGCCACCATTGTTAACAGAACTGAGGAATTGCAGGAAAGTGATGTGGGTACTGGAGCTGGTCTCTTTGAGATTAAGAAATTGGGAGATGAATATTTCTGCTTTATTACTAAATGTAAAAATCCTAAGGTATGTAGACAGTACTTATATATTTTTTTTTTCTAATACATACAAATATAGTGTTCACTTAGGTTATTATCGCCATAAACATCACATATATGTGCAATCAGGCTTGCACTGAATTTTTCCATATTCAAAACGCAACAACTATTGGTTAAATAAACAAAAGACATCACTTATTATTTATATATTATTATATATTATGTGGCTATTCATTATCATCTATTTTACAAAATTTCATATCTGCTAATCCAGCTACCTTTCTATAGTCTTAGCGTTGTTCTGCTGGTTAGTTTGTAATTGGTTTTATAATGGTTATATTTCTATTTAAAAAAATATGAATAAATAAAACCCTAATATAATACTATTAAACCATTTATAAACAAGTAATAAGTTAATAAAAATGTGCAAGCTTGCATGATTAAAAAACAGATTAAGCTGTCAGTTTGTCTTGCTAAAATATGCACGCGCAGACTCCCCAAAACATTCTGTTAACAGTCTAGATCGACAGTGAGGTATTCATTTTATTAATGTTTAGGCTTGTACCATCGTACTTCGTGGCGCTAGTAAAGATATTTTGAATGAAACTGAGAGAAACCTGCAAGATGCTTTACAAGTGGCCAGAAATATTGTCTTACAGCCTCGTCTGGTACCTGGAGGTGGTGCTGTTGAGATGGCTGTAGCCCAGCATTTATTGCAGAAGGCAACGCACGGGCCATATAGAGCTCTCGCCCATGCCTTGGGTAATGATTAAAAAAAATAGATAAGATGCGTTATTAAAAACATTTTGTTTTACAGAAATAATCCCACGTACTTTAGCCCAAAATTGCGGCGCGAACACCATCAGAACCCTTACAGCGCTCAGAGCCAAACACGCCAATCACACTGACTCAAATTCCCCTTGCACGTGGGGTATCGATGGAGAAAGTGGGGACCTGGTCGAACAAAAAGAAAACGGTATCTGGGAGCCTCTCGCCGTCAAACTTCAAACGTACAAAACGGCTGTCGAAACCGCCATTTTATTGTTGCGTATCGACGACATCGTTTCCGGATCCAAAAAGAGGGGTAATAACGAGCCACCGACGCCTTCCCAGCAAATGGAAACCACGAATGCGATGCAAGAATAATTTTGTTAACGGTCACTTTTTATCTCAAGTCTTTGCTTTTCATTTTTTTTTTCAATGTAACCATTTTTACAGCACTTTTCTTACCTCTAGCCAAGGTATGCTAGCTAATCATTATTTAACATTTTCACTTGTTTAAAAGTTTTTTAAATTACATAATTGGAAATAAAACATTTTAAAACATCTCTCTTTCCTCATTTAAGACCATCTTCCTCACACTTGAAATAAATCTAGTTACTATTACGTTACAGCATCATCGTTCTTTTTTTATATAGAAGGTATGCCGGCTTTTATGCATATCGGAAGGATCGCAGTTTTTGACATTTTGTTTTTTTATATATTGCTTTTGTAAGCTATATGATAATAGTTCCATGTATTATGTACTAAAACTCAATAATTCTCCATCATTTGCGATGCGTACTTAAAAATATTTTAAAGCTAAAGTCTTACAAAAATGTTAGTTATTTAGTGATATTTGCGAATGATGTCACTCCACGCATCAAATATGATCACAAAATATTGAAAATATCCTTCTGTGTCTGTGCTCCTTTTGTCTAGTTCTGGACAGGGTTACGTCCGTATTGTTCATATGTATGTATATCATTTAAAACGAAAGTATATTATACTATTTATCTTAAATTATATAAAGCGTATACACATATATCTAATATAATGAAATAATACAATTTATCTAGGTCTTTTAATATAATGCACAATTTTAAAAACAAATTCCTCCTGAATACCTTAAATATAATAATAATATATTACATGTATATATATATAAAATGGAATATTTAATTATAAATAACTATATGGTTCTATTTCTCTTGGCACTATTACTTATATCAACAGCTTCTTTTTTACCATCCAAACAAGCTTTAAATTATATACATGTTTAAACATTTATTCAAAAAGATACTTTTCTAGAAGATCCAATTATATAGACAAGGATGGCGACCATTGGCGGATTCGACCACTAGGGCGCATGCCCCAATACAAAACATCAATCAACTCGCGTGGGCCGCCATTTTGATAAAGTTGATGCGAACAGTGGTTAGTTTTCGTTTATCCTAAAAAATGTTCTAGGGACAAATTATCCAACCACGGTCTTTTTTGCATCGTCGCACTGTTTTTAACGTAAGTATTCCTAATGTCCGTATTTATTAGTGCAGTCTTATTTTCTTTTGAATATTTCAATTTTATTTTTTGGATATATTCAAGGTAGCCGCTTAGATTATGTTTGTAAACATTTTTTTCTTACTAGTTTATACTACGATTATTTGATTGATATTTAAAAATCACTTGTTTCACATTTAGTTATGTACTGTGCACATAATAATATAATTTGTTTTTTGTTTTGACAGAGCGCGAATACTTTTAAATCCTATGGTGTAGGTATTAAACCCTACAAAATAGATATGATAATTAATTTTAATATGACGATTTAAATCATAAAACATGATTTATCTAATCTGATATATAATTATTACAAACACAATGCAATAATTTTTTGTTTTAGCTTGAACATAAGCTATTAGATGGATAGGACAGAATGTGGCTTAGGAGTGAGAAACGATCAAAGGGTCATTTTAGCCTTGGCTATAAAAAAGGAAAGAAAGGTGTGAAAAGACCCTGGACTGCCAAGAACAAGACAGGTCAGTTCTACAAGGCTTGTGTTAAGAAATCTATTAAGAAAACCACAACAGTCGAAAAAGAAAAACAGGTATAATTTATTTCATACTTAGGAATGGACTTTATAATGTTGTTTAAAATGTAGGTTGCTGAAGAATGTAAGGAGAATTATCAAGCTCAAATTGTGCCTGAAATTTATGAACAACCTAATGAAAAAATTGTTGAAAATATCAATGTAGATACATTACCAAATAATAATGGTATTGGGTCATCCAATAAATATTACGAGTTTTATGCCACTACTAGTTCATATGAAACGCCTTCCGATAATATTTTGGAAGGTGATTTGCCTAAAGAAGTTGAATATAGGTTTGTTGCCACAATTAGTCAAATTTATTTTTTTTAATATGCTAAATTTTCTAGTTCGATTGAATTAGATGCTAACACTAATATAATCAGTTGTCAAGAAAATCTGAAAGAAGATTACACCAGTAAAATGCAATTCAATATAACGGAGAAAAAAAGCTGTGAATATCAGAAATATGGGTTGTACAGTGAGAAGGTATGTGAATCATTGTATTATGACTATTCATCGCTGAAACCTGATTTTACCCAACTTCAAATGGATATTAATGTGTTGAGTAACGTTAACCCACAAGAGTTCACCAATATGCTTGATGAGGAAATGGCTAAAGATGTTAATATTGGTGAGTCAAGTGAAAATGACCAGTATAATATTCTAATATTTATTTTCCGTCAGCAAATGTTGTGTATGATTACGCCAACATATACAGCTGCAGCATGCAGGAAGACAATCTGATAACCAGCGTGGTACCTCAGGAACACGAAAGGCTGGATACTCAGCCAGAACACGTCGAAGTTGTCGAGGATTCGTGGGAAGCCTTCGATCCATATCTCTTTATCAAACATTTGCCGCCTCTTACGTTCGAAATGAGATCGAAATGTCCGGCCCTACCGTTAAAGACACGGTCCAGCCCTGAATTTAGTCTGGTAAGTGATTTATTTTAAGCTTGTTGAAAAAAAATATGGAAATTTTTTGCTTTTCTGGGATTCAGTAATTCAAAATCTCATAAGATATGGCTATGATCTCAATCTCGCCTTGTTCGATAAAGTTATCACTTATATGGTTTGGCTTTATGATTTTTTTAAAGCTATGCTTTTATTCGGTTATTCGATCACAAGTTTACTTTATTATGTATACAGTTTTGTACAAGGTGCATCAAGTGGTAGCAATCTAATTTCGTGAATTGTGCAGGTTCTCGACTTAGATGAAACGTTAGTCCACTGTAGTCTTCAGGAACTTAGTGATGCGAGTTTCAATTTCCCGGTCCTGTTTCAAGATTGCTCTTACACAGTCTACGTGAGAACCAGACCCTATTTCAAGGAGTTCATGGAAAAAGTGTCCCAAATGTTTGAGGTGATTTTATTCACTGCCTCCAAGAGGGTCTACGCGGATAAGTTGCTTAATTTGCTCGATCCAGAGAGGAAGTGGATTAAATACCGATTATTCCGGGAACACTGTGTATGTGTAAACGGCAACTACATCAAGGACTTATCGATCTTGGGACGGGACCTGTCTAAGACCATCATCATCGACAATTCGCCGCAAGCTTTTGGATATCACGTAAGACCGACAAGATGAGCTTAGTAAATAACTCAATATAAACAATTTGTTTCTTGTTTAGCTCAACAACGGCATTCCCATCGAGAGTTGGTTTGTAGACAGGACGGATTCGGAGCTAATTAAACTGTTGCCTTTCTTGGAAGACCTTGTGCAGATGGTAAGGCGTCCTCGTTTCGTTCCATCATCCGCGATTCTAACATATCATCGTATTTTTTCAGAAAGAAGACGTAAGACCACACATTCGAAACAAATTTAAACTCTTCAGCTACTTACCACCCGACTAAAGCGGAAGAAAGAGCCAGCCCCTCATCCCACCCCCGGACAATCTCATCCGTTTATTTAAAAAAAAAAACAAAACTACTTAACGATAAAGTACTGACTAACTCTGGCTCCACGGGTTGTCGTTCATCATTTGCTTTTCGTAAGCAGCAATATTTCGGGGATTCGCGAGCCAGTAGCGATGGTACACTGTGCAATATAGTAAACGCAAATGTGATCGAAACGGTTGTACGTTATATTTGTTAAGTTACCCCCGGATGCTTTTCGGTAGAGGTTTTTGTTTTTCCTTTGTTTTAGGGAGAACTATATTTACCAGATATGACGGTTCATGATACTAAATTTTTTCGAATCAAATAAAAAGTTATTTGTTTCTAAGAATACTGGCCTTGTCGTGTTGAGATTTTTTTTGCAATACGTTTCTCGTTGTGTCCCGTCAGGACAAATCGCATAGTTGCTGATGAGTGACATGGTTTAAAAGAAGAAGGAACCAAGTCCGGTGAATAAGGCAGGTAAAACATTTCCTATCTAAGTTGTCTATGACCGTTTTTTTGACTTTTTTGTGCCCTTTTTATCAATCCATGATTCAAATTTATTAATTGTTTTATCTATACAATGCACTCGTACATTTTCAATCAATGTTCATGTTTGACTGAGTTAAAGCACAAAGAAGTCTTGATTGCTCAGAGAGTACATCATCTTCTGCTTTTCTATCTTTTTTCATTTAGCCGGTGAAGTACTCATTTTTGTACATTCTGGATCTTTTCTATGGCATGCATCTCTTGCTAAGTTTATGTATCTTCTCCAGCCCATAATGTTTGTAATTTGACACCCTTATATTTTCTATCATGCATAAGAACATTCTCACCATAAACTTCCACTTTACTTTGCATACAGAATCATTAACCGCCACATAGAAGCATTTTTATATAGTGACGCACGAAAAAAGATTTGCCTTAAGAGCCAAGAAACATTAATCCTGCAAAATCAACTTTTATCAGTAAAACAATATTTTTTATAAAGTACCTTAATTTGACAAATCTCAAGTTTCTTCATAGGAAAATATTATATTACATTCTTTATTGAAGTAATCACTAGCTATAATACTCAGTCAACAAGTTGGCTTTAGAAAAACAAACAAGTATTATTCAAAAGAAGGTGTTGGTGCCGTGCTGTCAATTTTCACTGTTTTAAGGAGAAATTGGTATAATATTTTTCTGTAGAGTCTGTCAAATCAAGAAGTCGCATTAACTCCTTAAGGATAAATAGGTTACTGTCCACAGTGCATGTTTGGAAATCAATATAAATTATTCAAACGTTGGTCAGTATTTTAACCTTTATCATTTTATATACATAGTGTAAGATAGTGAATTAGGACGTATATCTCGGCATAGTGTTACGTTTTAACACTTATATACCTATTCGTACTCCTAGTTAAAATGTAACACTCATGCTGAACCATAGAGAGTTTTACTGTATATAGGGGAACAAAAACTGTCAGGTGATATTGCCATGTTTCTCGGTATCCCCGGATTTTTGGAAACAGTCACCGTCGAACGCGTGAATGTTTTCAAAGGAACTGTTGACGTCCGAATATGCGATTTGATTTTTCTTCGTTCGTGTTCATAGCGAACTAGACTTGATTTCCGTCCGATTTGTATTTGTCGATAATCGAATACGACTCGGACGTTACATCTTAATAAAATGTTTCTCTGGCAACACGGGCGTAAGTATTATCACGTATCTTAATGTTATATGTTTTATATTTTATTATGAATTAAAGAGACCAGGTCTATATAAGTGAATATATTAGATGTCTTTTTGTTCGCTTAAGAAACAACAAAATTATAAACTGATATACAGTGTCGGTTTTTAAAACGGTTTATTTGAAGTGTTTGATTCATAATATCAAATCCAATGTAACATTTTGTAAAAAAACTAGCAGAGTGGGCTTTGAAAATTAAACAAAAATTGTGTCGCTACGAATTGTCATTGAATATGAATCGAAATAAAAGCTTAATGTTGGTGCCTTAAGTCTTCTTGACGTGTTGGTTGAATTTCTGTTAACAATTTAGTATAAAGCTACTGTACTGAAGTATATTTAAAAAAATTATAAACATTTATACGAGAAAGTATCCTTTATAATGTGAAAAGTCAATTCACAGAATATCCAACTAAATAAATAGTAATGGATAGAAGGTGTGGGTGACGAAGACAAGTATTGTTGAAACGATATTTCTGTTTTGTTTCCAATGCCTACTATTATAAATGTTATTATTTTAAGAGTACTTTTTTTATCTGAAATTTTAAAATTCGTTAAACAAATACAATAATTATCACTTCAAATAGATATTACACTGTATAACAAAGTGATTTAAAAACGTTCGGTTATTTTGTCGGCCAATTCATATGTTTATTATTATACCTTTCTTAGGTATTTGTGATCGAAATTATATTATACTATTTTTGTTAATATTGAGAGTGGTTCCAGATATATTCTTTTTTATTCCACATTATTCTCTTCTATTTTTCCAGTACTTAAGAAACTGTATTTGTTTCGCTTATTGTTAAGATAAAGAAGGATCTTTATTAGTGTTGTTTCTTTATTAAGTATGCATATACATACTTTTAAAGAATTTACGAGTTTATACATAAAACCGCCCTACTTTACTAATCAAGATTCTTGACACATAACCCTGTATAAATAGAATGTAGAAATGAGAGATTTTGATTAGTTTTTAACTTAATATCGGTAAGCATTTCCATAGAAAAATCAGTATCTCCCAGAGCGTAATGCGTTAGTTCTTTGTTTTTTTCCAACGGTGAAATATTATATATTTTCCGATTAAGATTATATATGTATATGATTTAATCTTTTGCAGGCTTTTAAGTATTTCGTTGTTATAAATATTTTTTGTTTACTGTTATAATCTAGTTTAAATAGTTTTATAAATATATTCGAGGTATGCAAATCTGTATTATTATTCTACATCCTAAAAAGGTATTTATTTGAAGGGTTAAAACGAATTAAAAATAAAATTACCACCCCTGAAATATAAATATTTTTGCATTTTTTTCATTAGATTTCAAATCAAAGTTACTATATTATGTTTTTGAAAAACTAAAGGTTAGATATATAATTTTATCAACGCCCATAAAAAGTAAAGGCAGTACATAAATAATACAAAGAACCATGCAGTATATAGTCACAAAGTAACAGTGAACTCACGTTTCGTCTTGCTGTTACATGTTTGCTTCATAATTAGAAAAATATGATATCCGATGAATCACCGTTTACATTTTTCTATTTACTATAATTAGCATATGACTGCCATATTCCAAAATGATAATGTGCCTATCCACACAACCAAAAAGCTTCAATCTTGTTTTGAAGAGTATTGAAATATTAACATATATTTTATAACTAATAATTATTACATATAAATATGATATACATTTTGACTAAATTTACTTATACCATCAACATTCCACATCCATTTCTTTCAAATTAGTTCAAATTTCAAAAATATTGAGTATTTTTGTGAGATTAGCGTCCATATGGGTGCATTTGTGCAGCACTTTTAATATTTGTTTTGATAGCAGATGGAGCCTTATTCATCGACATTGCCTGAGTACTTGGGGGGATTGGTCCTTGACCAGGAGGTCCCCCAGGTCTGCCCTGTGGAGCAACCATCATACCACCAGAAGTAGGATTAGGTTGTCCATTGGGGTTTCCCCCCATCTTTAAATTTTTGCCCATTCCAACTGCGGCTACTAGTAAATGAGTATCAGCAACACTAGAATTCTGTTGGGTACTGCCTCTAGATGATGCTTCCACCTCCCATTCTTCTCTGGCTTTGTTAACTATATCCCAGACATGTGAAACAACTTTTTGATAAGCTGCTATTTGTTTCTATAAGAATCAATTGAGCAAAAAATGCATAAATGAATGTCATATATACCTGTGCATTATCATACTGTAAATTTTGTGCTTTAAGTTCTAATTGCATCATCTTTTGCTCGGCTAATGGCTCCAATTTAGTCCTTAAATAATCTGGTACCAAATCATAAGAAAATGTTGTTATACGTCCTTCAGTCATTTGAACTAGTTGCTCATCTCTTTCTGGTGAGAGCATTAAAGGCAGTACAGTAAGATTTCGAAGATTTGTACACTTGTCATGACTTAAAACCTTTGATAGAGAAATTAGCTAAAAAAAATCTATTAAACGTTGGTTTAATCACTCAATATATATTACTTGTCCTGATACTAGAGCATAATTGTCTAAAAATTTAGGCCAGTTGAGTGTCTCATATTCTGTTTCAATTTTCATTATCATAGACGACAACGATGCCTTCAAATCGTTAACTCGCTGAATAATAGACTCTAAGGAAGATTCTAATTGCTTTTCTTCTCGTTGCTGCATTATTTACGAATTAAATAATAAAAGACTATTTGGAATGATAATACACTGTTTGAAAATAACAAATATAACCTAGCAATTTCTTCCTTTTTAGAAAAATTAGAAAGTAAGTTTTTATCAAAAGTTTCTATCCAAACCATTTAGCGGTACGTTGCTAATTAAAAAGGCAAATAGATGTTTCTTGATTTGATATTTCTTATTTTTCGCCACGGCCGACATTCCTAATATTGGTAGTAATACAAAATATTTACATAATTGGATAATTAATTTTAATAGTTCTCATTTTTGTATTTTAAAATTTCCTAGACCTTAACTGATCTTATTAAATTTTTACGAATTTTGTCAACTTCAATATAAGTCTCAAATATTCTGGTGGTTATACCAAATATATTCGATATTGAGTTAAACAGTTTCCTATGTATAAACAATATATGAAAGGGCTACATCGTCGAATGGTTAACGTAGCTATTCAAAGGGATGTTGGGTTTTAAAAAATATCGATATATTGGGGTCCATATTTTTGTTATCTTTAAAACTGCAAAACATATTTTTTATACATACATTTTTATATATTGTAGTGTTTGTATTATATTTTTGATAAGATATCGATATATCGCTATAATATATCGATAACTTTTCAGTATCTCTATAGTATTTATATATTATTAATAACTGATACCTAGTAAAATAACTTTTCTATCATATTTTAACAACATATACGTATTTCAAAATATAGTGTAAAATACTGAATAAACTATTGACAAATATAATAGTTAAGGGAGCTAACTTCACACTGGAAGCAAAATTAGTATTTTATTTTGACTTAAATTCGTAAGCGAATAATACAGATGTATGTATCTTTTTCGGGATACGAGTTTTGTACAATTTTTAAGATAACGGTTTTTGTTGTAAATATACGATATGGGTAAGATATAGAAGTTTATTTAACACAGGAATAACATGAAAGCTTACGTGAGTTTCAACATAAATGTTTATCGGTAAACACAAATGTGATATTCCTAATTTTTAGGCTTACAGTAAACGATAAATAGTTTCATTAATGGTATCATGCGCTTGAAACGTCCTAACTTAATAGTAGGCATAATCTTGTTGGTCTGGTCAACTGTTATTTTTATATTTTTCTCAAATAGTTTTGGTGAACAGTATAAGGCTTTCAACAACAATCTGAATCAATTGGAACTGGGTGTACAGGAACAGTTTAAGCTCAATAATGATATAATTAGTAGCGTACGAGAATTTTTAGAGATAAAGAAACAGAGAAGAGAAGGCAAAAGCAATTTAAACAATGAAAATCAACAGTCAGAATTTCAAAATGTCCAATTACCAGTTTTGGTTATTGCTTGTAATAGAATCACTGTGACAAGATGTTTGGATGAGTTGTTAAAGTATAGACCCAGTGCTGAAAAGTTTCCTATATTTGTGAGTCAGGTAAGTTTTATTAGTTTGTATGTTTTTGCAATTCCATGTCTTACATTGATATATCAACATAAAAATTAGCAGTTAATAAGTAGTAAGTTATCAATTCAACTTGGTTGATCAAGCAGTTCATTATGGACCAATTAAAATTATATTTATTTCATTAGTCATTTTAATGGAATATTTACCTTTTAAATCAAGTCATGCCTTATAATTTAAATCAGAACTGTATTATATAATTTTACGATGGATAAACACATATAAAAGGCACATATTTGACATAAAATAAAAATACAATTCATTACAGGAAGGAAGGCTGTTGAACTTACTTAAATAGCATAATAAGTTACATACATAGTACATATAATTTTATTTTGAATAGTTTTGAAAATAATAAATACTTTATGTTATAGATATTTCATAGATATCAAGTTTTATTGTTTTATGGCAACTATAATATATAAGGGGCTAAATTATATGTCTATGACTTATCAGGATTATTTAAATTAGGCAAATTAAAATATTGAATAAAGACTTTACTTACTTCATGTTTTTGGAAATGAATTTATTCATATAAATTACAAATATTAACCAATGATATACATGCTGTTTTGATCAATTACCATTTTTCACTTTTCTGGTAAAACCATCACTATAAAACTTCTCGAAACTCCTGAACTGATCCAAATGATTGTCATAAGACTTTCTTGAAACTACCTTTACACCATTAAGAATGTTTTGATCCTATCATAATTGAATACAACACCTTTCTTGTTGATCAATTCTAGCTGTTTTTTTTTCAATCGCATTGATTATTAATGAATTAATGGTTTGGCTAGGTACAAGCAGCCCACAATGAACAATTCTTTTTGAATTCTACAGGATAGTTCACTTCCTTGGCGTCAATGCGGGCACAGTTTATAAAGCGTCTCCAAGCTGTAGCCACAATTTTTTTCCCATATCATTGCGGTACGTGATTCATCTCACGACAAGCAATCATTCGTTTCAAAAATGATTCAGATTACGTTTCGTTTCAGCAGATTTCTAAATGGAAACTCGGTCCATCACTTTTTTAAAACCTTAATACATGTAGAACCCATGTATTGAGCTTCTTTTGTTTTATGTAAATGGGTCAAAACCTATATTTTGTCAACGTTTTGTTAGTTAACGAGGTCTCAAAGTGAAATATGCCGGTCTACCTGGATATGTTTAGGTATTGATATAAGCCCTTATCTTCATTTTCAAAGCGCATTATTGTTTAACTAGATACACGAATGGGTCTGCCTTTATACCCTGAATGGTTTAAATGCGCTACTAGACATACGAAAGCTCTTTAGTAGGAACCAGTGAAATTACTTTTCACACGGACTTGATTTAAATTGGCGTTTAAAGTAAAATGTAATTATTATTATTATTAGGACTGCAGCCATGACGAAACTACAAATATTATAAAGAGCTATGGCTCGACTCTAACACTCATCCAGCAACCTGATCAATCCGACATACCTGTTCTGCCAAAGGAAAAGAAATACAAAGGTTACTTTAAAATTGCAAGACATTATAAGTGGGCGTTGAACCAGATGTTTTTCAATTTCAATTTTTCGACGGTTATAATTGTTGAAGGTAATTTCCTCAAAATTTTAATTAACTTTGAAAGCCTGAGCATTTTTCGTAGATGATTTGGAAATATCCCCCGATTTCTATGAGTACTTCCTGGGGACTTATCCTCTGCTGGTGAAAGATCCTACATTATGGTGCATATCAGCATGGAATGATAATGGCAAAGAGGCTTTAATCGACAGCGAGAAACCGGATGTGTTGTACAGGACGGATTTTTTCCCGGGGTTAGGTTGGATGTTGACTAGAAATGTGTGGTCTGAGTTGAGTCTGAAATGGCCCAAAGCGTAAGTTTTTATGTCCAATTTCTCTAATGCTACAATAATAGTTTGTCAAAGAAAAATACTGGTGTATTTACTGAAATAATAATTTCGTTACTTACTTACACATACAAGGGTTGCTATTTTTGAGCCATGGTAACCAAGTGTTCTCTTCTAAAAGCTGTATCTGACATTTCCGATTAGAAGTTTGATAACCATAACTTGAAAATATCCTCAGTGAAATAATGGAGTTAGTCGTGAACATTTGTCTGCCATCAATTTACTTTAACTTTTGGTGATGAAGACCCATCCCTGGCCATTATGAAACGTCCATATAACGAATTTTATCGTGGTCGCAGTTCGCTCAGGCGAAGAAATGGCTAATAAATACATTAGGCGTGTGTATAACATTTACACAGACGACGAGTCTCGGATCTATACATATGAGCCCCAAACAAGATAGCAAGACATGAATTGGTCTTTCAAGACGTGCCAAAACTAACAAAGTGACTGGAGCACGAATAAAATTATCGCCTATAACTAGTAACTAATAGGTATACAATTGATTTACCAGAACTGTTTCGGGAAAGAAGTACAGTCATCCTCCATACAGCCCTGACTTTGCACCAAATGACTTTTTGTTCCCTCATATCAATGAATTACGTGGCCAACATTTTTCGGCTCCTGATTAAGCCGTTGATGCTTTCAAAGACCATCTTTTTGAGGTGCTCCAATCAGAATTGAAAAAGTGTTACGAAGATTAGTTCAAGCGCAAGTAAAACTTCGAAAAACAATAATGATATTTTCATTAATAAATTACTGTCATTTCATTAGTAGGCCCAAAATAGAAATAGTAATCCTTGTAGATTACTGAAAAAATGCTTTCTCGTTTCCCTTTAGTATTTACACATTCTCGCAGGACCCAGACTTTATTTTATTGTGTTTTCTAGTAATTAGTAAATCAGATCTATTTCATTTTTCAAATAAAGTTTTCAGCTGAGTTTTTTCGATTCAAAATCAGTTTTCACCTGAAAAACGAAAACAGTTGTTTAGGAGAAATATATTATTTTATAATTTCGATAGGGGAGATTATTATTATCATATCAAAAAAAAAAACAACCAACACATGAATTGCTTTATATCAATGTTTTGTATTGAAAGTCGTGGACATTTTATTACTAAAATTGCGTTGTAATTTTCAAAATTATTTAAAAACACATAACTGGGCCTATATACACGTATATAATTTATTGAAATTCTAATAATAATGTAAATTTCAGTTATTGGGATGACTGGATGAGGTCGCCTGCTCAGAGACAAGACCGGTCTTGTATCAGACCAGAGATTTCGAGAACTAAGACTTTCGGTAAACTAGGAGTTTCAAAGTAAGTCTTCTGTAAAATAATGGGATCGTTCAATGTGAACGTTGATTGCATTGGACGGTCTCTCATAATAGAGTCGACGGTTCTAAACGATGTTTGTGCTATTTCAGCGGCATGTATTTTGATAGACATTTAAAATTCATTAAGTTAAACGAAAAGTTTGTGCCTTTCACTAAGATGAACCTTACCTACTTAATAAAGGTAACACGATTATTCACCGAACGTTCACGACGTAATGCGCTTGTTGTACCATTTCAGGATACTTATGACAAAGAGTTTGTAGGATTAGTATACAAGATGCCTGTGATAAGCTACGAAGATCTTAGGAATAATAACATTAGCGTGAATGGTTCGGTACGCATCACATACAGGAAGGTGAACGATTACAAGACGGCCGCCAAGAAGTTGGGTTTAATGGACGATTTTCGTGTAGGTTTCACCCTATCAGGTATTAATAAATTTATATTTATTTGTCTGGTCAATACAGGGAGGAGTTCCGAGGATGGCGTATAGGGGCATTGTAACGTTCTTCTACAAAGGACGTACGGTACATCTGGCACCGCCTGTTAGTTGGCAAGGGTACGACCTGACGTGGAGTTAACGCACATCTATCCATTCTAGTTTTCCAACCTATAGGGCATTCCATATACATGGTTTTTATAATGATAAGGTGGTATCGAATAACCTACTCGAATTTTAACTAAAAATTTAAACGGATATTCTGTTTAAAATTTAGAAATACTCATGAAATTGATATTGAATCGGTTATATGACCAAAACTGCAGTCGAAATCAACAGTAATAGCTTTTAGTTTAATTTATTAAAACGTGAGGGGTGCCCCTGAGAAACTACTAAGGTTTCTTTGTTCGTGCCCAATATTTTAAACATGAAACAGGCATGATGACTAATTTTGTTTGCTATGTCCCAAAAATATAATTTCTGCAGAGTATAAAAGACAAAAAACAATTCCAATAAAGTGGCATAATCAAAATGGTAAATCCTGAAGCAACATTGCCATCATATCATTGCGCTGATTTAACCGCTCTAGTCGTTTTTATCAATGATCGGTTTCGCTCTAAATACGAAAATAAATATTTTTTTCCAAATCTTCATTAGATAAATACAGTATGTTTGTGATTGTTTATTGCTGTCGTCATGCCTAGTATCTCGAATTACTCTGTTACCATTAAAAGACTAATATTTTCGAAATAAAAAAATTAACACCATGAACAGTGAATATTAAAATATTTTCCGTTCAATATTTATTATTTTGTGCCCGTAATGTCTGTACGTGGTTTCATGGTATTAATGGCTTCAAATTAAAAATGGTTCTTGGACAATTATTAAGCCAAAACTGTAATCGTGTGCCAATCGGCACGACAAGTTTATGTAAATATGCATAAGACGATGTTGTAAAACGCTTTCTTTGTAAATAAAAATTGTTTAATAAAATGAATCCTTATATTAAATAATGTTATGATTTTTAAATTTGTTGGTTTATACTAACATTACATATAGTCAATTCAAAATAGCAGTGACACTAAATACTAAATGTCATACTAGTTAATTTGAAAAATAAAATAATAGAATACAGCTGTGTCTGTACAAGTCACGTTTGACATTTTAATATTTAAGTAATTAGTTCATTTCTGGATTTTTTAAAATCTCAATCAGAATTTTATTTTTAATTTGATTGAAATTCTTTTAATAATTTAAATTCTTATCGATCTTGAGGGTAAAGTCTAAGGAATCATTTTAAATCCCTTAGTTTATTCAAATAGAGTTTTATATAAACTTCGAAACTTCTTTTCAGTTCAAACACCAAGTCTATTGTGTTAACCTAGTGGGCTTATAATAATATATAGTTAGAGCTTAAGAATCCAAAATATATGTAAAAACTTCTGTTAAAGTGATAAATGTTTTAAAAAAAAGTCAATTCTTGATAGAAATATATGGAAGATGATTATTTTTATACAAGGGCTATAGCTGAAAAATGAATTTAACGTATATATACCACAGAACTACATTGTAATTCCTTATAGAGCTACGAATTTTATTTTGCCTTGTTGCTTCATATGTGACTATAGTGTAGTTTCATACTTGACTTTAAATACACTTATTTGAAACAACGGGAAAATTATGTTTACTATAATAATTTCTCTCTAATAGATATTTTAAAAACCTTGCTGTTTCTATTATATTTCGATTCTAGTGTCGTTTTCACAAAATATATAGACTCTATCTTTTGTGGTCGTTTTTACTTTAATCAATAATATGAATTATTAACATATAGAGATTATATCTGATTTCTATTATTATTATTAGGATGTCATATGTAACCGGTTAACTATAGTATTTTTTGCAATTAATAATACTCCATATTATTAAAATCCAATTTTACTCCATAATTTTGTATCAGTAACATTTTCCGTCATATATTTGATCTGACGTCATCAATTCGAATTAAACAGTCGAATCGATTCAAATCTTCGACAACATTTTTATGATAATAATAAAAATTAAATAATAATAATTAAGTAAATATTAGTTGGCGTTTCCAATATGTCTTTGTATTAAGACAATTTGTTGAAAAATTATTATTATATATGATTGATAGAAATATATGATCATTTTTTTGTTTGTTTATTTTATTATTGACACAAACGTTCAAAAACATTCTTTAAAATTTTTATTTGAAGTATTCTTTAAACACAAAACAGAGAGGAATTTTATGTATATATATCTTGTGTCTTTAAATGTGTTAATTAAATTAATAATATTAACGATGAATAATCTCAAAGAAGCTCATTATTTTCACATACCATCGCAGGGAAATATTTATTCTCTTACGGACATAAAATTATCAAATGGCCATACAATAGTATTAATAGCATCTCTAAAACGAGAAATTTTCTATTTCGAGTATATAGGAGATACCGATGATGTCTTAGTACCTACGACAAAAGAAGTGTCTTTCACTTATATACCTAGTAAGTCCCGACGAATTTATATGAAATGTTAGTGTAAGTTGTGTCGTTTGTAGGTGGAGCAGAAATTATTTCTCTCAATGCATTCAACAAGTCTAGCTTAAACAATGAATTTGTGATTGGAATTACGTTTATAAAAGTAAAATACCGCAATGAACTGTAGTAAATATATTAATGAACAATTTTTAGAACAGCAATGATTCAGATACATTAGAGACATTTCTTAATATATATTCTCAGTCGGAGGATCATGAGGATTTTAATATTGAGGATATAGCCCAGAACTGCCTTACTATTGGATTGAATTTTATTCCATATAAGCTTACACATACTGAGCTAGTACATTGGAATAATGATGGAAATGCTACTAGAGAAGTATAATAAATATATTTCTATATTCATAATTTTTATTAAAGATTTTTAGATTGTATTTGTTCTATCTGGAAGTGATAACATGGTTCATGTATATCATGAAGATACTTCACAACACATTTACAAAGAACTAGAAACCAAAGAAAGATTTCCTGAATTTGGAAAGACACCAAGTCCAGTGTTGTGGATCGATTTTTACCATATAAATAACTACACTGAGTAAGATTTACACCTGTAACGTTACAAAAATTGATTTAATACAAAGACAAATTTAGGAGAATAACATCATTCGCTTGTGACTGTGGTTATGTGAAACTGTTGAAAATTGACACAAGAACAAACAAAATTATCTATAACATGTCAACCAGATTTGGAAATTCTATATCAAGCATTCAGTTGTACGCTGATTTTGAAAAACCAACTATGGATAATAAAAACTGTATTGATCCCTTATGTTTACCAGAATTGAAACCAGAGAAAAGAGACGGTAGACCTGTCATAAACTTGGTAGTAGTGAATACTATTCTACCACCAGTTTTATTTTGGTACGTTGATGTTGATCAGTAATTGCAATATCTACGAGGTTCTTTCATAAATTGTTTAAAAATACAGCAAACCCCAAAAGGGTCTGTCTTTTGTCCTGTTTACAATGGCATTGTTTTTCCAGGATATTTAGTTTTTTTTTCTTAAATAATAATTCTTATTTTCTAACTTTCTACCATTTTTTGTTTTCGGAAGATCTTGTAAACAACTAATATATAACAACCCTATTTTGGTTGTTTTTAATCAGATGAAGCATGATATATTGAAAAATATATAGCTATAAGATTATGTTTCTATTTATTTCTATGGGTTTATTCAAGGATCCTCGTATACCGATTTGATTTTGTCATTTTGAAAATAATATGAATTTTCTGGTATTAATTTTTAGTCATGTATTAAAATATGGACTGAGTGACTATCACACATTACCTCGTTTGGACGATTGTACAGTGCTGTCGTGCTGTACAGTAGCAAATATAGATTTTTGTCGTAAAAAGGAGATATTGATTGGAACTAGTTCAGATGTAGGTATATTGACAATAAAATGTTTGAGTAATGAAGCTACAATCATTGAAAATAGAAAGACATTTTTTCAACGCTCACGTAGAAGTTTGTATGGGATAGATCTTATTCATGACATAATTGGTTGGGGAAAAAGTAATTTCGTTTTTTTTCATAGTTTTCAAAGTGAATTAACAACACAAATGATAAAACTTACAATACTATATAATAAACAACTTTTTTATTTTGCATGGTTAACTAAATTTTCTATTTTCAAGAATTGTTGTTTAACCCTAGTCTGTAATGAATTAATTATGATGTGTAAATACTAGGAAATATTGCTTTATAAATATGACACGACGGAAAGTAAGTGGTACTTGGAAGAATTAAAACACATAGCCGCCCCCATCCTATGCGTGAAACACTTGGATTTAACTGGAGATGGCGTAAGGGAATTGGTGGTATTTTCAATGAAAGGGCTTCACGTGTTTCAGGTAATTGTCAAATAACATATTTGAGATCCTAATTAAGCGGTTTCTGTTGCAGCTTGATCAGGCGTATGTTCAAAGAATGCTGTACAAAAAAATGGACAATTGTACCTTATCAAAAATTAGTGTACTTTGATATTTGATGTGTTTATATTTATGTGAGTACTGACTTATATGTATGGTAATAAAATTATTTTAATATTGCTGTTATTCAATTTAAAATATGAGGTTCGCTCATTTTTCGTTTAAGATGAGTATAGGAGTTTATAAATTTGAAAATGTGAAATAAAGATTTTCGTCGGAGATTTTGTGGATATGTCACAATGTATGAAACATAGGTTAGTTAGTTTCTTTGAACGATGGCCGAATGACTAAGCAAACGTTAAAAGTGCTCCGGTCTAAGAGGTTTGACCCAAAGCAAGAAGTGATTGCCTAAGCTGAATGTTTAGAAATTAAAGGAGCGCTGCACTGACAGTATAAGCACATGAATTAATACAAACTATAGAATTATATATCACTGTATGATACAAACTAGAGACAGAGTCTGTATTATTTTGTTATAGAATAGTCAGACAGTATAACTTTTGTATAATCGAAATATACCATAATATATATGGAAAAATATCTCAGTATAAAAGACATGTTATTTTTTGGTCGTTCTATTGATGTTTTCACATCGTGGAAATCAGCTAATTAAAATTCGACATTTATTAAAGTTCGTATTGGTTATGACCAACCCCAATCAAAGATTACTTATTTATGTACCTAAGAGCGTAAGCACCCACAAAACACAGAGGATTCTCAATGTTTTGTGTAAGCAACCAATCATAATATTATAATTGTTATGACAATCCTTTGATTAGTAGTATTGTGAGACATGGATTAATCATTTAATTTTTCTGTATATTTTAAGTTTTTCTTTGGTCGCCTTAACTGTACTTGAGCTTGTTAATAAATCTGGGGAGTTTGTGATTATAGTAACTTATTATTGCAAAATAGTTTTGTTTATGTTATATAAATAACTAGCGACCCGCCCCGGCTTCGCACGGGTGCAATGCTGATACTAAATTAAATACACTACAGAAAAAATATGAACGTTGTATATAAAAACATAGCGGCCCGCTCCGACTTTGCACGGGCATAAAATATATATGCCTATGTCACTCAATGAAAACATGATTAAAATCGATCCAGTATTTTTGGTTCATTCATTAGTGCCGTTGGCCTGCACCCATTAAATTTGGAGTAAAACAATTCCTCTTCCCCTATACTTACTATGAAGATTTCCTGCTATCTTTGGAATATCTAAATTCATACAATTTTTATTACATTACACATTTTTAAACGCAAATTTTAAATTTGTAATATCTCCGAAAATATTTGTTTAATTTACATGCTGTAAGGAACCATATTGATCTATATTAATTGCACACTGTATTTAAGGTACTTAATTCGATAAGGATTAATGCCGTATTGCTTAAAATAGCTTCGTAAATAAGCCATTTTCTCACGTAAAAAGTAAACAATAAAAATGGTTAATGTGGGTTATCCCTAAAAGATAAACATATACCATCGCGGACTTTTTTGTAGACCTTTTTATGGTGTACAATACTGTAGTACATTAATTTGATCTAACTCGTAGGGTTAGGCAGCGTTTTTGCTAATTGCTAAATAAGCCTAAAAAAATAGGTTAATTTACATCACGTTAGAAACCTCTAAAATTAGCAATGTTGCCTTAGTATATTATGCATATAAACCTTCCTCTTGAATCACTCTATCTATTGAAAAAAACCGCATCAAAATCCGTTGCGTAGTTTTAAAGATTTAAGCGCACATAGGGATATAGGGACAGAAAAGGCGACTTTGTTTTATACTATGTAGTGATAGCTTGCTTAGACTAACATAAAAATACGGAACATATATTTTATATTGTATTGGCAGTTGCCAACTGAAAATTAACTAAAACAGATTGTTCTCTATTAGAGGTGTTGGTCACCGAAAAGAATATCGATAATATCGTTTTCTATGTTTTAAAAAAATATCGATATATCGCATCGACTTTTTGCAATAAGTATAAAAAATATCGATATTTTACAAAAAGGTATATCGATATTTTTAAGAAAAAAAAATGGCCTAAGTATATATACCTAAGAAATATTGGCCTAAAAAATATTTTACATAAACTTTTCAAATTAAGTACAAATTTTTAAGGATTGTTAAAAATAATATTTAATTTATTTTGAAAAAAATTCGGCTAAAAAAATATCGATTTAATTTTTTTCAGAATATATCGATATAATTATATATCGATCTTTTTTCTGATTCCGTATTCTCTGTAGCAAAATTAATTTATCTTCTTCGAAACCTAGCAGGAAAAGAAATGCATCTGTTCAACATGCACGTTTTCATTCCAACTATCGAATATTTTATGAATTTCGATAGCTTTCCCATAACTGATGCATAAACATAACAGTTCTGTACTTCCCTTAATCATCAAATTTGTCTTATAGAAAATGGCTTCCCCTATTGATCATAGATAAGCTTTTGATTTACTTAGTTTAAGATTTGGTAGATTAAATCTTAACGGTAGGTTTATGTGAAATATTTAATGTATCTATATTAACAATTTATTTACCTTTAAGACAACGCAGAAAACCCCACCAAGCACAAAGTGAAAATAAATAAGGAATTATTTAATTTGTTTGAGAACAATAATAAAATCGTTAAATATGAGACTTTGGATACAAACTCGTCAGAATACGAAAAATTACAAAGGCGAATAAATGGCCCAGTAATTATAATTGATAAAGTTTCAAATTCGTTTAATACCATGGCCTTTTTATTAAAAAAGCAGCTTTTATACAATGGTCATAGCAAAATGATGTTTCATGGCACAAAAAAACAATATGTGTCAGGTATATGCGAAAAAAATTTTATCTGGAGGCTAAGTGGGAAAAGTAGAGGCCATAAACATGGATATGGAGTAAATTTTACAACATCAATTAAATTTGCACAAAACTTTACCGCCAATTGGGGCACTAAGGCAATAATATTAGCTGATGTACTTTGTAAGAATACTTTCATGGGCAATTCTCTCACAAGAGTACCACCTCATCATTATGATACATCTGTTAGACATGACAAAAAGGTTTATGTTAAATTCGATGGTGCTGAATTTAACACTAAATATGTTATATACCTCAGTAGATGCTAGTGCTACTCATTATGTTAATTAACCGAGCAATATTTACGTTATTTTTAATATTTAAAAATACATTACCCCACTTTCTAATCCCATTTGAATAAGTCCCAGATTAAGTCTATTGGTCACCAAAAAAATGTTGATATACAATTAAGTTTGAAACTCAGAATGTCTTTAAAAAAAACAAACTTTATTTCAAAAATAATAATGAAGAGGTTTACAACAATTGTTACAATACAATACAATGATTAAGACTACAATAAGCGAGACTTAACTACACTGATATGCACAATACAGAGGAATAGGCGGGACTTATTATGCTTAAACACGTACAGTACAAACGGATAGGCGAGACTGAAATCTAGGCATTCTGCCTTTACATTTATAGTAAAATTATGCTGTGTTAGCTATTCTTAAGTCTAAAGGTTAGTAAGTTGTTTGGGTGGACATAAATGACCATATAACTCCTCCCTCCTTAAGTATGAGAGAATGGGGTGGCATTCTCGAGTGGGTCTAGTTTTATGCTCATTTTTACATCGTCCTTTTTAATATATTTAAAGTACATATATATTCCTAAAGTTACAAATACAATACATATAATAATTATAGTTAAAATTGAAATTCCTTCTCCTACATTAAAAGAGTGGAGAGGATGAATTGATAGGGAATCAACAGCTTTTATATCATTATGCAGTGTTTCTAAATTTATTGATTTTAATTTTACAGGTTTATTTTGTTGGAATAAACCAGTGTTAATTTTTATGGATGGCAATTTAAGCCGTAGATTAATTACATTGATTTTTTGAGAATCGTAATGTTCATTTTTAACATTAACCTTACATGTTTTTGGGAAAATAATTGAAGGTTCTTTGACTATTTCAATAGAATTTTGTTTCGGACAAAATAGTGATATTCTTTCTTCAAGTGCTGGTATAATTATGATGGAGTTATCTTGCAGTTGTCTTACACTAGTTTGATTATATAATATGGGTATCATGGGACAATGATCGAATTCAGCATTAATAGTTTGGACTATACATTTTTCATCTTTATTCAAGTTAAATTTTGAGCATAATATTATTTCTTCGATTTTAATGCAATTTTCTGGGGTATTAAAATAATCATTCTTATTTAATAAAAGGAAAGGATTTTTAATAGATACAATATGATTTTGAATCGGTATAGCAAAAAGGTGGTATAATGTATATGGTATGTCCGAGATTAACGGGATCGCAACATGAAATATGATTAAACTATTTTTTTATTAGAACGTCAGCGTGTGCTGTTTCATAATATTTGATTATGTTATCGAATGGGATTCGCGCCTTGGGATTTATCTGTAAGATAATTTTATTTAGGTCTGTGATTTTTATTATGCTGTGATGTAGGGTACCGGTCTCAGCAAAGTTGATTGCGGTTTGTATATTGTTACATAATTCTGATATGATACGCAAATTACTTTCTATATTGTCCATTGTTAGGATAAAGTGTGTAGTAAGCGTTGTCATTGACATCGTTACAGAAAGATTACCCATCATAGTATATTATCTTGATTTGTCTTAGGTTTCTATGTTGTATTGTTCCTACATGTAACTTATAAAGAAGAGGATTGTTTATAGGGATTTTATCTGGAAATGATTGGTTAATTAACTCTTTTAACGTCTTTTGGATGTCGTTGATTAGTAAACTTAGTTTTGATAAATTTTGGATTGAGATTTTTCGTGGGTAGCCTATGGGGAGTTTGAATTAATTGTTCTGTGCCTTCTGGTATTTCGGGGTCGTTTTCTCGATTTTTATTTAATTTAGCTAAAGTGGTTGCTTTTCTTGCATTTAATTTAGAGTGTATATGTTCGTTCAGTTCTTTGAAGATATTAGATAGATCAAATATGTAATCTGTCTGCATTTGATTTAGACTTCTATTGAAATTTAATTGGTAATTTAAATTTCCTTTAATTATTTGAAACGGTGTGTAGTCATGCGATGAATGTATACTATTGTTATAGTTTAAGAGGGCAATGTCTACTAGTTCTTGGATTGTTTTAGAACGATGCTCGTCCTTTAATGCAACTAAGCTTTCTTTTAATGTGGAATGAAATCGTTCAATTGGTGAGTTTGAATTCGGGTTATAGGGAGTAGTAAAGTGAATTTCTATCTGGTAAAGTTTACATAATTCTTGTAGGAGGTTATTTTTGAAAGAAGTGCCATTGTCGGTGGTAATAATATTTGGAGTGCCATGTTGAGAAAAGAATTTGATTAGATTTTGACATATCTCTATCGAGTTATCGTTTAGAGGAAAAGCAGAGGCAAATTTGGAAAAGTTATCTATAATCGTTAGGAATTTTTGAGATGATATGGTATATATATCCATGTATATATGTTCAAAGGGTTTAGAACCGATAGGTGTAGGTTTGTAAATTACTTTGTACGGGTGTCTTTCATATTTACTCTTCTGGCATGTTTCACATGTTTTTATATAGTCTATTACATCTCGTTCTAAGCTTGGCCAATAATATGTTTGCTTTATATTTTTTATATTTTCTGTAATACCTCTGTGAGATGTCTTTGTCTTGTGGTATTTTTCGATAATTTCCTTCTGTTTATCAGGGTTGGTTACATCTTCTAATAGAGTGTTTGATATAGTTAATTTGTAAGCATTGTTTTTGAAAGTTTCTGCGAATACTCGAAGAATGAGTGGTTCCAATTCTTTAAATGGGAAGTGTAGACAATATGTATCTGGAGGTAGATAACTTATAATTAAATTTTGAATTTCTTCCGTAGTGGGATTTTCATTTACAAATATAAATATTCTTTTCTTTTCGTTAAACAAGTTTTGTTTTACCACGTATGGTTTAATCTTATTTGTCCATTTAAAAACGATTTGGTTTTTGAAAGTGTTGATGCTTTTATTCACATACGGAGCACCAAGTATAGGATTTTCCAAAGAGGTGTGTATCGTATCGGATTCTGAAATATTATCTTGAGCATTTTCAGGGATATTTGATTCATTGGAGTTTTGCGATTTCTCTTGAATATTTGATTTACTGTAGGGTGGTCTAATTTGTATGTCTGAAATGATTTTGATCTTAGGCTTTTCTTTTATCGATATCATTGGTTCTTCCAAATTACATACAAGTATGTCAATGCTTATATTTTCAAATATGTATTCTATCATAGATTTTACTTTTTTCCAATCTAGATGGTCAAGGCCACATCCTAATCTTGGGATGGCTAATTTTCGAATGTGATTTTCTTTTATATGTTCGCTCATAAGGACTAATGTTTTCCATAGAAGTTCGTACGTTGGTTTGTCTTCCGATTTTCGTTTTGTAATTAGATAATATATGTTACGGGATTCTTTTTGATCTGGCCATATAAGTATTTCTCCTTCTTTGGCCTTTTTCTCTAATAGTTCCTTCTGATTTTTATATTTGTGCTTAAATATGCACGCTATTCCTTTATTCATTCGAAGGTCAGCTGCAACACAGTGCGCTAATGAGTAATCTGTTGATTGTTCGAAGAGATTTCCTTTAATTTCTCGAATTTTTTCTGAGTATTCTATATTCATCCAGTTTTTGTTCCAAATTTCATATTCACTATTATTATTGTTTATCTTTTTTGGTTTCTCAAAGACTGGTATTTGTTCTTGCGTTTCGAAAAAGTGTTTTACTCGATCAAGCCATAGGTATTGATCTTCAGTATTTACATCTGGTCTATCACTTATTTCTGAGATATGAGTTAAAGGAGGTTTGGGTATTTCTACAGGATGTATTTCAATTGAATGTTTAAGAGGAGGACGGGAAAGAGCGTCAGCGTTTAGATTTTGCTTTCCTTTTTTATAATGTATGGTAAAGTCGAATTCATGGAGTTTCAATCTCCATCGTACTAATTTTGAGTTAGGTTCTTTAATAGAAAATAGCCATTGAAGAGGTTTGTGATCAGTTACTATTGAGAATTTCCTACCGAAAAGATAAGGGCGGAAGTATTTGGTTGCCCAAACTATGGCTAATAGTTCTTTCTCTATAGTGGAGTAATTGCATTCCGTTGTGCTTAAGGTTCGACTAGCGTATGCAATAGGTAAATCGTTTCCAATTGTGCCTTGAGATAATACAGCACCAATAGCAAAGTTCGAAGCATCTGTTGTTAAGATAAAGGGTTTTTGAAAATCTGGGTGTTGAAGAATAGGATCATTCATAAGAATATTCTTACATGTTTCGAATGCTTCTATAAAAGCTCTATCGTGATTAACTTTGGAGTTTTTCTTTAAACATTGTGTGAGAGGTTTTGTGATTTTTGCAAAGTTCTTAATAAATTTTCGATAGTATCCTATTAATCCGAGGAAAGATTTTATTTCTTTAGGAGTTTTCGGGATTTCAAAATTTTTTATTGCGGATACCTTTTTAGGATTTGGTTTAATTCCTTCTGGAGTAATTACATGTCCAAGAAATTCTACTGATTTCTTTAAAAATTCAGATTTGTCTAACTGTATTTTTAGATTATAGGAGGTTAAGCGATCGAAGACTTTTCTTAAAGATTCCAAATGTTCTTGTAGGGAAGTTGAGAAGATAATTATGTCGTCCATGTATACTAAACATATTTTTCCTTGTAGACCACGTAATACGTTATCCATTGTACGCTGGAAAGTAGCGGGTGCGTTTTTTAGACCAAATGGCATTCGTAGATATTCGTAGTGACCATGTTCTACGTTAAAAGCAGTTTTTTGAATTGATTCTGGGTCCATTTCGATTTGGTGAAAACCGCTAGCAAGATCTAAAGTTGTAAAATATTGTGCTCGTCCTAACTTATCGAGAATGTCGGAAATGTTCGGGATGGGGTATCGATCGTCGATGGTCTTTTCGTTAAGTTTTCTGTAATCAATTACTAAGCGCCATTTTCTTTGTCCTGATGCGTCTAGTTTTTTGGGCACTATCCATACGGGAGAACTCCAAGGTGAGCTTGATGGTTGTATGATTTTATTTTCAAGCATTTCTGCGATTTGTTTTTCTATTTCATTCTTATGGACATAGGGATATCTGTATGTTTTAGCACGCACTGGAATTTCGTCAGTGGTTTTGATCTTATGTTTTACTTCGTTCGTGAATGTCAGTTTATCTCCAGTTTTATGTAAAACGTGACGGTACTTTTGTAATAATTTGAATAGACTGTTTTGTTCTTCGTGGTTTAAATGAGAATGTCTAATTAGTTCCTTTAAATTTAATTTGTCGCTAATTTCGTTTGATTTATAATAATTATTATTAGTTCCAATATCAAAGTTATAAATTTCAAAGTTATTTTCGTTAAATGGACTCATTTGGGGATGTTCTGTTATCGAGTACCTAATTGATTGATGTTTATTAGTTGGATTTTTAATATCCACGCAGAAAGAGTTATTTTTAATTGTTACGATAGTGGGTTGAATGGTTAGTTGGTCAGTTTTATATTCATGGATATACCAAGAAGATTCTTCAGGAAGATTGGTGAATAATCTTGTGTTCTTTATTGTATTAGGAGGAATTTCTACAATGAATGTACTGAAGTCTTCGCGAAAATAGAATGGTATTCTGAGATAGTCATTATATAATAGGTTTTGTTCTAGATTAATATTTAGGTTTAATCTTTTGAGGTCTTTGATTCCTAATATTCCATCAAAGTAATCATGGAAAGAATATAATACGAAATTGACTGATTGGGATATTCCTAAACTAAGAAATAGAGGAATTCTGGCTTTTGAAAATGCTTTTTGACTGCCTGTACAAGTGTGGAGTGTTGTTATATGAGGTTTGATTGTTTCTGGGAAATAATGTTCGGCTATAGAAGGTCTAAGCAGAGAGGCATGAGAACCTGTGTCAATTAATAATTTTAAGTCTAAATTTGGGATATAGATATAAGGAAGTTGGTTGACTTGAAAGGTATTTAATTGGAGACATGATTTTCCGAAGCTTGTGAACAAAAATTTTCGTTATCTACTAATTCGGGGGGAAAGTTTACGTAGTAATTTTGTTCTTCTTCATTTGGATATAAAAATTCTGGATTTTGGTCATCATAAGGGAAAGGATAATCATTAGGTGGATCATTCATTTCAGAGTCGTTTGATTCTGAGGATGACTCTGGTAAGTTTCTTTCGACGTGAGTTAATTCTTCTATCTTAAATCTTTGTTGACCTGGAGGGTATTGATTTTTGAAATGATTTTGATTGGTATTAAAATGTTGTGGTTGTCGTGGAGTTATACTAACGCCTGACATGGGTTTTGGATATTGACTTTTAACGTGAGGAGTTTGAGTTTTTTGGAAGTTTTTGCCAAATGTTGCATAGGCTGGGGGAAAATATGTTTTAACCGGTTGTGGTCTAATGGGTATTGGTTGACTAGGGAATTGATTTTTTGGATATGTTGTCATATTTTGTTTAAGGAACAAGTTACGTTTTAAATTAATGTTTTGACTTTTTGACTCAAAATTCTGTGTAAAATTATTCTTAAATCTGTCTTGACTTGATAATATTTCATAATTAGTAATAATATCAATCGCGGAATCTAAATTTTGCGGATTTTGTACGATCAATAAAGTTCTTAACTCGTTCGATATATTAGCAAGTAAATTTTGTGTAGCTGTTAATTCGTTTTGTTTGATTAAGATGTTTCGTGCTTCTAAGTTTTGCACTTCTGTACAAATCTTAGTATTAATTTGAGTATTAATGGATTTCAATCTTTGAATATAATCTAAGCATGGTTCGTTTTTGTTTCTCACCAAGAAGATGAGCTGTTGTTGTAAGTTACATCTAGTTATTGGGTCACTGAATTTTTGTTGAAGAGCAATTTTAATTTGATCCCAAGAAATTAGATCGGGACGTGTAAGTATGAAATCTTCAGCTTCACCAATTATTTTTGATTTGATTGCTAACAGCACATATTCTTGTTGGGATTGATCATTCGTATAATATCGAGCATAAAATGTGTCTATTTGGTTAATAAAGCTATCTAATTTAGATGAAGTTCCGTCGAATGTTTTCAATAACTGAACAGTTGATCTTAATGATTCTGCCATATCGGTATCAAAAAAGTTAATTAGGTGTGAATAAATATTTTCTAAACTTTCGTCGGAGCTTTCTCTGTTTCTGTTTCTAATAGTTGGGTATGTTATTCCCTCTAATTTTTTCGTAAATCTTTTCATACAACTAGTTTATAAAAATAATGAAATTACAATATATATATGGAATATACCAATAGGATATAACTTAGCTTGGTAAGTTATCCTTGGATTTCCTTTTACAATATTTGCTATATAAAAATAGTATATAAATATCAATGAAATTATATGGAATGCACCAATGGGATACAACTTTTATTGAATAAGTTGTCCTTGGATTTCCTTTTTTACAATAATTGTTATATAAATCGTATATAAATATCAATGAAATTATATGGAATGCACCAATGGGATACAACTTTTAATGAATAAGTTGTCCTTGGATTTCCTTTTTTACAATAATTGTTATATAAATAGTATATAAATATCAAGATTTTCAATTCAATAATTATTATTCTTCTTGTTTCTTAATTAATCAGGATTATACCAATAAGTGACTTACAGTAATGTATTCGTCTCTGGATTGCTCCTGATGTCGTAATAGTAGAAGCCGTCTGCGAGGAGAATTCACTTCTCGACTGGTCTGCTATACGCCTTGGACACTAGCTACGCCAAGTTGTCCTGGTTCCTTATGCTAACTGCTAATGGTTGGGATTCTTTGTCCAGTTCCAAAGCAGGAGTCCGCCTTCCAATTGAAGTAACAACGTTGAGTGGTGGTTCTTTCTTCTTAATTGTAGATACAAACGGTGATCACAATTCACAGCGAACTATATGATATTCCGGAAGTATCCTACCGACTGCGCCAATTAAGTTTGAAACTCAGAATGTCTTTAAAAAAAACAAACTTTATTTCAAAAATAATAATGAAGAGGTTTACAACAATTGTTACAATACAATACAATGATTAAGACTACAATAAGCGAGACTTAACTACACTGATATGCACAATACAGAGGAATAGGCGGGACTTATTATGCTTAAACACGTACAGTACAAACGGATAGGCGAGACTGAAATCTAGGCATTCTGCCTTTACATTTATAGTAAAATTATGCTGTGTTAGCTATTCTTAAGTCTAAAGGTTAGTAAGTTGTTTGGGTGGACATAAATGACCATATAACTATACCGATATTTTTTTGCAATAAGTCTAAAAATATCGATTTTTTTAATAAAAAATAAAAATATTAATTAGCCTAAAAAAATATCGATATATGGATATTTTTTCTGCATCCCTAGTGTCGGCTATCCAGAAAAACATCAAAAGTATTCTAATTATTTAAAATTAAGTACTAATGTAAAAGGTTTATTAAAAATAAATGTTTTTCGTAATGTTTAAGAAGTATATTTAATTTTATTGAAAAAATATGGATATATATTTTTCGACATACGTATCCGAGATTAACAAAATCAAATCATAAAAAATGGATACCAATTTCCAAATAATTGAGAACCCTCTTCTTAAAGTTGTGGTTATTTATGTTGGCATAACATTCATTAAGTTTCTTCTTCTTAATATTAAAAAATTTGTTATCTACGCAATGTCATTTAATAATCTCAAAACCCATTTTTTTGTGTTAGGAGTTATAATTGTTATAAGAAAATATAATTAGGAATTTAATTTTTTTTTTAATTAATATCAACATCCGATATCACATCCGTCATATATAAAACAAAAAACCAAGGTAATTATATACATATATTATAGGTACTTCCCATGATTTCCATTTTAGTCACAAAGTATTCTTCTGTTTAGTGATTTTAGTGCTGCAGAGAATATGGAGACCATTAGAGTTATTTCTGGAGTCTATGTAGTGTTGTAAGAAATGGCGACTTGTAATGATTTATTAAAATTTTCTCGTTTAGATCTTAATGGTATGTTCATAAATAATATTTTATTCTCTATATTAATCATTTCTTTTCCTGTAAGATAGTCCGCTTAAACAAAAAGTGATAAAGAATGAAGACTTATTTGATTTATTTGAAAATGGCCCTCACGTCGTTAAATATAAAACTCTGGATAGCCAATCCGCAGAATATATAAGCGTAAAAAATATGATAGGTTACAATATAATTAAAATTGACAAAATTTTAAATCAGTTTAACACTATGGCCTTCTTGTTGAAGAAAAGATTTATGTACAATGACAACTATACTATAGAAATGCTCCACGCTACGAAAGAGGGATGTGTGCAAGGAATATGCGAAAATAATTTCAATTGGAGGCTAAGTGGCTTAAGTAGGGGCCACAAACATGGGTTTGGAGTCAATTTCACAAAATCGTCTTATTTTGCAAATTTTTTTACCAACTCTCGTGGGAGTAGCATAATAATAGTAGCTGATGTTCTTTGTAAAACAACTTTCTGTGGCCATAGTCAGACAAGGGTACCACCAAAAGGTTATGATACCTCCATTAGATCTGACAGAAAAGTTTATGTTAAATTCAATGACGCTGAATTTAATCCAAAATATGTTGTATACTACTAAAATAATTTACTTTTTGCCAGATTAATTTTCAGCATTAATACAGTTAATAATAAGAAAGTATGTATACTGATACTTAAATATATAATAATTAGTAGTAATTTGAAATTTTATCACCTCACATATAAATCCCTTAGCTGATTCCTGATTCTCTTCTTTTCCCCTTCTAATACTCCTGTTATTAAGTGTGTATATTAATGACCTCTCCCACATATTAAACAGCCTTGTATTTTTTGAAGACTTATAAGTTAGATTCCCAATTAATTGAAATTTAATTTTTTTGTCAAAAAGCTAACAAAAAACAGTGTTGGAATATGTAATGTTGTTTTCAAACCAAATCTCCTTTAATGAAATCGGAGCAAATGTTAACTGGACAGAGGCAAGATTCGGGCATCAAGATTCTTCTCACTTTTTGCCTAATTACTATTATAGAGTAATATATCTATAGTCCCTATATGTGCCTCAGTCAAAGAGACGTAAGATGGAACATTTATTCTTTTGTTGATCAGTTTTTCTGACATCGGTCATTTTTTTTAATTGCTCCAATCACATTAGTTGGCATTAGTTTACAGAGTTGGCTAACGATACTGACGTTGTGGCTGATTTTCTTGATTTTACAATTAAGTGCTAAATGTTAGATGGGAACAACTGAACGTCACTGAAACTGAAAGTTAACATTAAATTTAAATTTAATTTACATACCAAATCGTTCAATTGGAACATCATTTTCCTTTGTGAGATGGTTTGAATTGTCATGAAAATAACAAATGTTTGATCCTTGAATGTTAGAATGTGTTACATTTAAATAAAGTTGAATACCAATAAAATAAGGTGTTTTATTAAAAAATATATGGTATTAATAACATTTAGTAATACAGTAAAAAAATATGTATGAATGTACAAATATATCTATACAATACCGAATTTTATTTCTCCTTATTAAGATAATTCAAGATACTGTTCGGCTTGGATCTCTTGAACGATTTCGAATTTCCGATTGTCCGTTCCCGTTTTCTCCGATAATCCTCCCACACTTCTGTCTGTAGGTCGTTGGGTAGCGCTCGGAAGACCTCTTCATCGTTGTCTGGCGGGCATGGGACGGTCTTCTCGCCCAGATCCATGGGGGATTCCGTCGAGTTGAGCCTCAACGTGGCCACCCCCAGTTTAATGGGGGAATCACTGAATTCCGCGATACGATCCGCTACGAAGAACCTGCCGCGTTTGGCCAGGGACTCCGGCGAGTCGACGTTGTCGTAATACGCGTAAGACGACGTGGACGCCTCGCGAACTGGAGAACGAGAATTCTGATTCGCAATGTCGATAAACGACTGCACCTCGATATCTTTCGTCAGGAAACTGACCAGAGTGTTTCTCACACTGAGTTTCTCCACGAATTTCGTAAAAGATAGCCCCAGCAAAGTAATGTGGAAACTCCTCTTAATATCCACCACCTTCCTGAACAAAGTCATGATGATTTTCATCAACTTAGCCTGGTTGGCCTCGGTCAACTCTAAATCCTTAAACAAGGCGGTGTTGACGTTGCACTGCCTAGTTTCGCGAGTTGCGCTTTGGGGATTGGAATTGTTGAACTTCCTCACAGTTAGTTTTATCGTCTTTGGTATTCTTCCGTCCTCCTTAACGAGAACCATCAATCGCAACAGTAGTTGTTGTAGTTTCGACTCTATCTCTCTTTCGGCAGTGATCGCCCTGCAACTGTCTTCCAAGCCAATGCTCTGAGGTTTACCCGTCTTTTTCACTGGCGCTGTATCACGGCCGAAGCTAAAATCCAACATATTTTTGGCTTTTTCGATACCGAATACTTTTGCCAGCTCATTTACGTCACAATTTTGTAATTCTTCAACGGTTTTGACGTTAAAATTCGATAATTGCTCCACGGTGGCGTTCCCGATATATGGTATGTTTTTCACTAAGTTTAAGTCCAACATTAATTCATTTACGCTATTAGGAAACACGACGGTTTGTTTATTTGGTTTGTTTTTGGTACAAACGATTTTCGCTAACAATTTGTTTTGAGCGATACCAGCACATGTAGTTAATTTTAATTCTTTGTATATGAGATCTCTTATTTCTTGCGCAATTTGCGTCCCAACCTTAAGTCTTTCCGTACATCCGCACTCACACAATAAATCCGTATTTCCATAGAAGTAACCCACCAAATTCCCGTTGTTAATTGAGTTCTGTTTTTCTGTAACAAGCTTTGTGACATCAAGATAATTTTCGTCAAGTCCAAGTCTTTCTACCAAGTCTGTGTAGTTTTGTAAGAGTTGTGTTACTTTGTATGAATATTGTCTGTAGTCATACAAATCCTCTCCATTTACTAACACCAAATTAGGACAAACTTTCTTGGCTTCTGATATCAACATGCACTTAGTCACACCATATTCCCTAGCTAAATAGTTGCTCGTTACGACAATATTTTTTTGTTTGATACCCAAGGGTTGATGCACTAAACTTGGATTTTTTACCATCTCTACTTGGGCGTAAAAGCAATCGATATCTATGTGAATAATAGTTCGAGAATGGTCATCCATTTTATGTCTGAAAAGAAAAAAGATAATTCTGTAATGTGAAAGCAACTTACAAAAAAGAACATTATATAAAAACTCACACTATAAAAATAACGAACTAAATTGCTGTTTCATTTCCAGAAAATAGAAAGTTTACGTAGGTTCAGGTTATTGACATTTGAGTTTTTGTAGGTTAGATTATTCAAAATATTTTGATAGTTTTTCTATTTTAGGATATACAGAAAAGTGATATATTAAAAACAGAAAAAATATGTATTTTTTTATTTAAAATTATATGCATGTAGCTTTTAACTCACATTAATTAATTTACCAGTCGTCTTGTCTTAACTTAAAAGTTGTATTATCACTTTTTATAACTTCGACCCCTGGACCATAATATGGAAGAATATAGGCTGATCCATCCGCTGGTCCGAGATTTTGAGTAGCTATTAAAATTATATCTACTAGTTGTCCAAAAAACATGAATCCAAAAGTACAGAACTTAGCAACTCCTATTGCGGGATATCCTAAATAAAAACGATCTATACCAAACATTCCCAAGAAAATTGATAACAAAAGAGCGGTATCAAAGTGATAGCCATTCCTAAAATTGCATTAATTAACTATGCCTAATTTTTCCATATGAGTAAATAAACTTACGTCCACTTACAAGGTACTTTTTTAGTGAAAGTTCTATTTTGAGTTTCAGAACATTTAAGACCATCTACTGCAATACAACGAACTAAAAAAATTACAGTAGTCATGTAATTTCATCTATTATTTACTCTACATACTCTTTGCTTTATTCTCCTTTGTACATCCTTTAATCTGTTGTGTCTTTGAATCTATTAATTCATATGTTGGATCAGGGCATAAATACTGCCCCATTCGTAATTTATTACAATCAACGATATAGGCTGATTGATTAGCTTCATTTTCGAAACTAAGTTTTACAGCACAAATAAAAATAAACAGTACAGATTTTATATTATTCATCAATAGATAAATATGATACTGTGATAAACTTAGTTTAAATCAAAAATTCTAGTAGGATTAAGATCGTGTCATAAGTCAAAACTTGATCTAAAAATTGAACACACATATACAAGAAACAATTGGATAATCATATGATTTGTTCAAACTTGATATTTGTTCAAACTACTTTCATATTATCTATATTTTCATATATGCAACCTGCAATACTTTCATATATTAGCATAGATTGGAATAAACAATCGAATTATTCTTTGGATATATAATTTGATTCTTTTCGATTGATGCTATAACTCAAACTTATTTTGAAAATATATGTTTTGTACATTGATAAAATACCTTTAAAAAACTTAAATAAAGCTCCCGATTTTATATATGATGTGTAAGATTATCAAAACATTAACCTAACCTTCTTTACTCTTCAAAAATAAATATTTAATTTTAAATTTCGTATGAAAGATACTATGATAGAATCATCTATTTCTTACAACAATGGCATTAATTTCAAATATAAATAAACATGTTTGGATGGTTGCTTGGCGAGTAATTATGACAAAAATCAATGGTCAATTCTACTCAAAATATCAATCAGTTGAAGATGGCAATGAAAATGCAATGGATAATTTTACAAATCGCTTAATGCAACAACAATTTTCTAAATGGGAAATTACAAAAAGAAAACATGTTAAGAACATTCTGAATGATTTACCAGATTATCATCGAGAAAAAGTTGAAAACTTAAGCATAAATGAGATTGACTGGTTATTACAAGAAACTATTGATATTGATGATAGTGCGAAATTGATACAGTTAACAAAAGAGTGTATAAAATATGACAAATGCCCTTCTTTGTCTGTTTTACTTCATATCTTGTCAGTTTGCTCACAAAAAGGTGATAAGGATACTATAGTAGCTATGGTGCAGCTTTGTGAAAATCACAACCCAAATGTTCTGCAAGAGAACTCAAATTTCGAACATTATTTGGCAGAAGCAATATGGGTCAAGGGCAATATTGTTAAGTCCCTTGAGATATTTGAGAAAATATATAGAGAAAATGTATTTTTAAGGAGAGAAGTCAAGTAAAGTTTTATATTACACTTACGGTGTGTATAAATTTTATCATTTTATTTTAAGGTGTATGTTGAAAAATTTAATTGAAAATGTTTTGAGTGATAAAAGTGAAGCTGGAGTAATAAATGTAATAAGGTTTTCAGAACGATTAGTAAGGGAATATAACGAATATTATCCCCTTGGGTGCATTTGGCAGATATGCTTTTTAAGTCCTTGGTTTACAGGTTAGCTCGTTAAAACTATAGTAGACTTAATAATGTTGCTGTATTTTCTTTTTTAGATCAACAAATGTCTCTAGACTTACTTGAGAAATATCCGAATCTATGCAAATTTATTATTAACCGTATACCGTATGTGGTTAATATGTCATTATTCAACCATCAACTAGAACCAATTTATAAACTAACTGAATTACTACTAAAATATAATATGAAGATGCATTTGCCTAGTGTAATAGTGGCTTTAATTGACTATTTTAGTAAGTATATATCATAATAACTTTTCATTTTACAATACTGCTTTTTTTTGCAGTTAAATTTAATGATCTTAGGAGATGCAAGGAGATAATTAAATGGACAGTTAAAAATGACATTGACTTACCGACAGTATTATTAAATGATAAACTCATGAATATATTCTTGAATGAAGCAACCATTAAGAAAGAAATTAAAAAACAGTCCATTAAAAAGTATAAATTTTGATGTTCAAAATACAAATAAGGGTAATTTTGGAAAAGTTTATTTAGTTTTTATCATATAGGGATGAATTAACAATGTCTAAGAATAAAAAGATTAAAACTACCTTTTAGAATTTTTATTTCAACTATATTTAAAGTAACTATTAATGTTTATGCTATATTAATTTAAATCTCAAATCTAAACTTCAACCAGCTGCTGCTTTTATATATTAACTGAGTTACAATATACTTCAATCTTATTGTACTATTTATAAAGTAAGGTTCTCAGAGCCAAAGAATTCCAAACTTTCATCACACTCAAGATGTGTTCAGATTACATTTAAGAGACTCTTATTTAAGTCTTAAGTATGTTTTTGGATTTTACAAATTAAACTAATAATGATGGATAAAAATTAGATCTATGAATAAAGAAACGTTTGTTGCCCATAGTTAACTAAATTTTTCTATTTGCGGCAGTTGTAGCTTAATTTGGTAAATTGCTTTAGCATAATTGTTTGTAAAATAAAGTATATTTACATTGGTTCATTAATATGTTTAATTTTATGTAATTATCACAGTTCTAGTTTTTATAATATAATTAGATAAGCAGTTAATACAATATTGTTATCACAAATGAGTACTATCGGTGATATTTTTTTCTGGCGTAGAATCATTGTTTTTATTATTTTGACGTTTCTCGATATAGTCTTCTCCGACTCTCATATACATGATTCTGTAAATATGTAAATCATTAAATTAGTTTTTTTTTCTTTCCGGTACAACATACACAATAGAAAGGCAGCAAAGACTGTACAAAAAAATACTGAAGAAAAAGAACAGAGCCGGATACACCTGCAAGCTGTTGATGTAGACCACCTTGTTGTATACGGGGACGAAAATAGCTGGTGCTACCACATCGCATATTCCGAGGAGGGATTGGGCTTTTCCGAAATCGTTTTTGGTAACGATTTTCGTAGCTAAGGATTTCTTAGCAGTTTTGTATACCCTCGTGATGATACTTATGGCAACACCTGTGTAAAATAAAATGTATTTAGATACTATTTAATTGACATATGACACCACTTACCGGAATAAAAAATGACGACATTATTAGCTAAACCGAAAATGACGTTTGTAACGATTTTGTCTAGGGTTGTTATTAATAGGATCATCAAATCGCCTACGTGGAAAAAACGGGTAAACAAAGGAACCGCGAAAAGATGCCCGGCTAATGCAACCACGGAGTTGACGGTCAAAAAATAGCTATATTCTAGGGGAGTCCATTCAAATACGTTTTGGGTATATAAATAAAGAACGTTGCTTTCACCTACAACATAATTATTGTGAGGTTTACAGTGTATACAACGCAATATAGCAGGTTGTTCAGTAAGTTTTTACTATGTTTCCATACATTTTGAGATATGTAAACAAGACATAAATCTTTATTTTTATTAATAATTATTTTTTATTCATCTATAGTAATGTTATCCTCTGTAAAATAGCAGTAAAACATTAAATTAATGGGTGATCATTCATAATCAATTTTTTCAGTTTTATTCATGTTTTTATTGGATTACTAATATGCTAGGACGATCTCTGCGCTCGGCATAACCATAATTTACACAGTTATTCCTTAAACCCGTTTACTCATAGCAGATTAAATTAAAACTAATTTTCAGTATTTCTCAGACTACTTTGTTCTCCATTCTCTTAGACTCCAAGTCTTATTTTTTTCAGGAGAAAGGCGGCTGAAGATCATCGAATGCTATGTCAAAACTTATAGCAACCATGCTCCACCGATTTCAACATGTGGATGATGGCTTCGACGTCTTTAAGTGGTAATTTTTAACACGGAAGGCAAAGATCGGTCTGGACAGCCAACAAAATTTGAAGACGAGGATTTAAAGGCATCACTCGATGAAGCTACAATGGGGATCGCTATCGACAACAATTGATGCGCTTGAGCCAAGTAGTACGTTTTCTCTGGATTAATGATACCAAATCATAAAACCGGTTTTCTTCCTTACAGCGAGACTTATTGAACAACCTATTAATTCCTGATCCCAACGTGACACTTACCATCAAAAGCTGCTTTGTGCATAAAAGCCATAAAGATAATCAACCATATTAACACTCGGTCGTTGTCTTTTTTCGTCAAAAGCAATTTAAAAGTATCTCTGGCATGTTTGGGATCGAAGATATCAACTAAGAGTCCTTTACTGGATTTTTTCAGGTCATCCTTTTGGGGTTCTTTTATCCAAAACCCGTATCCCAAAGCGATAACATTTAAAATTAGAGACGCGCTCAAGACAGTTTTATATCCCGTCTTCACAAAGAAGATTCCACTGACTGATTGTACCAGAGGTAGGGCGACACTGATCACTATTTGCACTATACCTAGACGTAACGTCCTCATTTCTACCGAACTTACGTCGGCGATATATGCTGTACTCGCCATGGCCAGCATGATTTGACCACCGAAAAGGGATGGTATAATTTTCTGGGATATTCCTTGCATCTCCAGTGGAAATTCATATAAGAATACCGTGCATAAAATACACCCTGAAAGCCGTAAAAATTAGAATCATTAAGTAAGTAAGCAAACATTACCATTACATTATAAAAGATTATAATAATCTACCTTTTAATTTTCACAACAAATGAAAAGTTGGCTATTTTAAGTTTGATGAGAATGTAACGTATTATCTAAGTGTCAAAAGCTGGAATAAGCAAAAAACAATGTTATGAAAATAAATATCATGTAAAGAATATAAAATTGGCATTAATTTGGTTTAATTTATTTAACGAAAATTTAAACGATTATTGTCTTTAATACTACCGTTTTAATATCTTATATTTTTGTTTTTTAAAACATCTGCTACACTGTTGGTAATTACTCAAGCCCATTTGGACATATGGAATCCAACTATGGGGTACCGCTAGCAAATCTAATATATCCATCATTCAACGGTTCCAAAATAAGGTGTTGTGTGCCATTGTTGATGCTCCGTACTATATTTCAAATAAAGTTATACAACGCGATATTCCTCTAGAACCTATAACGAGTGTAATTCAACGTGTTTGTGTGAAGTACTTCGAACGAGTCTCAGTGCATCCCAATGTACTCGCTAATCAGCTAAATATGCGACGTGATAGTGAAGTGCGTAGACTAAAACGTTTAACACAACCTGATCTGATTACTGGACATATGTAGACTTTAGAATAAGACTAATTAATTAAGATAATATTTTATACAGAAGATTGCTTAATGAAGTGATTTTCTACATGCCATGTATATATAATATAGACATAAGAAATACTTATTGCCAAGAGGGCAGATTGTGGACTCACGAAGAGCAATAAAAAAAAATGTTGGTAATTCGCTAGAATAAAGCTTTTTTGAATAAGTATGTTAAGTATACATAATCCATAGAGAAATATAGATTTAACTTTATAGGAAATTTTGGGGAAACGTTTGGCGACGTCCAACATCTAGATGATGCAACGTTTAACTTATTACTTGCATTAGTAGCTACGCTATAAGCCGCGATGGGATCTGATTGGCTCACTTCATTTCTATGGTATGTTTGTTATTTATTTATTTTTAACGTCTATATTTATATATATTAGTTTTAGAAAATAAAAAATGGAGAAATATATTTTTCTTCTTGGATCAATAGTTGCAGGTCCAATAAAATAATAGCTCCTGAATGCAAATCTACTAAGATAAGATTAACCGATATTCAAATTTTGGTGTAAAATTTATTGCCCAAGTAAGAACAAATTTGTTAAAGTGTCATCAATTTAATAACCACCTTGAGGGGTTCGCTTCATTAAAGAAAAAAAAAGAGTAATTATCCATATAAATGTATTGGCTTAAGGTTATTTAACCAAGAGTTTTTTTGGATTTAGCTAATGGATTCAGCAATATACATCCTCGACTAGTGTGCTTTAGAAATCATTTGAAGCGCTTAACATTTAGTTAATTAAGTTTTTTTTTTCATCTCATTGGCCTTTAGGAAGTTGTGAAGAGGATGAACATGAGGGCTCTTTAAATAATTTACATTTTCTACTAATGAGGGATGACTCTATATATATGAACTTCAATTCCAGACGTTCCTATATGAATAAACGAGTCAAGGCAATATCTTATGCCTCAGAAAATTGTTTTATTATACTGTCAGTAGGGCTCTTTTAACCTCTTGCTAAAGTTCTTTGCTTATGGTTTTATATATATATATATATATATATATATATATATATATATATATATATATATATATATATAATATTTATATCTTATAGATATATTTATATTTTATAGATAAATTTACATTATACATTTATTGTTATCGATTATATTTATATTTATTTATTTTTACAGATTATATTTATATTTAACTCAATTTTATTTAATAAGTTTATTGAAGAAATAAATTGGTTTTTATTTAAATGTCATTGGTCAAATAAACATGACGTCAAGGCTGTCACGAGCTAAGCATTACTAATGAGCCAATCAAATGTTTTCACAGTAAAATATTTTTGTTACAGGTGCCTATAATGGAGATTTAAATTGACCAATCAAATTACTTGAGTGGCTAATTCTGCGCCCTCTGGATGTTGGGCAAAGCAAAACATTGCGCCAGAGACCCCTTTTGAGTTGCTTTTCTATTACTCTATGACATAACCTAAATAACATTTGTCAAAAAAATGTCCATGCTAAATTCAAAACAATTACTTTTCGTGCCTTGTCTTGATTTTGTGTGTATGTGTACTATTTTTTAGTTTACCCTCGTATATTTATTGCTTCATGAATATTCTATGACTTATTTGATACTGCATATTTACTTTGTTAAGCTAGGTTAAGTTAAGATATATAAATATTACGTATTAAATTAATCTAATTAATAAATAAATTACTGATTTTTCAACACATAAAGCAAATTTGAATTAATATTTATTCATACTATATTGAATATGAATAAACAATATATTTGTGATAAATATAAGAAAGAAAATTTACAATATTCCGAAGAATATAAAAAAAAAGATCGGATGATTTTAAGTCGCAAACATTTGGGTGGAAGAAATGTTATGTGTGGGGCTGCTATAGGTTTTGGAAGAAAGACATACATAAAATTCATTTCTGGGAAAATTAATAGTATAAGTTATATTAAAATGATCGACGAACACTTAGTACCTAAATATGAAAGGCAAATTACCGGTCAGGATTATATTATTGGACAAGACAATTCTGTTATTCATAATACGAAATTCGTTAAACATTATTCTTCAGAAAATAATATTCAATATATTTTTTTCGTTCGAGCGGCACGATCTTACACGAAACTTATAGGTATAAGTAAAGGTAAATAATTGTCTCTTTGTAATGTTTATATGAATATCATGGAACTACCATAGAATTTAAAATCTAAAAATTAATATTTATTAAGAGTTGTAATGGGAAATGTGTAGTGTGCTATAGTTTTGTCGCAAGGTGGTATAACGTGGATTACTTTTTCATGTATTTAACGGATACTTACCGGTTATACCTAGAAATTCGCCGATGATAGGCAACACCAAGAAAGGCTTCCTTAACTTGTATCTGTCGCTGAAGGAACCCAAAAAGAGGACCAGGATAATTGGCGTGAAGCTTTGCACGGGCTGTTGCCAGGAATGCATCGTGCTGATGACAGTTTGCACTTTGTTGTTCTCCGATACGAACCTTTCATGCTTTCCGGATAATATAGAGTTGCAAATGGTGTCATTAATACCCAGATTGACTCTGAAATTATTAACTTTCGTGTACAATGTAAAATAATATCATGTGCAGAATGATTTTGCTTTAGTATAGTGTTCAGTGTGAAATACGAGGATGTACTTAAAACTATTCAGAATAAAAAATGTTTATGACGTCAAAACATTGCAATGTTGCCGCATCAGCTCTAAGTTGACTCTGAGTTAGTTCAGTTTGACTTTGACGTACAAGAACATTCAAATCTAAATAAAATAATATTTTAAATAATACTAAAATATATTATAGATACAAGTTTTCGTGATGTATTAATTTTACATATGTTCAAAGTAGTAATAATGCAACTAATCGCGGTTTCGACTATGTTTTTGGCATACTCTTTGTATACGTGATCCATTTTTGTCGGAGGTAAACGAATTATCCTTGAAAGGTTGTTACCTTTCAAACGCACTATGCTATGGCTTCATTGAATAATGAAATCCATTTTAATGAAGGAAGATTTTACGTTAATCATAATGAAGGGCAATATGAAATGTTGAAAGAATACAGTAGACTGATTATAGTAAAATGGGTAGAATGAATTTGAGTTGCATTTCTTTCTTGTTTTGTATATATATAATAGTAAGATAACAAATAAATTATATTTGTTATCTTACTGTTGTTTTTTTTATGTCCATAAAAAGTTTTTTATATTATATTTATTATATTATAGAAGATGAACATTGTACCAATAAACTTAGTTAAGTTTGAACTTGGGTTTCAATAAAAAATTCTTCAAATATACGAATTTACAAGAACTATAATTTTGACGATTAAATATTAATAAACGATATACTATTATATACTGTTTTATTTCCTATTTTTTCCTTTCAAAATTATTTTAAAATAAAATATATTTAAATTATATTCTTCAAATATACGTATAATTAGCAAGAACTGGCAACGTCACAAAATTCAATCCTTGTGATCCTCCAGAATTAGACTCTCCTAGCTTTAGAGCGGAGAATGGGTGGGTGGATTTCCACCTCCGACATAACTGAAGTAATTGGTGGATGTTTTGGTACAAGAATAGGACAACAATTTAAACCTTATTAATAAATAAATATTGTGTATATGCCAGGAATTCATAATATTTTGTCTATCCTCTGTATTTATCCACCATCCTCTATTTTAAATCAATATAAAGATAGAAATACGTTAATAACAACCCACCTGCAAGCCTTTTCGAACTCTAAATTATCCAAGGCTGGCCTCGACAGGAACAGCGCCATCTGGTAACACGCGACCAGAGGCTCGACGGTGACGACCTCTTTGATCCGTCTTATCGCGGTTTTAACGGTTTTTTTCGCCCGAGGTTCCTCGTTCTCGGTGAGCTTCAACGTCGAAGGAGTATTCATAGCCGATCTTCACCTGTCAGCGACAGCCCGGAAGGCGAAACAGACACGACGGTAAAAAGGTTTACGCTTAACGAATCCGATCTTGTTTTTAAAAGATTGTCGGAGACAACGTGCCCCAAGGCCGATCGCGGTATTTTGTAATTTCACGGTCATTCGTCGTACAGATGAACGTAGCCGATCTGCATTAGTAGTTGTTTTAGCAAACGCAAAAAACCGTTTACTTACCAATCCTGTTCGTGGGATAAAGAACGCGATGTATCAGTCATCGTGGTTCATCAAAACAATGGTTCGATATAATCGAAGTAGTGGGTGAAACATACCGAGACGTTTTGTTAATGAACAGCATAATAATCAGAAAAATTATCAAATTAAACGTTTACGTACTATTGACTAACATGATTTTGTCTCTAATGACATATTTGCAACAACTAATATTTTTAGTTTTCGTAAAAATAGCAACAAGGAGTTCCTTATCATCTGTTGATGATATGGGGCCGAATCAACAAAGAAACACTCTAAGACAATTTTAGTCATAAGACAAATTTCGACGTGGTACATCAGTATTTCATATTTATCAAAATAGCGAACGATCCTCGTAAAAGACGGGTTTATCATAGGGCAGATCGGGTTCAGTCGCATTTTTTTGATTAATAAATATTTAAACGTTTTGAATTGTCCCAGATTTTTTTTTTGAAACCGAATTAACTGAAAGCTTGACGAAGAAATGTGAAAGTCTGTACAAATTAAACCTTGGTTGACAACTTATAGTTTTAGTTGATACCTATTCTTTTTTATTTTTTTTCTATAAGGACATCTGTTGGTTTATTTTTGAAGCGTGTGTTATAATTGACATTAACATTTATAAAAATTTTTGCTGGAAATTACTATTTGTGTCGAAAAATTCACAACTACGTTACGTTGGCATTTTTAAGTTAGTCTATCTCTATCATCTATGACCCTTCCTTGGCCGGCGTCCTGGATTTTTATATTATTTTCTAAATCTTTTAAATAATTCTATGACTTCTACATCTGTTTATTAAATTTACTATTTGTGACATATTAAGTTTTTTTCCTGCGAGGTATGATGAAAGAGTAATTCCTGAGAAGTAAAATGATACTTTAACATGTAATATCTTGAAATACATATGCCAGTTATAAAACGAAAACGAAAAAAGAAAACGAAAAGTTGTAATGAAAAACACGTAGTGTGTTAAAGTTTTGTCGCGAAGTTTAAATAATAAAAGCATATTATTATTACAACGTATGACCTTCTAACTCACACAGCGAATATAATAATTCAGATGTCTTGATCAATGAAGCTTTGTACACATTTCGGTTTATATAAAAAGAAACAAAGATGCTTCGTAAATATTGACAATGGGGAACTTTCATGTGATATAGTGTGAGACTTTATGCAACTTTGGATTTTAATTCTACTTTTAAAAATCAACATAAAAATAATTAATTGAAAAAGCCTATTCCACTCATCATCATTGTTCCTTCCGATTACCATTTCTTCCAGTTGATGACACTTTATTTTATGCCAAGAAGAATCATTTTTTATTTACATATATTTATTATTCAATAATAGGAAAATTTTCAGAAATGTGTAAGTCTATGAACAATGATATTAAAATGTTAAAATTATATCTGGAATAATTTCCATTATTTTTCACATCAGCTTGTCAATTGTCACTGGACACGTCATTGTTGTCATGAAGCTATCCGAGAGTACACATAACATAACCTATTACATATGAGTAATTTGAAGATCGCTCATTGGTACGCCCTTTTCCTTTTCGAATGCTTCGTTAGTTTCGCCTGTCATTTCCACGGTGGTTTGATTTTCTTTACTTGCTTGTCTTCTATATTTTATGTACATGTATCTAGAAACATTCGTACCAAGTTAAATATCTACTGGCTAAAAATAATAACTGTATACTTACATAATAATAATGACATAAATTGCATACATAATAACACTGAAGAAGAAATACGCTGATGGTAAGAGATCATAGGTATGCGTATAGATACCAGCGTTATACACCGGTGCGGCTACAGCTGGACCAATGGCTTCGATTATTCCGAACAGAGATTGTGCTTTTCCTAAATCGTTTTCCGTTACAACCTTAGTAGCCAGCGATCTTATACCGATTGCTGTTACGCCTGTTACCAAACTTACAGCGGCGGCTGTCAAAAGTGCGGATGAAGACACGTTGATATTCATCTATTTATATGACGTATAGTTAAAGTACATACCTACATACATCAGAACACTATCTTTAGCTATACCAAAGATAATATTGGCCAAAATTTTGTCGAGGAACGTTAACAGTAGAATGGTCAAATCGTGTAGTTTTAAGATTTTTGTGAAAAGTGGAACAGCAATAATGGTACCTATAATATCGGCAAACAATTTTTCTTGTTGATAAAAATTACATAACATAAAAATCAATCTTTATGAACGTCAACTAATAGTAACATAAAAAAGAGCTATATGTTTATAAAATTGTAGGTTATTTTTGAAATGTGTCTTATTTCAAAATTAGCAATATTATTATGTTTGATTGGATAATTCTTTAGTAGTGGTTACTCTAAGTGACGTCCAGACGGTAATCGATAAACTTCGGCACTTTCCGCCTATTTTGCGACGTTGCCATTTACAAACAATCATTCGTTTGTTTATGTCGGATATAACTGTTATTTATATTCTTGATGTTTCAGTAATGTGTTATTCTCAGTATATATTTATTTTACTGTTATATTTTCTCAGTTTATTAATTAATGTTTCATTTTAGGAATAGGGTTAAGAAGTTTTATTATTAAGCTTTTATTCAGTTATTTTTCATATAGAGTTTATTATTTATTCTTGTATCGTTTAGATTTTAGTTTTAAAAAGTAGGTAATAATTTAGTTGTGAATATTGCCAAACAACTGAACAGACTTTTGGCCAAAATTTGTCTAGGTTAATATTTATTTTAATTGGACATTAAATTCGATTCTATAGTTAATTTATTTGTTAGTTATTTTAGATAAAATTAAACCTGTGAAAGTAAAAGAGATATATCACTAGATATGTTTTGTGCAAGTGAGAAAATTGTATAAAAATATTGAAATTTGATCCCAAAGAACGGATAGTTTTTACCTATCGTGGTAAAAATTGAAGCAGTTCTAAATTTGCTTGTCATCCATTAGGTTTAACAGTAAGATTATATCAAAAGGCTAGAGCCATTTAATTTTATTTAATGCATCGGCAGTATTGTTAGTGCCTCCTTGGTTCCAACAAGTCGGCCACCTCTTTTTCTCGTAATAAAATTGTTTATGTACAATAAAAACAGGTTTCATCTGTACACATATCAAAACTTATTTACTTACCAACTAAATGAATGAGAGTATTGGCGGTTAAGAATGACGTATACTCCACTATATTCCAACTTAAGAACGCCTGCGTGTACAAATAAAAAATCGTTTCTTCACCCACGTTTACCATCGAGTACAGGAACAAACCCACCAACAATAGCACAATGAACACGCGGTCGTTACCCGCGTTCTTTGTCAGAATCAACTTGAAAGTGTCTATCGCGTGTTTGGTATCGAAGATGTCCGCTAGGAGGCTCTTTTTCGATTCCTTCTGTGGACGTTTCGGTTCCTTGATCCAAAACACTCCGTAAATGATTCCGAACAGGTATAGAGCGCCGGCGATCAATAAACAGCCGATGTATCCGATCTCGTTGAACAACAGGGCGCTGAAGGATTGAACGATGGGAACGCAGGCATTCATTACTATCTGGACGATGCCGATCCTGAGCGTTCTCATTTCCAAGGTGCTTACGTCGGCGATATAAGCGAATACTGCCATTACCAGCATGGTCTGACCGCCGAAAAAGGATGGCACGATGGTCTGGAGGAAACCGTGCAACTCTAGAGGCCAGTATTTCATGAATATTACGGAGAGAATGCAGCCTGTCACTGCAAATAGTTCGCCGATGAGTGGAAGCAGTAGAAATGGTTTCCGCCATTGGTGACGATCACTGTATGAACCTAAAAGTACATAAAAATAGAAATTAGTGGCGAGCGGAGATCATAGGTCAGCACTTCTTATTAGTTTAAGTCTTTATTTTATATAAAATAGTTAAAAATTATTTTGAATTTCAAATATGGTAAAAGACTAATCATTCTAATAGCTGGGAATCGTATGGTAGTAGATCAGGTGAGTATACCAAGTGGTAAAAAAATCCGTCACATGTATCGATCAACGTGATACTATTTTTATTATCACATTTTATTTAGACGCTGATCTTCATATATAGCCCGTATAATAAAACAGCCGACTCACGTTGTCATCAAAATTTGTGGTGTCAATAATTTTGCCGTAGTAAATTTGACTTTTGGCTTCCAACATTTGCCGGTTTGTAACCTCTAATTATTAGCACCAATGTTTTGAAGAATTTTGCAGACATTTGGCAACGTGGTCGATCAATACCAACCCAAATCTGATTTAATAGACTGATTCGGTTACCATACATATTCCGGCATCAGACAGCATTCTATTTTTTTTAAATCGGCTAAAACGAATATTACATTTTAACAAATTGCAATTAGCAGTATATTTTAGTATATTCGACATCATCTATGTGTTTTATTGGACGGGCCAAATTTTTACCGCTTATCTTTAGGGCATGTATACCAATCGTGGATCACTTACACTTTTTTAAAATACCGAGATATTTTTGTATGAATGCAACAAATACTTTTTGCATTTAAAAAATAATTCGGCTTCCAGTCGTTTGTTAGTGATATGTTATATTTAACACATTTTATTTTATTTTCGAAAAATGCATAGTATATTTTTACATAGAAATAAAAATTATGAATATACTTTATTTTCTATCTCTACAGTTAGTTATCCTAATAGTTATGATATATTGATAGAATGTTAGTGGAAGATTTAGACCTTAACTGAAGTTAGTAGGACCTGTTTGACTTATTATATGAACTAGAAGAGCAGAATAGATAAAAGTTTAATATACGGGTATTAGCTTTTTAAACTCTATGACGAGTCTTGAAAGTATTATACGAGTTGTCTTCTATTCAGCACCAACAGTAAGGAATCAGTGCGGCAAAAACTGTGACCAGTGACCTCTGTTGATCGTAGTTTTAAAGTTATGAGACTTGATCTGTCAAATTCTATATTTTTTACATTTATTTCCTAACTGCTAATAATATAGTGTGAGCTGATTATTAATGTCATAAGTTAAAATTTTAGGATTAAAATGTTTTAGTGTACATTTTCAATTGCCATAAACTTATTTAAACTGTGTTTAACTTATTTTAAGGTTATGTTTACTAAACTCAAATTCACATGGTAATTACATATACACATTTCTAATACATATTTCAATTCCTCTGGTATTATCAGATTAAAGATAGAGATAGTATAAGCTCAGATTTCATTGTATATGACATTTCGATCAAAAAATGGAATATGGAACAATGAAGTTCAATGTTTGTTGAAAAAATCTGATGCGTGTGGATGACGTAATTCGCAAATTCGATTACATTGTCTTGATATTTTTATCAAACTTTCGCTTTATAGCAGTTAAGGACTTTATTACCTTATTTGAAGAACTATAGGGCGTTCATCGCGTGCTTCATTCTTCATATGCATTGGCACTTTTAAATACACAGAACCAAAATTTAACAGATTTTTGAACATACAATGTAATCTTTCCATGTACATGCAGTAACAATATGTATATTCATTAATTATATATTAAATTTATTCTTCAAACAAGATAAATATATAAATAAAATGTAAAAGAAAACAAACCCGTTTCAAAATAGAGATTTATTCCAACAAAATATTATTTAACAAACGTGCATTAGTTTTTCGCGTATTTAATAAATATATGCAGGTATGATTGAATATTAAAAGAATGTTTAGTGTAGTATTTGAAAAACCTGTTTCATAACCTTCTCAGGTCTTATTATTGACCATTTAAAAGCCGAATACTAGACGTGCTACTCGTACACAAGCAACTTAAAAAAAACAACGAGGAAATATTACCTAAAAACAGTACTAAAATCAAGGGCATCACACTCTGGATGGGTAGCTGCCACGAGTGGACGTCACTGATCAGGATCTGTATCCTGGCGTTCGCTTCCGGGTAGATATCCTGCTCGCTGGCGATGATCCCGTCGCATACCGTGTCGTTCAGAGCCAAGTTGGCCCTGCACGCCTTCTCGAACTCCAACACCAACAGGGCGGGCTTGGCCAGGATCGCCGGCATGATGTAGCAGGCGATCAGGGGCTCCACCGTTATCACTTCTTTGATGTACGACAGTTTTTCATTGCCGCTCATCTGTTTAAAAGTCTTGGCGGTCGCGATTTCGACCGCCGGATCACCCGCGGAAGACATCCTTAAGTCGCGATATCGGTCCGTTGCGGCGAGAGCAGAACGACGCGACGTACGTGTGAGCGGCACGACATCGTGAACGGATGTGCCGAAGAAAAAAACGAGAATGCGATTCGACCGTAGTGATGGTAGGAGATGAAATTATTGAGCAACGACGATTTTCATTGTTGGATTTTTTTAAAATTTATTACATCTTACATTAGATATACTTAATAGGGGAGGGCGCGGACAAGGCAGGGACTTTAAGGTTCAAAGCATAATAAATCAAACACTTGCATAGTTTCATAAACATTATTAAAATTAACTTTAGTAATCAAACTAGCAAATGCTAGACAACTAGGAACCTCAGACAAAACAATCAGTCATATTGCTAAAAATTAAGAAAAGGCATATCTCCCCATCTTGCCCCATATGTCGAGTAAGACAGGGTATCTAGTAGACCTCCATCGAGTAACGTGTGGTATGAAATTCCCATACTAATTGGGTTGGCAGTGTTGAGGTTTTGCGGTTATTAATTGATATACTGAGATCACTTTTAAAAAATAACTTTATTTAATACACTTATCTGAATAGTTGAAGACTCTATATAAACGAACTAATGAATTAATCTATATACAATAACAAACAACAACGTGGTTTCTCTCTTGACTTACACTTCTATATATCTATGACAACTACATAACTCGAAAGTCTCCAGAAACTAGTAACATTTCATTATTGTCTTGTAACTAAAGAAGAAATATTTACTTTAATACTTTCCCTTGTTATGTACAATAATCAAATAAAGAAAAAGAATTCAATCCTACATCAAACCGAAAACTCGCAACTGCCACCTGCTGCTCCGTCGAGACATGTTGAATTCCGTTGTTAGTTGTCCTTGATTGTAGGCTAGATCTGGTCTAGTACCAAGTATTAGATACATTAATGCTCCGACTGCCTCTCTGTATGAAAACTTCTGCTTTACATTATCTTCTTTCCCTGATTGTAAAGAATATGATAATTCAAAGACTGAGGCTTTTTTAAAGCTGACCGATCTCTTAGCCTGACATCTAGTCTTTCTTTTTGAAGCTCTGAAACATCATTAAAGTCTTCCTCTGAACTGTTTCTCTCACAATCTTGTGACTCATCATTAACATCTGCTTTCACTTCTTGAAATGCTATTTTAATATATTCATTACAACATCCAGGTTTCTCGTCAAATTGTACATCTCTAGACAAAATAACGCTTTGATCCGTTTCTATCCAAATTCCAAACCGTTCATCACCATCATATCCTATGAGGCGTCCTTTTACGGCTTTCTATCTGTTTTTCTTCGCTTTTGACTCGGGATAACATGTTGAACATTGTTGAACCTTAAATGATCCTTAAGTGTTTGGTTGGCGGCTTCCTTCCGTTCCACAATTCATAAGGACTAGCACCGTCTACAGATGATATTCCCGTTCTATTCAGAATATATACCGCGGTGTTAACTAACTCAGCCCATAATCCTGCTGGATAAGTCACTTCTGGATTTGAATATTTCAAGGTCCTGGCCATTTCAACTACAGTTTTATTGTCTCGTTCACAAATTCCATTCTGTTCAGAAGTGTAGGGTGCCGTCAACCTTTGTAATTCCGTTTTTGCGTAAGATAGATCTAACTAAATTCATTCACATAGAATGCCTAACCATAAACAGTCACTACATATTTCAACTCTATTCTTGGTAAATGTTTACTCGACCGCAATTAGTATACGATTCAAAATTACCATTAGCATATATGTATATCATATTTGACAAACATGTCATTTATTTTTATACGTATGTTATGAAATCAAGATAAAATAAGGTGACAGCTTTCGTCAGAAATCGGCTTTGTATTAAACCGCGGTAAAAACGTCAACTATGTCATAAGAAAACATTTAAACGACATGGTCAATTATTAAACAATCGGTTAAATGGTGGCCCATCATCTAACCAAAAAAAACAAAGCTTTTCACAATCATTATTGTTTGCATTAATTACATTTTTTATAAATTGACACATTATCAATCATCTTATTTTTTGTTTTGTTTTGTCAAATTTGTTGAAATTACTTTTGATTCGTTATAGAATAACATGATTTGCATATGATAGGTTCCACATAGGTTCTTTACTACGCGACCAAACAATTAATTAATACTATTGGGCTAAAATTGGAACACTTTACTGTTCTATATAACTCCATTACTTGAATAAAAACTTATTATAAAAAGACGAAGAATTATATGCCTTAAATACGTTAGAAACGTGGAGTATGCTTTCTTAGACGGTCTACCTTATCGGTATTCTTTAGTTTGTACAGCATCAAAGCTTGGTGTCCTTGGATGTCATCGAGAAAAATGTAGAAGCTGGATTTTAACGCGAGAACAATTTAATAGATACACTGCTGTTACACCCTCGGGCTAAACCATTTCCGGTTCTTTGTGCGCCTTGAAATTCCGTCTTACAACAACAGATTATGTAATGACGCAATAAGTTATTTACGGTTTTTAATTATCCCTAAATTATATTTAGACATTCTTAATGTTTGCTAATTAAAATACTGTCGCGGTTTCATATTGATAATACATTTATAAACATCTATATTTTTTGAATTATAGTTGCTTTATGCAAGAGAATCGATTTCAAAATGCACTGGTTTATCAGGCACTCTAGATTCTGAACTTGCTTGTTTACATAACCTCCAAGATGAAAACGTCAACCGAAATACCGTTAAACTGGAAATAAGTCTGCGATATGGTCCAAAATCCGCTAAAAGTCAATTTGTTGCAGCAGAAATTTTATACCAACATATCTGTCAATGTCAAGTGCCTAAATAACACGCCCTTTGAAATAGGCCAATAGGTAGAACCCTCAACATATGTAATCACCCCTTTAGTATTTGATTCAGATTTTTACCACTAACAGTTAACTATTAGCAATCTCTATTACTGAGCAATTGATAAAAAACAAAATTGACCAATTAAAAATATATTTATCCTATCATGGTGACGCTTGTTTATATACGCGTTTCAATAATATGGTGATTGTTATTAAAAAAATACTCAGGTACTGCGAAACTGGCCAGTATCATTTTACCGCACTTGTAGTTTTAACTGAGTTCACAAGATCGAATTTTACACATTCGCAGTTACAAACATTCATATAATAGGACAAGTGCTCTATGTCTTTGATCACAGCTTTACCAAATTGTTTGAAGAATTAATTCTTATCAGAGCTTTCATCAATAGTCTTATTTACTCTTTTCATTTGCATATCCCTTAAGCACAAAGACTAGCCGATCTAGAATTTTGCATCAGTTATGTTACAATTTAGTTAAATCAAGATTTGTGATGGAGGAAGTCAGATGTTTTGAGGTGAATATGAGTCCTCCTTAATTTTTGGAAAGCAATTTATCCCTTCTCTTTCAGATATTTGCTTTTAAACCCATCCATGTTTGTAAAATGACGACCTTTTAAGATTGTTAGATATTTTTAAGAACGTGCCAATGATGGAGTCACACCCGACAAATATGGAGTAATATATAAATAAACCATTCTTTGAAGAGCAAAAAAAACTTCTCGTCAGAACATCTTCTAAAGAGCTTAGTATCTCCCAGAGACCTCCAGCTCTCAATTAAACAACTTTCGTCAAAAAAAGTTTTAGGCCTAGATGGTATTACAGCAAACTATCTGAAAAATATCATCAGCAAGCAACATTCCGAGCTTTCAAATATCATAAACTCCAAGTCTTAACGAACAATTCGGTTTCCGTGTCAAACGCTCAAACCTTCATCAAGCTGCTCGCGTAGCTGCTACCATTCATCAAGCTCTTCATAATTCATTTCAGCATTCACATTCATTCAGTTCTTCGTAAGCTGAAGTCATCTCTCTAGATTAGACAACGATCTAATTTTCAAAGCCAAAAAACAAGGTTTACTGGAGTGAAGATTGGTTATGCAAATCTCAGCAGGAGTTCTACAAAGTTCTCCATTAGCTCCGGCCTTGTTCAGCATGTAATTGACCAATTTATCATCTCCCGAAACAATCGAGCATAGTATTTTATGCAGACGACATAGCATTTATCACCATAGGACATTGTCCCGATGTCGTCCGTAACAGACTACAAGCCCAATTGAACCAGGCGATCGCATGGTACAAGTTCTGGCGACTACAGATTAACCCGAGCAAAATTCAGACTATTTTGTTCCATAGTCGGAGTGAGTGGTGTGCGTACCATCTTCAAATCGATAAAGGTCCTATCCTTTGGCTCGAGAAAGTCTCTTACTTCGGTCTCTAATTAGATGGCAGATTTCAACTGTCGGTACAACTTATTACTCTGCAGAAAAAGCAAACTCCCAATCTCCCATAAAGTGACCCTCTATAAAATGTTGGTCCGATCAGTCTACCTTTTTGGAGTACAGATGTGGTAGATACGTCTCTTAGAGACAACTTGCACAATTCCAAGTGCTCTAAACCAAAAAAGTCCGCGCGTTGCTCAATGCTCCATGGTTTGTGAGGAACGTCAACACTCACCTAGAATCAGGCATCACGTTCGTGAAAAGTTTCACAAACATGCTTAGTGTGAGGTTTTCCCCTAATCCCTACCCTCTCATAACTCGCGATAGGCAATTAAAATACAGTAATCCCACTAGCCCGCAAAATTAAATTTCTCGAATTCGAAATGACATCAGCAAAATATCAATTGATAATAATTGGACATCTTGGTTAAAAAAATAGATATATAAACCGTTTTTTCATAACAGATTCATACCTAAAGCAATATTTAACACTTCTGATACTTTCTTGCACTTGTAGTCCTATGTAAACCCCATAAAAGAACTAATATTCGTATATTCAAAAACAAAAAAAGAAAATTTTTACTAGACATAAAAATACTATTCAAGTAGAAGGGGAAGAGCAAAAGGCGCCATCACTAAAATCCTCACTGCACTACGTCAACCGTATAAATTGTTGCGAGCAAAGACCAGCGGAACATACGGAAAACCATACAATAATTATTTCTACTAGGAAGTTCACGCACATCAAATATACTCAGCGATCTTGGCACCTATTATTACTTATTCAGATTGGTACAGCACGGTTATGTTTTCGAAAATATAAATTTTTTTGCAAAGATGGGAAAAATATATGACTTCTAATTGAACGTAACTTGCACCATTTTCCAAAAAATAAGTTTCTGAGCTCTAGAAGCAATAAAACCGACAGAAAAAAATCCAGATCACCGATTTATTTAAATGAAAAATTACAAAAATTTGATACATTGCTTCTTACCGAAAACATATCGAAAGGGATGCTTTTGTCGCATAGCCCCTCACATTAACAAATTTTAAAGTCTTAAAAATATATGGATTATGAATAGAATAGATCGATACAATAAATAAAAGTAATTAATAGAATATATACATCTCTTAATATATAATTTAATATTAATTTACATATATTATTTTAGCACCCCCATTCCCATTTATATATATAGCATGGTAGAATCAAGATCGTTTAAAATACTTGGATGTTTGCTTATATGCTTAAAAATTCTACCATACTACTCTGCTTTTCGGTGGTTGTTTCTTTCGATGTACACCCCGTAGACCGAAAGTTTGGAAACCTCGCAAGACTTCAACGACATAAAACGTATGGCAACTGTTGGCAAAATGGTCATAACAAAACATTCAAATCACGGCACGTACAACGAAATCGCTACCTTTCAGTTCGTTTAAAAAAAATTGGACGTGAACATAAACTAAACATATCTGTGGACTTGCTTTATTATTATTATTGATCATACTGAAGTGGAATTATCATACTTATATACAGAAACCGGTAAGGCACAAGAATATTATTCGTCAAACAGATAAACCATTAGATTACTTATATGGTTCGGCAAAATTGACTTGACTTTCTGAGATAATTACATTGTTAAAGAAAACACTTCCGGATAATTAAACTCTTTTTTTTCTCCAGTTCCATTTACATATATGTTCTAAGCGCACTCAGTTCTTGATTTCCTATTCTATAGTTCCATCCTTATCCTACATTTATTTGTATTACTTGAAAGATTGTGAATTCATATTAAAAATATATATGTATATATATAAATACTCTGATATTTTTTCTTATTAGCATCGTAATATTATTTATAGGTTGCGAAGATTTTCTTCATGTTTCGATCGGCCGATTATTCCTGTTTTTCATTGTCCCCGTAGAAAGTTGGCTGAAAAAAAAACAACATGGGATCAATAATTACGTTCATTTGTTTTTTTTTTGGTCGTTCAATCAAGCAGCAAATTGTGATGAGGTATAACTATAAAAATAAATACTTGGGTATTTCAAAAACATACTGGGCGTGTGAAAAATAGTAACTTATATACGTTCTTTACGCCCCAAGCATCTTCAATATAACATTTACTCAACTGAATAATCGCCAATAAAAAGAATAAAAATTTCATTGTCAAATTTCTAAAACCGAATTGATTGTTAAGTCGAAAATTAATACTATAAGTAATGTTAATTAATTAAATGAATAATCACCACTGAAAAGTTATCCCTGAATTATCCTGTTTTTCAAAAAATTAACAAAAAGACCATAAATCAAGCTTTGAAATAATTACGCTTGGATTACTTTTTCACGCACCTAATATTTTTTTCAAAAAAAAACATATTGGCCAGCCACTGCGCACCATTCTGAATAAAAACTGCGTTCAAAGGTCGATCGGCTGTGTTACGTATTAAAAAAAAACAATACTAATATAGTGAAAGCAAATACACCAAGATCCAAAAAATGTGTGATCTGTCGGCTTTAATTCGCAACCTTTAAATAATAACAACACAATCGATCAAAACAAAATCACACACTTTCAGGACGGGAGTATATGTTGTTATTCGCCAAGAAATAATCTACGATAATCAACTAAACGACTTTTGCTTTTTTGTCGAGGGCGCAGAAGCAGAAAGAGTGAAAATGGAAAAAAAAATAGATAGGAACCAACCCAAAACTTACAAGTACAATGTCAGCAAGTATACCCGAGGCAATGACTCTTGAACTAGATAATAAAGGTAGATTAAAGATAGGTATTAGATCGAAGAGAGAAAGTACCGTTATTTGACGCTAGAGGGCATCGTAAAACTACCAGCTAACTAGACTCGTGATAGAACAAAAGTAAACAAGCATAGTATTTCATATGGTATTTTTTATTAAAACAGTTTCCTTATATAAAACGAAAAAAAAACTAAACAATAAGCTACAGAAAGAAAAAAGAGAGTGCAAAATAATTGTATAACTACAAATTAAAACAAAAAAACAACTATTTAAAAAAGCAAATAAATATGTTAATCAAATTAGTAAACAATACTTATATACACGGTGTGATCAAAAAGTAACGGTACCACTTAAGTTGTTATTTAAATTATTTTTCGAACTTACCCTAGAAATGTAAAATTCGCATTCCCATTAGGCAGGAAGAACAAAAAACAAAGGAAGAAATACATTAGAAAGGTATTGTCGCTTTCGATATTTTGTTACTTTTTGATCACATCCTTTATGATACTGATTTGATTAAATTAAAAAAATATATTGAATTTATTATCACAGTTTCGATAGATAATAAAACAGATCATTTCGAGTTGACCTACGATTCGACGCGACGAAATGAGCATAAAAATGCATGGCCTACTCTCATAAAATTATACCGATTATGTTTGACTGAACTAATGACTAGAACTATAGAGCTAGGGATAATCTATACGAAAAAAAAAACAATATTTCTAGCCTACATAGGTATTAACAAAGATTAATATTAAGTTAAAGACAAGCGATATTTATACATCCAACTTTTGTTTCGGCCTTTTCACAATCGTAGTGTCTATACCGGGTTCCCCATTGATATCGTAAAGGCACTTCTGTTAGAACAAACTGAAAATGGGAGCGACAGTGAAAATGAATGGGAAATTGGGTTAATGGAATATATATAACTACATTACAATAGAAAAAATGAAATTAAGCTATGAGACAAAAAGAAGAAGCTGAAAATGCATCATGTTTTTTAACTTACCCCAATCTTTGGTAATTCTACTATGCTCTATATACATATATATATATATATATATATATATTTATATATATATATATATATATATATATATATATATATATATGTATATATATATATATATAAACGCCTCTAACGCCAAAATAGAATGAATTGTTAATTAAATTAGCTAAAATAACATTATTTTTAATCGGATATGCTAAAATAATGTTTATTTGTAATTTAATTCGAATAACAAGTAATTTTCATTAGCTAAAATAAAATAGAAAAAACTAGAACCAAAATAATATTATTTTGGAAAAGCTTAGAATCACATATATTAATGTATATATTAAAGCTTAACTTAGCCAAAGTAACATATGCTTTTAAATAATTTAGATAAAATAATGTTTCCTATTAATTAAACTAATTGTCTTTATGTACATGTAATATAGAAACAAACATAAATAAAGCTAGTTTTTATTACTTATTATTATCTACCTATCTTAATGAGATTGTCTTGGTATATCATTATAAAGAAAAAAATAAATAAAATAACGACTTACCAAATCATGTGTTTCCGATTGACCCTTCTGAGCTTCATCATCATCATCTGAATCCTCCTCACCAGAGGAATCCTGACTATTTACTGAAATTGAGTGGTTTTTGTTATAACATGGTGGATTTAAAAAATTTACATTCAGCAAACCTCTTAAAGCATCACTTGTAGGATTGGTCTTGGCTGCAGTTAAAACCTCATAACATTGTAAACAAACTCTTAAGGGTTTTGAACTTTGATTGGGTAAGAGGAATCTTTTATTTGAGCAAGGACCACAGACAACTGACCCACATTTGCGGCAATGATGCTACAAGCAATATTAATAATCATCAAGTGAATTATAAGTATAATAATCTTACTCTTCTATTTATTAATGTGAATTGTGTTTTTTTGCAATGCATACACACAGGTGCCTCAACATCAGGAACCCATACAGCTGCATGTTCAGATACAGCTTTTTTACCACCTAAGGAGAAAATACAGTGAATATAAAATGTAAGTCAAATACTACTTATTGTACTTTTTCGAAGCAAGTCATCAATACATTTATTTATATGAGCCATCCATTCTCCTTTCTCCACAGCTGTTGCAGCATATACAGCAAAAGATTTTGAAGCAGTCCTTATTAACCATCCATTTCTATAATCTAAAATAAAATGTATCTAAAATAATATATGTGCTACTTCCAGAAATGAATATTAACCTGCTGAGAAATTAAATACAAGTGATAGTGTAACTATGATAACTTACGTTCATCATCTCCTAAACTCTCCAATTTAACCTCCTCCAGTGGAATGATATGCTGTTTATTGTACTTTTTCTTGTTTATTACTATATTACCATAAACCAGTATGTCATTAAATAAATAGAATTGTCTGGTTTTGGGTTTCTTTCTGCACATTTTTGTTAGGACTCCTTCCCCAACTAATACCCTTCCAGGAACAGCTAAAGGCTAAAGATAATATATACATATAAGTTATAATAAATATTTAATGTCAAACAATATAAAATAAATTGGATAATACATTTTTATATGAAGATAATAATGAATGAGTCACAAACCAAAAAAATGTTTTTGATACCATACATTGTTATATCATATAAGATAATATAAAAGAAATATGACTAACACTTGATTCAGTTGTAGACTGAATAACAAGATATCAAGCTTACATTTTTACAAGCTTATTATACTAATAGTAAATGCCCTTACCTGACCTGAACTACCAAAACAACTTTCCACCATAGTAATTCGCCTTGCATTGGCTTCACTGTTGACTAAAACAGACATTATTAAAACAAATGTAAACGGAATTTTAAAAGTGATAGCCTAATGAAAAGATATTGTTAGATTTCTCAAACAAATACGGCCACAGTATGGTGATTTTATGAAACTATAAACTTTCATAAAATTAAAATGGAATGGGGATTAGTAAACAGACCATGAAAAAAGCTTTATAACAATAATTTAACCTTATAAGGACGATAGGCGTAACATCTTCAAAGATTCATTGATTAGTAAAATTTAAATTGTAACATTTTCGTATGATAATTATACGGCGGTCGTAACATAACAATATAATAGACTTACCTAATTTATCCACCATTGTAAAAATAATATTACTCCTTCAGATTAAACACCTAAATTATCGCGATCTTAAACTCGTCTATGTAAATGTCATTGTCAAGTTGTCAGAAATGTCAAAATCAGCTTGTCAATAATATGCCAAAACTTAAAATATTCGGTTCGCAATTGAAAAACGTCTTAATTCACATCTTATTAAAAGTCTTGATTCAAAACCATATCAACATTTTATATAATTAGAATGCTTACTTTTGCTCTAATAAACATTTTATTTAGAAAATATATAATAATATTGGAACATATTTAAAGACCTTGACAGATTTCAAATTAATTCTGTCAAAAGTCACGCTTTTGTCAATACTCACATGACAAGGTTTTGGTGAAGATTTTAATAGGACATTTAATAAGTTTATTTTACCGAAATGGCTTGCTGTGGACCAAAACTTTCCCTTTGTGGGCTAATTATAAGCGTATGGGGAATAGTACAACTGGTAGGAAAAATAAAACATTCTTATTTGTTGGTAATTTTGATGAAATTCGATTTTAGGCCCTTATGGGTGTGTTTTATTACATAGAAGCAGTTGCTTTAGCTGAAGACTTACCTGAGATACACGAATACCAAAATATAACTGATTTTTACTCAAAAATGACGATGGGATATCAGCAGGTAAAATTTTCTTGAACACACCCTAATATTATCTATTAAAATATCATAATATATGACCTGTTTGTTTTAGAATGCTTATAATTGTTGGATTGCTGCATTATTATATCTTATTACCTTGGTGGTATCAGCCCATCAGTTTTGGTTAAACAACAGATCTTCATTGAGTGTATAATTTGTTTAATGCAAGTTTTCATTTAACTGCTAATTAAGAAGCTGATTTGTAAATAGAGAACACTATCTTAGTTCTTTTCCTTAGTAAATGTAATTAAATACTTTCCTGTATGTTCTATTAATTTAGAAGTTGTTTGGCAGTCTTGTATAGACCAATATAGAGGCGGTATCAGTATTGTTCATTCCATTCCCAATTTTCATGTTTTTATTGATATGTTAGCTAGATATATATTTGAAATATATTTACGAGACAATTTAAAAAACCTTGCAAGTGACTAAAAGTCAATTTTGTTGGATTTACAGTCAATGTTGTTATCTGATATGTAAATATATTTTTTGCTGTAAGAATAAGTAATTCACTTTTGAGAAGTTATTTCTTCCTAGGAAGAGTTTGTTTATTTATAAGATTAAAACATTGCATATGTAAAATTTATGATTCACATTTAAATAGAAATAAATACACTGTTCAAACCTTCGTAAGTATATTTTCTAATTTTTGGCAATATTCTCTTAATTACATCAAAATTATTTAGCTTAACAAGAAAAATTACACTCCCCAATATGTACAATTAAAAAAGGAATATAACTATATGTACTTATATCAACAAGTAGGAAATGATATGAACAACCAGCTTTTAATTACAATTATATTCACACAATTTAATTTACAAGTTTATTTAATTAAATTAAAAATAAAATAATAAATTTGGATGATGAAATGGCAGTAATGAACTTTCTAATAATCAAGGCTCACTTAATCTAAACTACAATATAAATTTCTTAAGTTAGAGGGAAAACAAAAAAGCCTAAAGTACTGGAAGTACTTTGATCACAACTGAATTGTATATACACATATAAAATACTTTAGCTTTCATTCTATCGTGGCTCGACGAGAGGATCACCCAAATTAAAAATATACGGAATTTAATAAATTAATTGAAGTAACGCTGGGTCCAAACTGGAACATTTAGCCGGAAGTAGTAGTAAGTTATTTTTGCGATTATTTTAATAAATTATAAAGAATAAATCTTCAGTAATAAATTTTATCGCAAAAGTCGAGGTATAGCTATTTTGCCCTCTAGACAATAAATTATTAGGTTTAGATAACGTCCACTGTTGCCAGATCAGTTGGATTGGCGGTGGGTCTATTGTAAAATTGCGCTAAGTCGCTTAATTATTACCGCAACTTTCAAGAACGAAAGAAGTATCGAATAACCCTTGCCTTCGGATAGATATGTTCAAGTGTGGAACCAGCACAAGGAGCGACGCGCTTTAAACATAACGTGTATTTAATAATTCAGGTAAGGAATTAATGCTACTGGTCCTTTTTTAGACAATCAATTTAACGCAACTTCTCCTTAGCTCTGCTAAAATAGCTGTTTTATGAAAGACTGACCCAGGTGTGATGTACCAGGCTGCTAGTTTAATTTTAATGGAACACCAACACAAAATTCTCTACGTAATAAAGTCTTTATTTATCACCGTATATAAAAAAAGCTTATTGGTATGTCTGTATCAAAAATCCTACGTGTAAACACCTAAAATGGAGACAAAATATAAACCAATCGCATTTTTGATTTGGAACCTTTATGTCCGACTCAGATTAGGGTTGTCTTTGTTCGAGAGTAATAAATATGGCTATTATCCGGCTAAATGTCTTTCTTAATTCCATTTTTGCTAATCGGACGAATCAGTTTCGCCAAACACGTACCACTTGTTGTGTTCCCTCTTGAATATCAGGGGCAGGGACTTGCTGGTGCTTGGTCCGGGATTATCGTATTTCACCTCCCTAAATTGCCAACACAAAATAATTAATTAAAACTTATTATGCAATAAAATATAATTGATTTAAAACAAGTAATTTCATAATGTAATGTTAAAAATAATAGTAAATAAATTATTATAATAATATGGTAGATAATTATTTTTTTTAAGCTAATTTATACACATATTTTTCAAACTTTTATAACTATATAGCCAATAATTGGTTACCGTGAAATTTCTTAGATTCGTTTGCTTAAGAGCTTTTTTTAAAGTCAACTTTACACCTTTAACTTTCCTCAATATTTTTGAGAATTGGTTCGATTTTTTCAACGATTAATTAGAAATAATAACCAATTACTTCTTACCCAAGCTACTGTATAAAATATCTAGCAAGTCAATTGAAAAGTCCCCGGCCTATATTTTTTTTACCAAAATTAGTTTTTTTATTCAACATATTCCCTTCAAGGGTGATACACTGATTATAGCGACTGTCCAACTTTTTTATACCATTTTTGTATATGATCTCCTCTTCATTGGACCAAAAAATTTATTCCCAGCGAGCATTTTTTTGAGATCTGAGAACAGGAAATAGTCGCTGGTGGCCAGATCTGGATAATACGGTGGATGAGAAAACAATTCGATGCCCAATTCATGGATTTTTGACATGGTGCATTGTCTTGGTGAAGCGGCACTTTCTTTTTCTTCGAATGCGGCCGTTTTTCGGCGATTTCATTTTTCAAACGGTCCAATAACGCAATGTAATAGTCGCTGTTGATGGTCCTTCCTTTTCCAAGGTAGTTAATGAAAATTTTCCATGTGCATTCCAAAATACAGACGCCATAATCTTGCCAGCCAACTGTTGCGTTTTCCCACTCTTTGGAGCGCGTTCATCGTGTGCAGTTCACTCGGATGACTGTCGATTGGACTTCGGAGTGAAATGATAGAGCCATGTTTCATCTATTGTCACATATCGACGCAAAAACCCGGGTTTATTACACTCGATCATCTTCAAACACTGCTCCGAATCATCAACTCGTTGTTTTTGGTCAAGTGAGCTCGCGCGGCACCCACTTTGCACAGAGCTTTCTCATACCCAAATATTCGTGAATGATATGATGTACACGTTCAGTTGATATCTTTAGTGTCTGCTATTTCAATACATTTCAATTTATGGTCATTTAAAATCATTTTGTGGATGTTTTTAGTGTTTTGGGCGTCCACTGCGTTCACCGTCTTCAGTGCTCATTTCACCATGTCTAAACTTAGTACACCAATCCTTGATGGTTGATTTTCTTGGAGCAGTGTCCGGAAACTCAGCATCATTGCCAAGTTTTTGCTTCGACTGTATTTTTCCATTCAAAAAGCAATATTTTATCAACTCGCGAAATTCCTTTTTTTCACAATAACAAAAGTTGTTCACTCAAAATGCTATAATTCCCAAACTAACGATCCGACAGCTTTCAAATTTATTCACGCATCTTTTGAGGGCTAGGGCTAACTAAAAAAATATGGATTTGATTCTAGTAGCGCAATCTATGTGTCAGGCCGGGGACTTTTCAATTGACCTGTTATTAAGAATTAATTGACAGCTTTTTGATAGAAAAGAAGTTGATAAGAGACGAGATGAAACAAGCGTCTTTAGACGCCGCAATCAATTAATAGAGTAATTTTGACAACCTACGATGCGTCCAAAGTGTGTCATAATGTAATTTTTATTGACACGTACGGATTTTATGACGAATGACATAATATCATTCTTGTCAAACTTTGCTAATGCATACTCTCAATAATTTAGATACTCCAGCAACACTGCCCCATTTTATCAGACAATATGGGTTCATAGCGGAAATGTCTCAACTGTTACAAGTGTACAATAATAATGAAATGTTAATCTCTTACCTAATTTCACTTTTTACACTAGGTATCCGGTAATCTTCGGCACCACTGCAGCATTCCTCGCGTTCAGACTTCGTTTTGGAATGTTTCGGGCTGTTTCGCCCGTTTCGTATAACTCGATTTTTTGTCTTGGACGAGCACGGTTCCTGCTGTTCCAATTGTCCGTTACTGACAGGATCACATTTCTTTCCGGACACTGTAACCGAGAGGGCTTATCAAAATGAAAATTCTAAAGGTCGATATTAACCGCTAATGATGATGGAAGACATCCAATCAAATCACTATTCAATGTCTAAGAAATGAAATATAGAACAAAAAGCAGAACATATGACTATCTAAACTCAGAGGCTACTTATATAATAACGCGCGAGTGAAAAGGGTGTAAACTAAGAGATCACTGGATAAATTATTGTGAATGAGAATAAATTAAAAATTTTGATTTTTTTTTTGATTAAAAATAGGATAAAATTTTTAAAAATCTCACCCGACATGTCTTTGGCCACTACACTTTCAACATTTGTATGCTGACCGTTATTAGTTGATTCTTTCGTTCGAAAAAATGTTCTCGACGCTTCCACCGGAATGTGATTGGCAGACGTTTCGAATTTTATTTTCAGTTGTGATGGCTGTAGGGAGTCAGCCGAGGTTTGAAAGTCGGGCAACGGATCCGAATACCTGAAAAACACATTGTGTCGTTAGGTTCTTGATTTAGAGTTAATCGAAGCATCTTAACATACCTGGAACAACTTGGCGCATCCATAGACAAATCCATTGGCTGTAGCTGAGCTTGAGACTCTTCCTCTTCGACGTCATCTCTTCTTCTTGACCCGTCATGGTGTTTCGATCTCCTCCTTTTCCCTTTTTTACTTTTCTTTTCTTTCGTCTTGCATTTTTTCTTCAATATATCAATTAAAGGTTTATTATCATCCGTGTCTGAATCGCTGCTAGTAATATTAACCTGTAAAACCGATAATTATATCATCACCAACCCGACGATGTACAAATCCGCAGAACTTACATCGTTATCGGTATCGATATCGGCAACCTGTTCCTGGCGCTTTTTATGTTTTGACTTTTTCAAAGCCTTCCGCATCTTATACTTCTTGTAGGATTCTTTGTTTCGCTCGTCGGAACTACTATTACTGGAACTGCTCGAGGAAGATCTACGCGTCCGCTTCTTCTTGATCCATCGCAATTTTTCTTTGTCCTGAATAGCTTCGTGCTTATGCCTAAGTTTCGGTGGTAGATTGACGACAGTGTGACCAACAGAGCCCGGATTTTCGGTCGACGAGTTCCTTCTGGATGGAGATATAATGGGCATAGGCACCTACATGGAATATGGGAACGTATAAGGTACCAACGAATTATATAAATGCTTAACTTTACCTCGTTACACGGCGATATCATTATAGGTTCGTCTGAATCCGTGTCCACTAAATTGATAGTCACTGGTTCCGACGGATGCGTAGCACTAACCAGTACTACGTCGCTGTCATCGCTGTTATCATCTGGCACTTCAACGGTGTCATCGAAAAATGGCGATGGATTCGTTGGATATCTGTCGAAAGATAATGTGAACTAGTCTCCTTACATACATCAAAATATACAAATCCGCAAATCAAACACTGGGAGATCGGAGAAAATTAAATTTAGGCTTTTCCTACTTAATGTCTTTAATAAAGCTGGGAAAAGTGTCTTACAATGAACCCTTTTTGGTTCAGTTTTTCGTGCAGAACTTTCAAAATTGTAGTTTAACCAGGCAATGAGAAAAAGTCATCCATATCAAATGACACATCCCTGATTAATGACTGAAATGAAATAACTCTCACCCCAACTAATTAAGTTAGTAGCATATTACAAATAAACAATTGCATTAACTATTACTAGTATATAATATTAACCAGGATTGAATTTTAAAAAATCCAGTTAAAAAGTAAAAATAGTAATAGTAAGTTAAAATATCCTATATTTTAACTTACTATTACTTATTTAAAGTTATAATCGTGTCTATAACTTATAGAGTAGAATAAAGCCCTATAACTTACCCACAAGTGTAAATAACACTACGATCATAACCGTACATGTCATATGGAGATCTCATAAAATTATACAGCTCATGGGCAAAATGATCAGTTCTAACATCCAAATACTGCCTTATTGAATTTCGAAAGGTCAAGCTGCAGACATGATGCCTTAAGATATTCGTCATAATAATCTGTTCAAGATGTGATATTAATCTTGTATCATCTCTAAATAAGGCAGTAAGTTCTCTGTATAACCATTGGAGTATTCTTTGGGTTGCAGCAGGATTATTCCTGTAATACAAAAAAAGATAAGTGCATTAGTTGCTTTAAATATATATATATATATATTCTTGAGAAATTACACATACCTAAAATATTCAGGTGTGCATTCTCTATAATATCCAGAAACATCTGGCTCACAGTGGACCCACATATTATTTTCATAAACTGATCTTCGAAATCTACTACTCCTGGGAAACGTGGAGTTGCTAAAAAAAACCTTTAACATTTTGTTGTAAATATTTTTTATTAAAATTACCTATGATATCCAGCACCACTTGTAAGTCTTCCTGATGTTAAAGGGTGACTCAGCAACATCTGCTGAATGGCGTGTTCTCCTCTTGAGTCCACAGTAAATGTAGTTCTTATAAAATAAAATTAATTTTGATAATTATAAGGGCTATTATTTATTATTTTACTTTACCTGACATGAAATTCATGTCTCTGTGGTGTGATCGATAAAGGGACAAATAAAAACTCCTCGTTACTAATTAAGCGAACATCTTCATTCCTAGTGTTTTGAACAACATATTCATCATATTCTTCATTTGATTTTACATTGTGTATAATTGATTTAAACCGTTGTTTACACAGTGGGCACTCTGCTTTGATCTTGAGTCGAAAAAGTGTTAAAATACAACGACTTCACTCAAGTCCAACCTACCTTCGACCACTCCAAGAGGCACTTAAAACAGAATTGATGCATACAGGAATCCGAGAAACATTTGTTTGTACAAGAACCCAAACAAATGGCACAGTTTGGGGGTGTGCTGGCCGAGCTGGGCCTGTTTATCACTATTTTACTTTCTGCCATTGCTTCACGAAAAATACCCGAAAAACTATATTATCAGAACAGGATTAACATCACTAGATACTGTCAAAATGTTTTGGTTATTTTGAGGCTAGAGCGAAAATTTCACGAATTGGATGAAAGGGGGTCATCCTACGATAATTTATTAAAGAAGGACCGTGTAAAATATTTGGATTGTATTCACAATAAAAAAAATAACTACAAAACCAATCGTCCACAAACGATAACGCTCAAATAAAATACATTTTGACATAAAACATATGCTGTAAATGTCATTTGAAGTTAGGGATATTTTGAATTTGAATTCCTCTAAAATCTTCTTTTTATTTCCTTCGGCCATTTTGTCGGCAACAAAATATCGATATATCCGCTTTAATATTTATATCAATTTTAAATTTTCAATATCAGATCATATTTCGCAGAACAAAAATTTTACATATTTCTGATTCCAACCCTAATTTTTCCTCAAAATTATTTTGATGAACGTTGACGGTTGAAGAAATAATATAAAATATATCGATACATTTTTGAATGATCTATCGATATTTTGGTGGCGATCTTTTTTCACCGAAGTATAGATCAAGGATGCCGAAGGAATATCGATACAATATTATGTCAATATTTTTTGAAAAAAATATCGATATTTTCCAACCGAGATTTTTCGATATTTTTTTACAAAAAATTAAATATATTTCTCAAAACACATTTTTTTATATAATAAAATGTAAATATCGCTGTTCTTGCAAAAAAGTTTCAAAGTTTTTATTTTTTTCCTATATTTTAAAATATTAAATTTTTAGTTGTAAAGTGGATGGAGAGTTTTTTTGTACCCCTTAGCCTATTAAGTGAATTTTGGGTAGTTGGTATCGCATTTTGTTTTCGTTGATATATCGATATTTTCTTAGCTATATATATTTTTTCCCCGTCCGACGTGAACTTTCATGAAGAATCATTACTTAACCAAAAATATCATGCAATTTGAATTAGGGATGTTGGCCACAGAACAAAATATCGATATATCAGAGATTAAGAAATTTCGATATTTGTTTGCGACATAGAATAGAATAAAGCTGCCAAGCCTGGTCAAAAAGCTGCAGAACCAAATAACCCGTCGAGCCCTGTGCGCTCCGTAGTTAGTCAGAAACTCCCAAATTCATAGAGGGACAGACACCCCACCAGTGACCGAATTTGTGAACCATCTTTTTAACAAATTCCGACATAATCCCCAACCTTTTCTGAAAACCCCTCTCGCCCTGAAACCCCCGAAGGCACTCGCACCTCGATAACCCCAGTCCCTAATTAGTCAAACGGCCAAAAGCCGCCACCCGCAACACCTAAAGAATTCAAGTTGAAATCAACAAGGGTTTTGAAAACCCGCCGGGTCTAACATATATATATATATATATATATATATATATATATATATATATATATATATATATATATATATATATATACAAGAGAATCAGTATAGCATCAGTATTTTATGTTGCAAAACATCTTTAAATAGTTAGCGTAGCCACTCGGGAAACAATCATACGGCTTTTATTTTATATTTTCCATAGCTGTCTGAAAATCCCGTCATTTATTGTATCTACAAAACATTGAAAGAGTCATAAGCCTTGAAGTTTGTCTATTTTGTGATTGTATCATGGTTTCTAGCCTAATACGTTAATCTTCCAATATATAGATGCATGCTAATGCGATTTTTATTAAAATTTTGATTTTTCTTTTAGTTTTTATAATATTGACCCTCAGCTTCTTACAATATCTCCTTTTTAGAACGTTGAAACAATGATTACTTTTCTAACAAAAAAAAGCTAAATTGTTTTGCCAAATTGAAAATGCCAATAGCACATATAGTTCTTGATACTTTATTAAAATAATTGTACAATGTTTTAAACATTACATTACAGGTTAAGTCAAATTAAAATACACATTAAAATTAGACAAGTTTCTGTATAAAACACATTTACGGAAAATATACACTACATACATATCATTATTTTCTTTTTTTATAAGCTAATTTGTACTGGATTTTGACCAACAAATATTTCTGATTGACGTTTACAATATATCAATAATTTATTGCGTTGCCTTTTCGTAATTTCAATAAATTACTTATCAGTTTTATACAAATTAACTTAAAAACAGTAATAGTTTACATCCTGACTAGTACTAAACGCTAAATGTTTATTCTAACAAAATAATTTTAATAAAAAAATATTTAAATATATTTTGCATATCAAAAAATATTGCCATACAAAAATATCACACTCCTCATCCTCAAATGCTTCGTTTATAATCGAAAAATATTAGTTTAATATAAATGATATATCCAGAAATGCACATAAACAAACAACATACTTTTGTGTCTTGTACTAGACAATAATATACAGGGTATAACTGAAATATTTCAATTGAACTTATATCTAGTTACATCGAAGATAAACCAACATTATTTAAAATAACGAGTTCGAAAAATTACTAGAAAAAGATGATCTTAAAATTAAATTAAAACTACGTGGGTTCGAAGATTGTTTAAAAGTTGAGGGAACGGGGCTTCAATCCGTTGTTTTTTAGGTACTTGTGAGCCTTCTCGGTCAAGTCCAGTTGGTTCTTGGTACGGCCGCAGGCTATGATCGCCCACTTCCTGTCAATCTGGAAGGTTTGTGTTTGTTTATTAACGAGTAACAACTAGTTAGCCTTCATTTGGAATATTTTGTCAAATTGATTGGAATCAATAAACATTACAACGGTACAAAGACAAAGCAATACAAAGCAATAAGTATTCTCACAATGCGTGTAGTTTGTACAGATCTAGAAAGAAAGGCCGACATACAAAAATAGAAAGGAATAGGAATATATCCTTCCACAAACCCACAACATTTAGCTATAGACAACAAGGTCCGTATAATAATTTCGGGGGAGTGAATGAGAAAAAATATCGTCGTCATTTTCTGCATGAATAATCATAATCCAGAGTAAAATCAAACTTGCCAAATGAAATATAGTGCCACAAAAATGGGCCACAAACCTAGATTGCAATCTAGAAGGCGATGATCGATTTTCGATGAAACGGATCTGGAAATATTTCAGAATGAAGTCAGATGGCTGACTGACCTTGACAGAACGTCTGAAGTGCTATATGCTGCCAATAATGGGTAGATCAGAAAAAAAAAGGAATAAATAAGAGAAGAGTAAGTGCAAAATGGTTAGAAAAAGAAAAGGTCATATTACCTTTTAAGGTAATTAGGAGGTAATTATTATAACAGGAAATAATAAATAGAACTCCTAATTTACTAAAGTAAGGTTAACAAGTTGGCCCATCGGCAAAGCCTGCCGATACATTAAAGGAGTCAGACAGAACATGGACACAAAGAAAAGTATAGAAAAAAAGATCTGACCTTTCAAAGGAGAAAACACAACGAAATAGCAGTTGAAACTCAAAGAACTAGAAAATGTTCCGAAATAGTTAAACAAAGAAACTATAGAGATTAGAAAATTACTAAAACCATACTTAATATAAGGAACAGGTCGAATAAATACAGCAATAATTGTGAATAAGAAATTGATCATAATTGAAGGTAATGGAGAAGATTGGGGTGAAAAATAAAAAAATAAGAGAAAAGATATATGGAAGAATCCAAAAACGTAAAGTAAAAAACAAAGAAAAGATAGTTACAGAGTACAATTACACTAAAAAGGAAGATAGTTAAGAAGTTAATAGAATAAAGCACCAAGAGAACACCAATAGAAAATATGTTAAATGTGCAACTCAAAAAAAAAACGAATAAAAATAAACTGATTAAGACAAACGCGAAATAAAGGATAACAGATGAAAAGAAAAGAAGAAATGAAAAACTCAGGACAAGCACGTGGAATGTAAGAATAATATGGGAAATCTGGAAAATGAAAGAAATAGCTTACAAACTGGAGACTGAGTCGCTCCAAAGACCCAGGAAACTTTTCTATAAGTAATGATGATGGGTGATTAAGCAAATCATTCATTGATTCTTACACAATATCCCGCAGATATTTCATAATAATATCGACAAATACCTTAATATACGGTTAAAAAAAATCACAGCAGTCACTAATCAAACAGAAAGATTGTTAAACTATATATTCTCACCTTAGGGGGACGAGACCGAGTCTCCTCGAAAGTAATCCTCTTGGCGGCGGTACTACGATGTCCTGAGATATTTTCCACGCCGTCTGAGCCTTTCGTCGCAGAAGGGGGCTGGGGGAGAAGGACAATAATAGAAAAAACTACACCACCAACTATAAGACATATCAGAGTCATCAGAGGATAATATCGGGAATACAATGCCGGTTCAGTTAATGGGAAGAAAGCTGGATCTACTTTAGAACAAACGAGATATCAATCATTAAGTAAGAAATAGCAAGCAGAGTGTTAGGAGGGACATGGGAACAAAATAAAATTGAAACAATAAAAAGACACTATCAACTTTGTTTAAATACCTTTATTTTGTTTTTGGCAGAACACAGTCACATAATCAGTATACAATGAGAAGCAGAAATACAAGCTACAGAAATAAATTACTTGAACCACTAAACTCATAAGCTTTCAGTGTCTATATATATAGTTATTTGGTTTTAGTAAACTAGCCATTAGTATCAATATTATTTGTTACAGAGATTTAGTGATTCAACGCCTACAAAACTTAATATAATCATAAAATAATAAATCCATGCAAACTACAGCGTATCTCAAAAATGATTCGTAAGTCAGCACAGTCAGTTATACTGCCCGGCACATGTATCTTGCTCGCACCTATCAAATTTTTCACAACACACGGTTTCAACAACAAGCCATTGACATTAAACCGACTGAGCTTAAAAACATATTGAGAATAATAATAGTACATAAAAATATTTAGGTTAAAAACAGAAATGAAAAAAAATAATGAACTTTTTGGATGCGTACACTATAAAAAATAAATGAAATAAAAAAACGAACGTTATGAAACATACACATCAAATCACGTAAAATTTAAATATTAGTATATACTCTAAATATCATGCATGTAAGTGTTGGAAATAATGGAAAAATATTAGGAAGAGTTACAAAATAAAGGTATTTCCGGATTTCATTCATTTTTAAGATGTATTAAAAAAACACGTAAAAATAACACAAAAGTAAAAAAGAGACATCTCGTTTGTTCTAAAAAATTTGTTAGTTTCGACATACGAAATTCTAAAATAACAAAAAAATCTTAAATCTAGGTGGAAAGTACTGTGTGCATTCACTATATAGAAGTATATGATTTTTAAAATATGAAACAGTGTGTATTTACATATACCAACGTAAAAAAGAGAAAATATAACAATGTGTTCGGGTTGTGGCGGTTAGGGTTCTTAATTTTTTGAGAGGGAGCGCTAAGGCATATGTTAATTCATCCCAAATATTTGCATTGCTCGCTAGATCATAGTAGGTAGTACTTATTTTTATAATTGAAGGGTAGACGATATTGCCAGTTTGCACAAATATTTTCTTTCTGTAGTTCTAGGTCTATTATAATAATATAAATTAGTTAGTCATCTTTATCCTTGATGTTTTAAAATTTTAATTAATATAAATAAATTTCACAGTTTAAAACAACATTTAATGAATTGAACGTGAACCGAAAGTAGTGTGTTAAAAATATGTTTAGGCTAAAAACAAGACTGCGAAAAGGTTGAAAATTTTGAACACTTAAATTCTATAACAAAATTTAAATGAGATGAATATATTTAGATAATCTGGCAACATTGGAAATTGTATATCACCTTCAGTTATAAACACAACGGCTTATGATTATAAGTTTAGCGAATAAAATAAGTATTGTCAAAACAAGAAATTAATATTTCTCTAATCTGAAAACCGTTTCGCATCATAATAACATGCCTTGAAATTATATGAAAAGTTGTTACCATTCATTAGAAGCAAATTATTGATTGGAACTAATAATTTTTATCCAAATATTCGCAGACCCCCGAAAACTTTGGCCTACACTCGTCAGACTTTCGATAACTACTTGTTTTTATTCATGTTTTATAAACGGATTAATAACTTGACTGCATATAAGGATATATACACAAGTACACGGAGATGGCAAGCATGCATACGTTATATCATATTTCTTTCAAATTAAACATTTTCTCTCAGAAAAAAAATTAAGAATATATATACCGCCATACCTGGTAGAGCTTAGTGCTCACAAGGTAACACACACAAATATTCTAGGTTGTTGCGGTATATCTCTATGGGACTGCGATAGAAAAGAACAAAACAAAAATTAAACATATCAAAATTTAGAATAAATTAAGAACGACGAATCTTGGATTCTGAATAGATATTGATCTGGACTTAGTCGAAAATCAATACCACACCATTATTGTACGAAACAGCGTGTCTATGTACGGTAGAGTACGTCTATATCTTTTTTATATCGCAAAAAACTTGCGAAAACACTTTGAAACAGATACTTTGTCATGGGATCATCAATCCCTTGATTTAAAACGAAATATTCGTTATTTGGTATAAATTACTACATATACAGATAAATAAATTAGAAAACAATGACAATAAATATATATAGTCACTAGCCACAAAAACAACCGAAACCTTTAAATATTAAAATGTTTCTCTTAATCTATAAAAAAATAATAAAAGAAGGAACCTTATCGCATCCCATAGAATATATTGTCTAGAATATTTCATCGCCTTGGCTTAACAATAAAAATAACAAAAGAATAAAGTTATAAACAAGGAATAAAATTACTGCGAAATAAATTACAACAAATAAACAAGGCATTGGACCGATAAAAATATACATATATATAAATCAAAGTACAAAAAAGAGTAATACTTGCGGTTCCTTTTGAAGCATGTCATAACCAGATAGAGAAATAATGGGGGAGAAGTATTTTGGATGAGGGGGGTCGGGGAATAAGGGAAACTTTGGTCGATCTTGATGCTACTACTGTTAGATAGCATAGACTAGACAATGATATGAACTATAATATGATCATCCTTTATAAAGACAATGACCTTATGAAGTTATGTTATACATTTTAAGGCACTAACATATGGCACAATATATTTTTGTGCCCAAGAGAACATTTTACGTTAACAACTGTTAGAGGTAATGTTTCAGTTAAAACGAAAGCAAACCCAATACCAAAATTCAGAACATGTTATAGAATTAGTATATAAACGCATATACTCATAAAAAGCAAACAGGTACGAATCAAGGGTAATTTTAAATTAGGACGGCTAGGAGGGGAAAAAATCACCAAATTGAAACCATCCATGTACCTTTGATGATCCGGCTGAACCTACACAATCCAATGTCGTCACGCCAAGCGAGTCCTTTATTATAGATGGGGGCGTTGAAAAAAGGATGGAGGTGTCGTCTCCCAAAGATTTGCTCTGAAAAGATCAAAAAAGTTTTAGATTGGTTACATAGATCGATTCATACATAGTGGAAATATAGCAGGACATATTTAATATATTTAAATATTTCAAATGGTGAATTTTATTTTATCAAGGAATAATGTTTATGGAAGAAATTTTTAATATATCTATTGAATATTTTAAAATCAGTCGACAATAATTTTTGACGTTAACTTTGCTAATATTGCTTGAAATAATAAGTCTGAAGTATCGATTTTTTAAATATATTAGCGATTATGCCCACTACATTTAATATGTACTGCGGCTACAGTCCTATTTTAGTGCAGTCTTAGTCTTACTAGGTTAGATCTATGAAAGTTAGGCGCCATTTATGTCAGGCCGATTTGTTAAGTGCTTTACTTAGTTGGTTTGGATGTTTTTTTTTCACGAAAACCTTGAATGAAAACAAAAATTAATTCTAACCCTTAAAGATTAGACTTACGTCATTTTATAAAAGCTGACATTTTATACGGAAGTAGTAGTAGTATACTATAATAAAGTATTCAAGAATAATGTTAGTTGACAGTGGCTTTGCCAGATAAAACATATAGAAAATGTCAAAACAAAAATACTCATCACACTACATAGTGTGAGTTCTGGATATTGTTTAGCATATAGTATCATAATTCGTAATTTTATAAAATTGTACTTGCTTGCCTTGTTCTTGAAGCATACCAATACTTAAGCGGTAGAAGTTGAAACTTTTGAAACTCTGTTTGCTTGGAAAACGGCATAAAATGCTTGCGCAAGTAACATAATTAACATATGACAATTTTTGGTTTGACAGCTAGTAGTCAAAGCTACTGTGACCAACTTTCAACAGCCAATTGTTCTTAACGATATATAGTGTTATACTTTCATAGAAAAATGTTAGTGTAACGGAAGGTTAGATAATGAATTCCCTATTAACAAATTGGAGGAAGTTCCAGGACAGTTATCTGCATATAATAATATAATTCCCAATATTTCAAGAAATTTGAATGAAAAAGTGTAAATATTTTTAGTGATAATTTTACTGATTATTTAATTTAAGTCGTAGCAAATATGATTCTTTCTAGAGAGTAATTGCCAGGCAAAGCCGGAAGTTATACAAATTTAGTTACATGAACTTCTGAAATACAACTGTGTTTATTTTTATCAATTTTAAAACTTGAATAAAAATTACTTGAAGGCAAGAATTAGGATCAGTCAGAAATAAACCTATATGAATAAAGCTACTAATATTTGAAGAAATATCTCACCGGTGTTTCCACTGCGAAAGACATATCGGACGATACGCAGGAAGATGTCGATGTGGACGCCCAGGAAGGTGCTAGAGCCTTACGTACTCGCTTATTGGGTAAGATATTTTCTTTTCCTGCCGCGGAAGCTGTTCCTTTTCGTTTACCAGTCAAGTAACCACTGTCGTTCTGGAAAAAAAATATTATAAGTTAATACCCCAGTGGTGATACAAGTAATTTAATACATCAACTCACCGCTGCCGTAGTTATAATGCTGGTATCGGTTTCGTAATGCGAACTATCCTGGTCCTTCTTCATTATCTCGGTGATATCTTCTAATCGCGACGAAGGTGTATCGGGCAGATTGGTGATTGGACCTGATTTTTTCTCCAAATCGGCTAGTGCTTTTTTGAACGGCGTCGGAGTACGCGGGGTGTCGCCGTTCAAGAAGAACCGCTTGCTAGGAGTCGTGATATCCGAGGTGGATGGTAGTGTTGGATCGGATTTCATTGATGGCCCATGAGGTGTGCTCAACGGACTATAGTCTCTATCCTGAAACCACAAATATGTTGGGTTTTTAACAAACTTATTGGAAATTTCTTAAAAATAACTTTAACTCTGTTTCTTATTCGCCAAAAAGATAATAGTAAAAAGACAAAGAGAATAATAAATAATAATCACATAAGAGAATTGTCTCGAGTATATATTTATTGAATCATTTAATGCTTTCAATATTTTAACAAAGTCTCTTAGGATATTTGGTGTATAAATTAATATTTTGTTTCTTCTGGTTGCATACAATTTCTAGGGAACAAAGCATAAGCAGTCTTTTCATATGTTAGAACAGTAACAATACTGGACTTTTTAGGGTAATTTGGACATGTTTATTTAAATTTTTTAAATGTAATTTTTTGCCGTACCATAATTTTCGACTAATTAACAAATTGGTTGTGTTTCAGGCCTTCTTAATCAGCTTTAAAGCTAGTATACCAATTGTTCACACTATTAGGAGATATGGACTCTCATTACCTTATCTCTTTTTATCCAATGACAACTTCCAAGTTTAAAACAGAACTTAATTGGTGCCTTTTTCCTATATTCATTTTTACTTTTGTAACAGCTAAATCTGATATATTTGAAAACACATGAATGGAAATAGTAAGGGAAAAATATGCGGTATAGTATAATCTGATTTTTAAACCCATTCAATTGCTTTAAATCCTTCAAATCCCTTCAAATGCTTATCTTTCATGAGTGTTGTGAATGGTATAAATCATTTTTAATATTTTTATTTATATTTGAACCTCGTACAACGTTTAGAATGTTCCGTTCAAAATTACTTAAACCACGACTTACCTGTTGCTTCCGAATTTCCTTCTTGGGAGTCATTATGGTGGCCCTCTTGACCGGTGTCGATGATAAAGCGACGTCGAAGGTGATGTGTGACATATTTGGACTGTTGAAAAACTGCGACGGGCTGAACGGCAGTTGTTCCACCGGTGAACTGCCGTTGCCTACTCGGATGGGGCTGAATATCGTCGGTTTGCCGGCATCCAAGATCGGCCCGAAGACGTCCATCCTATCCAGATTAGAATCGGACTCGGTAACGATGATGTTGATCTGTTGTTCTTCGCTGTCTCTCCTCTTGCGAGAACGCGCGCCTCTACGCAAAATCGGCGGCGTGGAAGACCGTCCAGCTTGCGCGTATCCGGTAAAGTCAACTCGAGACTTCACGAAAGGCTTGCTCTTCAACGGACTAATCGAGGGCGGGCTGTACAGGTCCAGGTTGAAATCGGAGATGGCGTCTTCGTTTAACGGCGTCAGTTTCACCGGAGATGGATGGTTCGGATAGCTTAGGGCGTAGTTGTGTGTCTCGGCGATGTTGGCCTGCGAGGTGGCCGGCGATGGGTTGGCACTTTCGAAGGTGTTGGGGGTTAACGGTCCCGGTGAAGGGGTGGCGGAAAATCCTCCAACGCTGGACTGATTGCTGCCTTGATCATAAAGTTCCACCCATGCCTGTAACAAAATATGAATATCATTTATAAACATATATTTGAAATTATTAAGTTGATCTGACATGCATGTTTGGTAATCAAATGCACTTTCTGGACTAGAAATTAGATTTTTTGCATAAGTTTGGATCTTTAAGATGTCCTCAAGAGTATTAGCTTTCGAAATAGTCTTCAATTCCAGTAATAGTTCAGTTCCAACCTTCGTAGGGTGAAGACGTATTTTCAATACGGTCCAAGCTATAAAAAGATACCTTTCTTTAAAAAAACCCAGTATTTTATTACGGTTATTTAATTGAGTGTCAAAAACGCATAACAGATGCGGCTATCCGTCTCTCAGTGGACCTAAAGTGTAGTGAATACGTGTTTACGTGACCAGACAAAAGGACTGCATCTCATTTTTATTAGTGTTTAAAATAATTTCATCTTATTTTACAACAGTCCTTTTGAAAACCATTTATTGTATTTATAGTAAAAAACTAGTGCTAAAATAATGTAAGTGAAAAATGAAGTGCGTGAAATAAACAATGTATTTATTTTATTTTTTTTATCCTCTGGAAGTAAATTAAATAAAATATTAAAAATTAAAAAATGGCAAACAATAGCGATTCAACCAAATCACCTGCACACTTTGATATAAGATTAGAAGAAACAGCAATAACGCAAACTCCACCATCAGAATGGACTACAGTCGTTAACAAAAAACGATTGAGAAGTCCAGAAGAAGAAATCGCGAGGAAACAAACAAGAATCAGTGACTATTGGTTGCAGAAACCGATAGAGACAAAAAACAGTTTTAGCAACCTGTCGGAAGAAATTGAAGAGAACATACAACCAAGCCCTGAAAAAGTTGTTCCCAAACCACCACCAATAACAGTCTATAAGGTAGGAATAATAAAAAACATCCATGATTTATTAAAAACCATTACTACGAACTACACAATTAAAACAGTGAGCTATGAAACAATTAAAATCCAATTGTTCGAAGCGGATCACTTTAAAGTTCTTATAAAAGAATTAGATGAAAGAAACACCCAATACCATACATTCAGGCCAAAATCCGAGAGAACATTTAAATTCGTATTAAAAGGATTACATCACGGGACGGACTTTAACACCATCAAGGTAGCACTAGCTGAAAAAGGCCACGAGGTCGTAAATATTCACAATATACGACATCACACGACAAAAAAACCTCTGCCTATGTTTTATATAGACATAAAACCTAATGGAAACAATAAGGCGGTGTATGAAATCACCAAATTGGAAAATAATATTATTAAATGCGAACCACCACATATAAAAAGAATTATACCACAATGCACAAGGTGTCAAGCGCACGGGCACACAAAAACTTACTGTCGCAAATCATATAGATGCGTAAAATGTGCAGGAGAACATAAGACAGGAGATTGTACTCGTAAAGTTCGCGATGAAAAAGTGAAATGTGTCAACTGTAACGGAAATCATCCAGCGAACTACAAGGGTTGCGCAGTTCACAAGCAACTACAGCAGAAACTCTATCCTGCCTTAAGGGAAAAAAGGCATCAACAAAAACAATCCACTACTACCAATCTACCACTACCCACCAGAACAAGTCAACCAGACATAACTTATGCCCAAATAGTTGAAAATGGTTCAGCACAAAAACGAGAGACAATATCTCAACCTACTGAAACTAGCAACATCTCAAGATTAGAAAATATGATGGCCAAACTAATGGATCAAATGAGTACGATGCTTGGTCTACTCACAACCGTCGTAAGCAAACTTGCCTAATGCCTGAAACCAATAGCTACAAAATCGCCGTCTGGAATGCCAATGGGCTCCAGCAACATGCCAGGGAACTAAAAATGTTCGTAATTGAACAAAATATTGACGTTATGATGGTTTCCGAAACACACTTTACGGACAAAAATTATTTGAAAGTTCCTAAATATAAGCTTTATCATACAAAACACCCTGATGATAAAGCACATGGAGGTACAGCCATAATAATTCGAGATGATATAAAGCATTTCGAAAAAGAAAAATTCCGCAAAGACTACCTGCAAGCCACCAGTATAACCATAGAGGAAGCCCATGGACCATTAACAATTTCTGCGATTTATTGCCCACCCAAACATAACAACAAGGCAGAACAATTTCAAGAATTCTTCCGTACGCTAGGTAATAGATTTATAGCAGGAGGAGATTATAATGCAAAACATTTAATGTGGGGTTCAAGAATAATAACCTCAAAAGGTAGAGAACTGCTCAAAGCCATAAGGAAAGATAACTTACAACATATCTCTACTGGTGAACCAACATATTGGCCTTCAGACAGAAATAAAAAACCAGATACAATAGATTTCTGTATTACAAAAAATATTGATCCAAAAAAGTGTCAGGCAGAATCATGTTTCGACCTGTCTTCTGATCATTCACCAATAATAGTAACAATTTCTTCAAAAATTACCATCAAAGATAAACCCCCTTCTCTGTGCAATAATAGAACTAACTGGCCCTCATTTAGAGAAAACTTAGACCAAAATATCTCTCTAAACTTACCGTTACAAACTGAAATGGATATAGAAATAGCAGCAATAAATCTTACAAAAAATATACAGGAGGCAGCATATTCCGCGACTCCCAACATTGAAACATTTCCAAGAAAAAATACACATATATCATGTACAATACAGAAAAAGATAGCAGAAAAAAGAAAGTTACGACGAAATTGGCAACAGCAAAGGACTGAAGAGAATAAAAGAAAATTTAATAGGGCCATAAAAGAGCTGAGAGATCTAATCCAAATCGAACAGAACCAAGGCATTCAAGAATACCTAGAAAACTTGACATCAACTGAGGCTACAGACTATTCTTTGTGGAAAGCAACAAAAAAGCTTAGGAGATCCCAGCAGCATAACCCACCTATTAAAACAAGCGAAAATAATTGGGCGAGAAGCAATAAAGAGAAGGCCGACATTTTCTCAAAACACTTAAAAAATGTTTTTAAACCTTTCCAGTCTCAGCTACATAAAGATGACGAAAATAAAATTACTAGCTTTCTAGATTCGCCATTTCAAATGGATTTACCGCACGAGAAATTAACGGTCAAAAAAGTTAAACATACAATAATGAGAGAGATTAATATTAGAAAAGCTCCTGGTTATGACTTAATTACTGGCAAAATTTTAAAAGAACTATCAGAAAAGGCTATAAAACTATTAACATATATATTTAATGCTATGCTACGAATTAATTACTTCCCTAGTATCTGGAAAGTAGCTAAAATATTAATGATACTTAAACCAGGAAAAATACCAGAAGATGTGACCTCCTACCGACCTATAAGTTTATTACCAATAATCTCGAAAGTTTTCGAGAAGTTATACATAAAAAAACTAAACTATATAATAGAAAAAAGAAAAATTATTCCAGAACATCAGTTTGGCTTTCGCAATAAGCATGGGACTATAGAACAAGTGCATAGACTTGTAAACCAAATAAACGCTGACCTAAATGCCAAAAGATATTGTTCGGCTGCTTTCCTAGACATATCTCAGGCTTTTGACAAAGTATGGCATACGGGCTTGCAGGTTAAACTAAAGAAACTTCTCCCTCATCCGGACTATCAGCTACTAAAATCGTATCTCACTGACAGACATTTTATTGTAAATCAAGGCGATGAACATACCGAATTAAATCCCATATATTCAGGAGTTCCGCAAGGTAGTGTACTGGGTCCAGTACTGTATCTTCTGTATACGGCTGATCTGCCCACCACAAAAATAACTACTGTGGCAACATATGCAGACGATACAGCAATCTTAGCATCCCATGAAGATCCAGTCACAGCATCAATAAACCTACAAACCCACCTGGAGCAAATACAATTATGGTTGAAGACATGGCGCATTAAAGCCAATGAATCAAAATCCACGCATATAACGTTTACCCTGCGTAGAAGAACATGTCCACCAGTAAATATCAATCATCGCCAACTCCCCCAAGCAGACCATGTTAAATATCTTGGTATGCATTTAGATCGACGCCTAACCTGGAAGAAGCACATACTCTCTAAACGGAAACAACTAGGACTAAAATTATATCAAATGTATTGGCTCATTGGGCGCAAATCCAAGTTATCATTAGATAACAAGGTATTGCTGTATGAGTCTATACTCAAGCCCATTTGGACATATGGAATTCAACTATGGGGTACCGCTAGCAAATCCAATATATCCATCATTCAACGGTTCCAAAATAAGGTGTTGCGTGCCATTGTTGATGCTCCGTACTATATTTCAAATAAAGTGATACAACGCGATATTCCTCTAGAACCTATAACGAGTGTAATCCAACGTGTTTGTGTGAAGTACTTCGAAAGAGTGTCAGTGCATCCCAATGTACTCGCTAATCAGCTAAATATGCGACGTGATAGTGAAGTGCGTAGACTAAAACGTTTAACACCATCTGATCTGATTACTGGACATATGTAGAGTTTAGAATAAGCATTAGAATAAGACTAATTAATTAAGATAATATTTTATACAGAAGATTGCTTAATGAAGTGATTTTCTACATGCCATGTATATATAATATAAACAGAAGAAATACTTATTGCCAATAGGGCAGATTGTGGACTCACGAAGAGTAATAATAAAAAAAAAAAAAAAAAAAATTCCAGTAATTATTTTTTATTTGAGCCAAATCTTTTTTCTTAGGGCTTTCTGTTGAGGTTTGCTGCCAGTGAGGAATGCCACTGAAGTGGAATTCTTTTCATTTTAGCATCAATTTGTGTTATCTGAAAATGTGTGCAATAACACATTTTTATTTTGCATCTGAATGATTTTATTCACTTAACCGATAGTGTAGTTCTCACTGTTCAGAGTTTTTTTTTCAGGTAGACAATAAATAAAATTCCATGCGCAGTCCAAAATACAAATTCCATGTTGATTTAGGCGTATAGTAATGGAATAAGTTTATATAAGTTATTGAAACACTGTGAGAATACTCTAAACACAACTTTTTCATTGGCAGATGGTTTTACAAAATAGTGACAACACTGCTTTCTGACATCCTCAACTCCCTTGCTATCTCATGCTACCTCATTTTACTGATGAGCCGACCATTTAACATAATTTATGTTTGTACAAGCTCGTTTCAAGCTTAGAGCTAAAACTTCTTAACCATTTTTGTGCGGAGCAAGTCAGTATTATAGTGAACAGTATATCTCCCATTAAAAAACATGTTTAATAAACACACCAAAAAAATTGTTTTTTATTTATTGTTTTGAAAATAACAAGTTGTTTCACTGAAGACCATTTTAAAGTATGAAAATTTGGGGGAAGGGGGCGACCATGTCTTATTTTTTTTTAGAAGAGGGTAGAAAGGGGTCTTGATAATTCTTACGTAAGATCACAAAAATGTCCAAAATTTTGTGATGTGAGAATAAATAAACGTTTCTAAAAATTTTTTTTTAAAATAAAAATTAAAACAAACCAAATGTGTAAGTTATTTCCTTTAGATTCTTACATAATAAATATTAAACAGGGGGTAGTAAGTTGACCTATTCTTATATTTTTTACCTAGGTTGTGGAAGGGGTTAAAAACTGGTAAACATCGTCTTACGTAATACAATGGCAATAAATAATGACACCTCATGAAGTTTGGACACATGATTTCCAAAGCTTAGTAGACTATCATCACTATTAAGCTATGAATATATGCAATTTTTTTTATAAAACCTTTTGTCCTCCAAACAGACTATAATAGATTTAAACTGAAAACTTTCGCTTGACTTACGTCACCAATATAAGTGCCCGTTTTCTCTTGTTTGATCTGGGGCAGCTGGAGAGTCTCAGCCATCCTACCAGACATAACTCTGAACTGTGTAAGATTGCTCAGATCTACTTGGCGGCTAGTTTTGCGATTCCTGCCTCGCCTACCGTCGCCTTCCTGCTCATACCGTCGTCTCATCGTCGAATTCCAATGGTTCTTGATTGCATTATCGGTTCGTCCTGCAAATGTTACAATCTTCAGTTAACAGTTCCTCTGAGCGACAATCGCGATAACAGTAATACCTGGCAAAAGTTTAGCGATCCTGGCCCATTGGTTTCCCAGCAGTTTGTGCGCCTCGTAGATAATCTTGTCCTCCTGTTCGGTCCAGGCCGACTTCTTTATCTTCGGATTCAAATGGTTGTGCCACCTCTCCCGGCACTGTTTGCCGATTCGGCCCTTCAGATGCCGAGCGATTAGGGTCCATTTTTTCGCGCCGTACTTGTTCACCAGTTCGATGACTTTTTCGTCTTCCTGTAAAATAATAACAACATTAATTTTCTACATACATATTTAAATACTAAAAAACTGAATCATCTAAAAGCTGTTTGGATGATATGATAGAGCCACACATTCAAGTCTTAGTGTTAATGGATTATCAATCAATGATATAAATTGAAGGACAATTATTTTGTTTTCTTTAATTAATTAGTTTGTTATCTGTTGACTAATTTTGAATAACTACTTTATGACAATTTTATGTATTTACTTTCCCGAAATAAAAATTAAATCATTTTACAAAATAAATGAATTTGAAAGAAAAATTGGCATTTGAAATAGTGTAATTATATATGTGTGCTAAAATGCTCTAAATCTGTACGTGGCCTAGTTATTTTTGTCGCACGGAACAGCTTATAAGAGTACAAGTCCAAAACTTTGTCTTATAATTACACATTCTAAAGTATTTCTAGTCTAGTGTGAGAGTTCTTTAATGTAATTATACATCAGTAAAAACTCCAAATAAGTTGTGTATTTTTGATTTAAGGCAGAAAAAGCATATACTAAGTGTCTTATAAACGTAATACGGAGGTAAATAATACTATTCATAAAAGGTGAAGTTAGATTTGTTCTGTTTGCTTCAAGAAACATTTTTTTTCATTTATTATGCATCATGATTATTTCTTATGCATCTAATATACACATATGCCTACTATTTTGACGGTACATAAATAATCAAGTACATAAATGTTTAAGTAACACAGATACTATAAATAATTAATTTTATAGACATTAATAATAAAGTTGTTCATAATAAAACTGTACAATATAAGAACTACCAAAAAGTTCAACCAAACGAGAATAACACTTAATGTATTTTATAATATATTTTAATATAATATATTGAGTCAGCTTCTATATGTTTATATTGATATTTTTACACAATATTACTTTTTGGCAGAATGATGTTTTAACGCTACGGTTTATTCCGAAGTTCTAATGAAAAGAAAGGACAATACTAAGCTAAGTTTTGGGTTGACTTATCTGCTGTCATATTTACGTTGCCATGAGAACCCCGATTGTCGATGCGGTTGACTTGAAATTTGAGCTAAACATTATGGTAAACGTTTTGTTCGGTTTAGGTAAAAACGATTTGAAAATTCAAGGGGATTAAAAGGATTTTCTTTGCTCAAAGCCAGCTATTTAAAAGGATTAATAATTAATATCAAATGAACCATAGTTAATTTAAACCCGGATTTAAATAATGTAACCCAAGTTAAAGAAAACGAAAATGTTGACGCTTAGACATTACCAATATATAATTAAGTTAGGTTAAGGAAATATTTTATTATTATCAAAATTAAAAAAAAAATAAACAGAAAATGTACTCATATTATTAATCATTGGAAGTTTGAAACAACAAATAAGTTACTATTAATATATCTCTTGATATTGACATAAAGGATGACATAATAACGCCTCTAGTGATAAATACAATATATTTACCAGTTTATTAATTCAGAATTTAATAATTTATGCGGTAATGCTGCGACTAAATTAATTTTGATGTATTGATTTTAACATGTCATTTATTATGTAACTTTTCTAAAGTGTAGTAACAAGTAGTGGGTAAAACACACAATAAATACTGTTTTAAACTGTCCTATCACTACATACAGGTTTATGAAGTCCTTAAATTCAGTTCTTTGGTCACATAACCTCTAAAAGATATTTTTTTAATTAACATTTCATTTGATCATTTTTCACGAGAGAAGCCAGAATTCAAAGGGAACAAAATCCAATGCATAAGGTGTATTGATGTTGAAACCATTTGTATTTTAATATATTGAATTTATGTTACGATATTTTTTTAGCTAAGTGAGCTCAGTCTTCTTGGTAGAACTAATGTTTTCTTCTGTAAACTCTTTTTTTTTCTGTATCCAATTATCTGAAAGGTTACAATAATAGCCTTAGTTTACCGTGTCGTCAGTTTGGAGGTAGTTCACGAATAAAATTAGATTTTCAACAAAAACTGATGGTAATACGTTCTTGGCTGATTTCTGTTTTCTGTCTGAAATTTTAGTTATAATCCCCAGAAAGATGAGAGTGGTCTCGAATGTTTAGTTCTACTGTTGGTCAATAGACGGTTTTCTATGCGCTATTAAACATTCTAGCATACCTTCATATTAAAAGTGATAGTGTCCCCTTATTTAAAAAACAAACCAATAGATGTCCCACTCTATATACATATAAAACGTTAAGTGAAAAGTCAAGGTTAAAAAAACCGTTGAGATGATGTAATTTATTTCTGTTTGCTAATAACTAATGCGATCACTGATGCTTATACGCATACAACCTCCGATGCCCTCCAAACTTTTTTAATTTTCAGATTTCGCGATTTGAGAAATTTTCCTCAAACAATCACATAATTTCGAATTATATTTTTTATCAGTTGTTAGTTTTTGAATTGAACTTTGAATCGAATAGAATATTAACAACCTCTTCGGCCTTATTTGCATAATATCAGTTTATCTTATTAAAGTAATAAATTCACGTATATTTTATAAGCAAATGTCCCGAAATCTTCCCACATACTCACACACACATCAAGACCAATGTGGCGTCAAAATATACCGGAAATGCGAATTAGATCAGCTATTCGAAACGGCCGAACGGCCCGAGTCGGGAGTGTACGACATATGGCACCGAAAAAATACTCAAAAAGTCGAAACAGGTGATGATATTGCACCGGCGATCTTCACGTATGAACGCCAAGTGTGAGAATTGTCTCCGGACGCTGTTCCATTGAGCGCTGATCCGTGAAATCGTATGTATCTTTTCCGGAAAATGCGCGAGCGTAAAATACGTTCATTAACCAACACCTAAAGGAACAGGTTTCGGCGTTGGAGCCATGTTGATTTATTCAGGGCCCATTAGGTATGTTAGTAGGCATATACTATACATACATCCGCGATCGGTGAACGTAGTTAATTGTTATTTAATTATAACGGAACTGTTGACGGCTAGATTTTCTAATGACGCGTCGGAAACCCGAATATTAATTAATTAATTAGTGTTGTTCGATTTTAAATTATATAATTAACATATTGTCATAAAAAATGGTTCTATTAACACATACAGTGTCCAGGTCAAATTTCAGCAATAATCATTTCAAGTCAAAAGGTGTCTGTAATCAAGAGAACAGCACGCGTGAAACTTCCCATTAGAACTGGAATGGTGTAGCCACCATTATTAATCTTTTTACAGCAATTCTTCGTTCTAACTGCTAGTTTCATTCAATTTTAATAAATCGCAGTATACCACTTCTTGTTAATTCCACCAAATTCTCTAAACATGCTGTTTTGGTTATGTTTTAGATAATTCTCCGTGGTGGAAACCATTTTCCTCCCCTTTGGGCTATTTTCCAAACCATTCAAGCGTTTTTTTAGCAAAAAGATACTATATCTATGTATTTTCTGATCAAAAAATAATTACAATTAAAAAATTAACTATGTCATATTTAATTTACACATTCCGTAAATTTATAACCAAAATCTAAAATTAACTTCTAAGATATCATCTAATATAAAATGATTTTATTATAGAACCTTCCACACGAAAAACGATTCTTAAACCCAAAATTTTTATTTCTTAATATTGAATTGTAAGAATTGTTAATACAGCGATATTATTTCCATCTATATATTAAAATTATTATATTGTTCTATAAAATAGGTAATTTTCCTATATTAGATATAAAAATATAATTATTCATAATATTTTAATCCAACTATTTGAAGTTAAAAACACATATAATGGTAGGTTCATACAATTCAGTGTATGGTCTCTATTAATTAGTATCATAGTTTATAATAGATAATTCAATTATTAACTATATAAATCTTGACATATATAAATTATTCGGCCCCTGTGTATGAAAGTGAATTCTTCCTAAACGGTTAGGCCAATTTTGATGAATTCTTTTGTGTGTGTTTATTTAGATTTCGAAAATGGTTTAAATGTACCAACGGACCCGGTAGGTGGCGCTGCAAAGAGGTTCCAGTATTTTTTATCTTTTAAAAATGTTTCGGTTATAAAAACATATCACAACAAAATCACATTCTAGTTGGGTGTTATTACTAATTGGAAGCTAGTAATGATATAAAACAATAATATCGAATAATTCGCGTGGCATCAAATCTAGTAGACATAACCTCAACACCAGTCAATCCAAAACAAAATTTAGATAACTTTATCATAAGACAAAGAATGGAAATAAAATCTTGGCAAAATTATTTTCGATGAACATTTTTCGTTTTCCCTTCAAGACGAGCCGGAGAAAAATAAGAAACATCTGATCTGCGTTCAAGGTTAGTGGGTTCGGACATCTTATGCGTCACATCCACATTCTTAACGACTATTACATAAGAATATATTTTCGTTTCGGGCATTTGGACTGTCTTTTTACAACGGGCGCATGAAATCATCTCACCAATCATGACCTACATCGGATTTTTATTCAACCAGTTCGTATTTTCTTCTCTAGTTCCTTTGCTTCCTGTTTTAAATATAGGGATATGATATCATTTCAAACAAATATAAGTATCGATATTATTATTCCGATACTGTTTTCTCATTATGAAAAAAAGTTAAAAAATAAGAACGTCGATACAAAATTAGATTTAATTAAACCAATTATTGCAACAGCTAAAAAAGAGGCTTCGAGTTAGAATATGTGGCACCTTAAACATTGTTAACGTTTTGTTAATTAATAACAACAAAAAAATCTTGGTATTACTTTTAATATTTTATAGATGACATTTGCATTCTTCTTTTGTACGTTTCTACAAGTCACTGATTGGTTTCTAAAGTGATTTCTTCAAATTGAACAGAAAAACCCAAGATTACGGAATAGGTAACGTTGAAAGAAGTGTAAACAATAATAATAACAGGTAGAACGTCACTCTCGACAGACAAACGTTAAAACTATCAAATTACTCTCACATTACTGTCGATAGATGGCAGTGCTCAGAATTTATTGCTAACAAAAAATTTCTCGCAAATATCGATATTGCTTAAAACATCGATACTCTGACGATACTAGCAATGGAAGCCGTCAGGGGAAAATGGCCCTTTCCGCGCGCCATGGGAACCGACCATCCGATATCCAACCCCGTGAATTCGAGGGTAGGGTCTTTGTTCTTTGTCTTTCGTACGGTCCAAAAAGCATTTATAGCCGCAGGCTAAAAGAACTTACCAAGAATTTTCCATCAATAGACATTGTCGTCGGCACATCATAAAATGAAATTAAATAAATTATGATTGCGGCCGTTCGGTTTATTAATATATGTTAATATATAACATTTTGAGACGTCGTGTGCTTGCAAGGTCAAACGATAATACTATCTACCCCAGTTCGAAACCGATTCTTTTTAAATTCAAGAACTATTAATAGCCCTGAAATTATAACTAATGGAAACGTATTAATCATTTGTTACGGAGGTATTAGGTACACCCAAAATCAACAATTCGGTTTTCTTCGGCGAGTGTCAAATTATAGTTATTAATTAAAAGTAGAAAATCGAGCTAGCCATGCAAAACAAATCATAGTCTGTTAAACAATACCTTCTCTTAACCGCCCATGTATATATTGTCGGAACAAAATAAAATAAAATGTGGATTCCTAAATATTATGTACTTTTGGGTAGTGAAATCATGTTTGATGTTGGTTTTTTTATCCTCTCATAATATGACATCGATTATTGAACCATTGTATTAATTAATATTATAGTTTTTTTTTATTAAGCTACTATATTTATTAAATAAAGTAAAATACGAATATCGGGTTCTATTTTTTTGGATTTCCTCTCCCTTTTCTTGTAAAGTTTCTTTCATAGCCTTTTCTCCGATGTGATATCGTTCTTTGTAACGTAATTAACAACAATCACCTATTTTGTTGATATTCTATCATATTTTACCCTGTTATGGATTCTGCATATCCTGTATGATTTAATGGAACCGTTCTCCTAGCTCTTCACTCAAATCACTTATGTGTTCAGGAAAAAAAAGCCCCATCAGCCAAACAACAGGTTTGAACTTGTCTATAATATTAGCTACTATAAATTTAATTTAATTTTTCGACCAAAACCTCTTAACATCCAGCCATTCATCTTCACGGAAAGAAAATAGTCACAGTGGTCTAAATCTGCTGAATATGCTGGATGGGTTAGCAGTTCGTAGCTAGTTTATGGATTTTTGTTGGAATAATACCTTCTTCTTTGACAATTCTTTATTTTCCATTTTGGTTAAAATTCGAGAGGTTTTCTGCTGTCAATGGCTATCAAATACAAACTAAATGACGCAGCTGCCTAATATTTCACAGTAGTTTATTAACAGATGGCAGTTGAGAGTAGCATATTCTTGCTGCGAATTACTAGCTTAAAAAAAAACGAATGCCATTATATAAACTTGAAGATTGGATCTAAGCACTTAGATGGTGTTACATCTTGTAATTTGCAAACACAAACTTAAGGTGCTTTGAATGTTCAGGGCACATGAAGATGGAAAGCAATGAAGCGAGTTATGTACGCAGTATCAATTAAATTGTTAAATACTGTTTTTTATCCGATAAAAGAAATGATGCAACCATACAGCAGCGAACATTAAGCGTTTAACTGAAAACAGAACCATGAAATGAAAGTATCATAACGTTTGGCACTGCAAGTGCTATCTCTGCTATACGAGCTATAAAAATATTTGTGAGCCGGCTGGGTGGCGCAGTGGTAAAGGCGGTGGGACGGTCCTCCTACTGTTGCGATAGCCGCGGGTTTGAATCCTGCTGGGGCATGGTCGTAAATTTATGTTTGTGATTGTTTAAAATTTGAATGTTCTAGGCAAGAGTGTAAAATCCGACAAGAAAAATGATCCCAGTCACGCCAGTAACCAGGCTGGGTAAGACCGGATGTCTTCTGGGATTGGTCACTCGCCAGTCGGTAGGCTTAATGCTGAGGACCGTGGTTCGGAGCCCACGTTAAACTTTAGGCCCAGTCCAGATAAACCCATAGTTGGCAAAAGGAGACTTTAAAATAAATAAATATATATATATATATATATATATATATATATATATATATTTGTGAGGGTAAAATTACAGTCAGAAAAACACTGATTGATTAATGTGTGTCGATGCAAACAAATTTAGAATCAGAACTCTGAAAATCTCATTCTCTCGTAGAAATTCAACGCATATTTGTGTTCCTGATAATTCATTCGTTTCTATTCAGATAGATTCTTATATTTTAACATTAATCCTCGAGTTTAAAGAATGGTACCGTATCAGTTGAAGTAGTTCTTTGGCAAACATAACGGTATCTTTTTATCATCTTGTTTACACTGCTTATTTAAGATACGCAGTGAACAAACAACATAGACAACTACAACGTCTAGTAATTCTCTTGCGTTTTGTCCGATTTAGAATATTACTATAACATTAAATGAATGGAAAAGTAATTGTAGCTTACTTACTTATTACAATATTTTATTGTTATTTTAATTGTATATTTATATTGTTGAAAATCAAATTAGCTCTATGTATTTCAAAAGTTTGACTCGTTTGAAGATTTTATATTATGGTAAGACAATATTAGATACACACATAAATTCCCAGCCAAACCACACACAAACAAACGCAGGAAAAATTAATGCGACGAAAAATATTATTATACCACAGAGACGATTTATTTGCCATTAAAAAGAAAAAGTGTACTATGAATAAAAGAAAATAGACATGAGAACTTTCGACAGGGGCAGAATTGCACTTTGCTCGTTGAACAATTTAATCGTAGCCGGCTTGGTGGCGCAATGGTTAAGACGACAAGACGGTCCTCCTACTGTTAGGAGAACTCGCGGGTTCGAATACTGCTGGGACATGGATGTACTTTATGTTTGTGAATATAACTGTAAATGTCTTTATAGACAACAGTGGAAAATTCGACAAGAAATAACCATCCCAGTCACGCCAGTAACCAGGCTGGGTAAGACCGGATGTCTTCTGGGAAGGCCTCTAAGTTGATCACTGACCAGTTCAGATAAACCCTCGTTGGTAAAAAGTTGACTTTAAAATATATTTAAAAAAATGTAATCGAGATAATGAGGCATCGGTCAATGCGTTCGGTTAATATGCTAAGTTTGGGGTGTTTATAATAGTATACATATATTATTGAGTAATTGTAAAGATAAATTGATGTTTGTGGTTTAGACTAAAAGGGGGTACCACACAGGGGGTGGAATAGAAAAATAGAAAATAGTTTATCGCATATTTTTAAAAAAATATACCTTAGGTTTGTTATTGTAATATATGTTTATATATCGATAAATAAACTATATTTATCTTATGTATTGTTTTGTTTTCCTTTTTCCTGTGTTTCTTTTTAATTTTTTTATACAAGGTTCTTCGTATTAGTTTGTAAGGTAATGCATACGCAATGATTAATAAATTATATATGTTATCTTATATATGGTTTTTATTTTCTTTCCTAAGCACATCTAAAGTAACCAAAAAAATTTAACTTGAGGTTCAAGACAAATTTTAGGTTAATTTATAAATTCACTAGCGACCCGCCCCGGCTTCGCACGGGTGCAATGCTGATACTAAATTAAATACACTACAGAAAAAATATGAACGTTGTATATAAAAACATAGCGGCCCGCTCCGACTTTGCACGGGCATAAAATATATATGCCTATGTCACTCAATGAAAACATGATTAAAATCCATCCAGTATTTTTGGTTCATTCATTACTGCCCTTGGCCTGCACGCATTAAATTTGGAGTAAAACAATTCCTCTTCCCCTATACTTACTATGAAGATTTCCTGCTATCTTTGGAATATCTAAATTCATACAATTTTTATTACATTACACATTTTTAAACGCAAATTTTAAATTTGTAATATCTCCGAAAATATTTGTTTAATTTACATGCTGTAAGGAACCATATTGATCTATATTAATTGCACACTGTATTTAAGGTACTTAATTCGATAAGGATTAATGCCGTATTGCTTAAAATAGCTTCGTAAATAAGCCATTTTCACACGTAAAAAGTAAACAATAAAAATGGTTAATGTGGGTTATCCCTAAAAGATAAACATATACCATCGCGGACTTTTTTGTAGACCTTTTTATGCTGTACAATACTGTAGTACATTAATTTGATTTAACTCGTAGGGTTAGGCAGCGTTTTTGCTAATTGCTAAATAAGCCTAAAAAATAGGTTAATTTACGACATCACGTTAGAAACCTGTAAACCTTCCTCTTGAATCACTCTATCTATTGAAAAAAACCGCATCAAAATCCGTTGCGTAGCTTTAAAGATTTAAGCGCACATAGGGATATAGGGACAGAAAAGGCGACTTTGTTTTATACTATGTAGTGAAGATATTTTATTCTTCAAATATAGGTATAATTTACAAGAACTGGCAATGGTTTTGGTTTGGTCCCTATGCGTAGCCTCCTGTGCGTATGAGTATCATCCAACACGCCTCGTATACAGCGGAAACATCTGATCAGCGTCCTTTCCACGTCTCCTCTGACACAAATAAATCACGAAGAGTCAAAGATGAATACCAACGAAAAAAAAGCAACAGAATTCGTCATCGACTATCACCATACGCCTGGCCGGTTATATCGGTAGGCCAATGGTGTTCCGTAACGGACGACCTTGGCATTGCTGAATATTCTTGAATGAAATTAAGCAAGGTCCGCGTAAAGGTTGCGATGATGTCGAGGAGTACCGGCGATTTTACGGACCAAGGAGGATTTCTGTTAAAATGGGGCATTTTTTTGTCATAAACATACTAGACCACACATTTGTTACGATTGAAATAACACCAGAAGAGTTTTCCGAGAAAAAATGGGCGGGTGGGTGTCTTCTGAAGGTCTTATACAGTTCGCGAACCAATTCCACGTATCTTGTTGACAAAAAAATAACCAACTGATGCCTAATAAAATAATAAAATGCGATAAAAACCAGTATCACACCAAGCACTACTGTTTGGTGATCCATTTTGCTTTTAAGAACAAGGAAGTCGCGCGAAGCTAAATCAGGTGAATACATCTCAAGTGGATACTTATAAAAATTTTGGTTAAAGTTAAATAGCACATTTATCAATAACTCTACAGTCTGACACATATAGCAACACTATTAAGATATTGGATTTTGTTTCATTGGCAGTCAGCCACAGTTGTATTTAAGAATATCTTTGTTACTGATATCGCATCTCCGTGATATACCACAGTAGTAATTCTTTGGATACAATGTTATATATAATTCAATGTATTCATCACATTGTTTTAAAATGAACTCCGTTTAATTTAATGTCCACTCAGTGTGTTACATCTTTGAAACTATATAACAATATTATTTCAATGCTTTTCTCATTTTGAAGTCTAATATATGTTGCACTGAGACAAGATTTCAAGGAATTTAGATAAACTGCACGCAACTGTATTTGTTTGTAGCTGATAAAGAATGTTATATTCGCTATATTGAAAGTGAAACCCTAACATAGTTATTTTATTTACTAATTATTATGATCTGATATTATTTAAAATATGTAATTGAGTCGGCAAAAAAATGTCTAAAAGGAAATACAATGTATTTTCTCATCCATCGTACGCTATAGCTACATTAAAATCGAGCGAAACATTAAAAAAAAATCGCTAAGCTTAAGAAGATAGAAAATGAGTTTAGAACAGTTGAGTTGTCAGAAATACGTCTAAAAGTTAATATATGAAACACTAATATGTATTATATACTCATTAAAATAACGAAATTACTTCTACGTCCACCGTACTTTACAGATTTGGTATCTAGCTACCGTAAAACATCGACAAATGCTGGAGCGAAGGAAATTCGGGTGAAATGGAGAAAAGATTGTTAAAACAGAGACACTTTTTGGGAGGGAAGAGTTCAGAGAAATTAAGGAAGTGTTGGAATGAATCAATAGCTTTTTATGGAGTGTATGGTTTTATAGTATATCCACTAAGAACTATTATACATATTATTCACATACTTGTGATATTGAAAAGTTGCTTATTATTGATGATGCAATATATTCATCGATTTATTACATTGAAAACACTAAATATATTGTTTTATCTTTGTGTAACTAACTTTTCTATCATAAAAACACAGAGCACTCAGATATTATAATAATTAATCGATATATCCAAACACCAGATGTGTCGGTAATTCCTTTGCGATTTTTTCACTAAAGAAAACACGTTTTTTTACCATGGATAATTTGATTGATATAAATTTTGCCGATTTCGGGCAATTTATGGACGGTATTGCAAAAGAACAGTTACTAAGGCAGAAACGGTTTTTTAAAGTAAACAATGATAAACTTCAAGTAATTTCTTATGATCTCCTACATCAAGCTTGCAAACTGGAAGGTTTATTCTTTGCAATTCAGACCGACCAGATAATTATGGACCCAAATGTGGAAGATTGTTTAACCAAGATGCAATTCCTAATTATAATTTTAATAATAAGTGTGAATGTGGTAATATAGCAAGCAAGAATTGTTACATATATTTTTATGATTCTGCTATTATGTTACATTACCTAAATGTTATTTAACGGTACAAGAAACCTATTTTAATTCGCCTGTGTGCGGAGCTGTCGCTAGACTTTTTATTTATCGGCAAACGAATATACAAAACCAAATTTGTTAATTTAATTCTCATTCGAACATTGTCAGTAAATGGTGCTCTATCTGTGTGCAATTCTTGAGCATATGTAATGTAGTAAAATAATAATTAGAAGTTGCTTGTTCTAGATGATAAAAAAAGGATTGCAAAAAGCAAAAATGCAAAAATTTTTATATGGCTACATAACAGGTCAATTGAAAAGTCCCCGGCCTACCATAGTAAAACACATTTTATAAGGAAATTAGTTTTTTTTATTCAGCATAATTCTCTTCAAGGGTGATACACTGATTATAGAGATCCTCCAACTTTTCGATACCATTTTTGTAGTAGGATTTGTCCTTTGTTTTAGAATAGGCCTCGGCGATCACCTCTTCATTCGACGAAAGTTTCTTCCCAGCGAGCATTCTTTTGATATCTGAGAACAGGAAATAGTTGCTGGTGACCAAATCTGGAGAATACGGTGGATGAGGAAGCAATTCGAAGCCCAATTCATGGATTTTTGCCATCGTCTTCACTGGCTTGTGACACGGTGCATTGTCTTGGTGAAGCAGCACTTAAAATGCGGCTGTTTTTCGGCGATTTCGTCCTTCAAACGATCCAATAACGCTATGTAATAGTCGCTGTTGATGGTCTTTCCTTTTTCAAGGTAGTCAATGAAAATTATTCCATGCGCATCCTAAAATACTGACGCATAACCTTGCCAGTCGACTGTTGCGTTTTCCCACGCTTTGGAGCGGGTTCATCATGTGCAATACACTCGGATGACTGTCGATTGGACTTCGGAGTGTAATGATGGAGCTATGTTTCATCCACTCTCACATATCGACGCAAAAACTCGGGTTTATTACGCTCGATCATCTTCAAACACTGCTCCGAATCATCATCAACTCGTCGTTGTTTTTAATCAAAAGTGAGTTCACGCTTTCTTATACCCAATTATTCGTGAATGATATGATGTATACGTTCAGCTGATATCTTTAGAGCGTCTGCTATTTCATTCAATTTCAATTTGTGGTCACTTAAAATCATTTTGTGGATTTTTTAAAAATTCCTTTTTATCCACTTTTTTCACAATAACAAAAGTTGCTTCACTCAAAATGCTATAATTCACAAACTAATGATCAGACATCTGTCAAATTTATACACGCATCTTTTGAGGGTTAGGACTAACTAAAAAAATATGGATTTAATTCGAGTAACGCCATCTATGTGTCAGACCGAAGACTTTTCAATTGACCCGTTATAATATCGATAGTGTCCAATTAAGTATCTATAAAAAATATATTGAAAAGAAAAAGAGGTTTCGTAATAAAAATAGCACTGTATTCAGTAAATTCAAATATTGTGTTTTATAATATTTATATAGTATATTTTAGACGAATGATTTTTTAATTTATAGTTTTTTACTTTATAATATTTACTGGAATAACAATGTACAATTAGAAAATAATCTGACATTAGATACCGTTTTTTATTTGAAAATGTTTTATACAGATGTTAACAAGTAATTAAATAACATTGAAAATTAATTGAAAAATTGAAAGTAATCACCGATACACCTGGTGTTTTACGAACGACTGTACAAACTTACCTCCTTGGTCCACGGTCCTTTGACCAGCTCGGGGTTCACCACTTTGGTCCACCTCTGCTGACACTGAACGTCGGACCGATCGGGAAAATGCATGGCGATCATGTCCCATTTTTCGTTGTATTCCTCTACGTACTGCTTCAATTTCGTATCCTGCAATACAAAAATCGCGCGATCAGTATTTTATAGTCGCGGAAGAGAACTGTCTTCGAACCAACCTCCTCCTTACTCCATCTGCCCTTGTTGATCGGTTTCTTTGTCTTACTGTTCGATTGGAACTCCTCCCCGCCCCCCGAGTCGTCCGTATCTTCGTTTCCGCTGTTTTCGAAGTCGGAGTCCATTTCTTTTTTGTACCTGAAACAGAAACGTAAAAATCAGGAATGGGTATACACATATTTAAAGTTGTACATTTCATATTATGAAACATTGGCCCTTTAAAAATATGGCCTTAAAAGAATTTTTCAAAATTTTAATTATTTTCGAAAATATAGCTGTTTTAGCGACGCGTTATTATCAAAACTACTCTTTTGGAGACTGTCGACATGATATCTTAAGTTCTACTAAATCGATTTATTTCAAACTTGGTGTGAGCCTTCTCTATAAATTTTTCTAACGTATCATAGTAAAACTATAACAGAATTTGGGTTCTTACTATTTTAAAAAATCGAATATGTCAAAAAAAACTGAATAGACGTAATTTGGTGAAACAAAATCTCTTTGGCTTTTTTCTACCACAGTTTAATTTTTATTCTATTTTCGTAGCTGGAAAATATGAAACCAAACCAATGTCACACCTTTTAAACCATGTAATATTACATTATTTCAGTGTTTTGAAGTCTAACATCAATTACATTGAGACAGGATTTCGAGGAAATAAGATAAACGACACGCAATTTTATTTGTTTGTAGTCGATAACAAATGTTACATATCTGCTATATGGAGTCTGAAACCCTAACATGTTAACTTTGTTTACTAATTATTATGATCTGATATGTTTCATTCAATCGTTTAAAATGAGAAGATTAAGTTATATGAAGTCGGTTAAACGTTAGCTTATAACAATCGAGTTGTCAGAAATACATCTATAACACTTACATACTTTTTAAATTTATTTATGACATGATGACATTGAGTGACAAATGATATGATAAAATATTATGCAATCTGTGCTCTTATATCTTACGGAACTATTTGCAGTTAAAAATACGAACGATTATGTCATCTATAATAAAATGATGCCTTGAAATTTCCCTTAACAACAAAAATAAATATATTAGATTCTAATAATAATAACAAACATCATAATAAGAAGCAATGAAATCTGTCAGAAATACCTTAATTTTTAATTTATAATAAACTAGCGACCCGCCCCGGCTTCGCACGGGTGCAATGCTGATACTAAATTAAATACACTACAGAAAAAATATGAACGTTGTATATAAAAACATAGCGGCCCGCTCCGACTTTGCACGGGCATAAAATATATATGCCTATGTCACTCAATGAAAACATGATTAAAATCGATCCAGTATTTTTGGTTCATTCATTAGTGCCGTTGGCCTGGAAGCATTAAATTTGGAGTAAAACAATTCCTCTTCCCCTATACTTACTATGAAGATTTCCTGCTATCTTTGGAATATCTAAATTCATACAATTTTTATTACATTACACATTTTTAAACGCAAATTTTAAATTTGCAATATCTCCGAAAATATTTGTTTAATTTACATGCTGTAAGGAACCATATTGATCTATATTAATTGCACACTGTATTTAAGGTACTTAATTCGATAAGGATTAATGCCGTATTGCTTAAAATAGCTTCGTAAATAAGCCATTTTCTCACGTAAAAAGTAAACAATAAAAATGGTTAATGTGGGTTATCCCTAAAAGATAAACATATACCATCGCGGACTTTTTGGTAGACCTTTTTATGGTGTACAATACTGTAGTACATTAATTTGATCTAACTCGTAGGGTTAGGCAGCGTTTTTGCTAATTGCTAACTAAGCCTAAAAAAATAGGTTAATTTACGACATCACGTTAGAAACCTCTAAAATTAGCAATGTGCCTTAGTATATTATGCATGTATTATACATATAAACCTTCCTCTTGAATCACTCTATCTATTGAAAAAACCCGCATCAAAATCCGTTGCGTAGTTTTAAAGATTTAAGCGCACATAGGGATATAGGGACAGAAAAGGCGACTTTGTTTTATACTATGTAGTGATTAAACAACAAATAAATAATTTAAAATACATCAATAGATCAAAAAGTTATATTAAATTAGATTTGTTTTGTCCTTTTTTAATGTTGTGTTTATGACAGAAAATTACATTATTATTTTTGTATTCTTTGAGTGCTCGGCACCGAACTTTATTGCGTACATATTTTATTTTAAAACGTTTTTTTTTTGTGGTAAAAGTGTAAGTTTGATTATTTGTTATATTTTAGTGAGTTCCTTATTTATTTTTTGCAGTCGATTCATTTTTTTTGTAGAAATATTTTATTTTTCTCTTTTTACTGTTAGATATTTACTCAATAAATAGCGCAGTTCTTTTATTAAGTATTACAATAGATAGCCCAAGTAAAAGTGCCATTGAAAATAAAGAATGTCCCAGGCACTGGGGACCGCTACCTAATCTAGATAATTTGACAAGTGTTGTAATCAAACCAGAAAAAAAGAAAAATGCTGCTCTGTTGGGAAGAAGTCGTACGTCTTACAAATATATACAATATATACAAATATATATATATATATATATATATATATATATATATATATATATATATTTGTATATATTTGTATATATTTGTAAGACGTACGACTTCTCCGCTCGGTTCAAGGCAAGTCCGAAGGGGCCCGGATATCACCCCTTTTTATTATGTTGCGGCGATCAAAGGACACGGTCTTGAATGAGAAAAACACCAGCCGTCCGCACCCCCTTGTTATTTTTCAGGGAATTACGTAAACTTTGAATCGCAAGTCGTGGGAAAGAATACGCACCCTCCCTGTCCCCAAAACATGGGAATCGGATAAAATTCAAAGATTCGAATCCAAAAATTGATTTTCAGACAAGTACCGACAATAGGCATGACACTTCTGTCTATTTACTGTACCCGAAATAAATGTTATTTCTGTAAAAATTGATGTTTGAAATAATATATTTCAAATGCGCGCTAAGTCACTCCAAGTCTGGGGGCAGTTGTTTTGGCCACACTGGACTGATTTGTATTGTTACAAGTATTATTTATAGATTATTTTACCCATTTTGTGTTATAATTAAGCTCTAATGTCATTAAACAGTGGTAAAAAACTCAAACAAACAACAGAGTACATAATACTGTTGATAAAACTTGGATTAGGTCTCATTTGTGCGAGCATTCTTTTGAGATCTGAGAACAGGGAATAGTCGCTGGGGGCCAGATCCGGAGAATACGGTGGATGAGGAAGCAATTTGAAGCCCAATTCATGGATTTTTGCCATCGTTTCCACTGACTTGTGACACGGTGCATTGTCTTGGTGAAGCAGCACTTTCTTTTCCTTCAAATACGGCCTGTTGATGGCCCTTCCTTTTTCAAAGTAGTCAATGAAAATTATTCCATGCGCATCCCAAAATACAGACGCCATAATCTTGCCAGCCGACTGTTACGTTTTCCCACGCTTGGGTCAGCTCATCGTGTGCAGTCCACTCGAATGACTGTCGATTGAAATTGAAAAACTGTCGGAGTGAAATGATGGAGCCATGTTTCATCCATTGCCACATATCGACGCAAAAACTTGGGTTTATTACGCTTGATCATCTTCAAACACTGCTCCAAATCATTAACTCGTCGTTGTTTTTGGTCAAAAGTGAGCTCGCGCGGCACCCATTTTGCACAAAGCTTTCTCATACCCAAATATTCGGGAATGATATGATGTACACGTTCAGTTGATATCTTTAGAGTGTCTGCTATTTCATTCAGTTTCAATTTACGGTCATTCAAAATCATGTGGATTTTTTAAAGGTTTTCGTCGGTAACAACCTCTTTTGGGCGCCCACTGCGTTCACCGTCTTCGGTGCTCATTTCATCACGTCTAAACTTTGCATACCAATATTTGATGGTTGATTTTCCTGGGGCAGTGTCCGAAAACTTGGCATCAAGCCAAGTTTTTGCTTCAACTGTATGTTTTCCCTTCAAAAAGCAATATTTAATCAACAGGCGAAATTCCTTTTCACAATAAGAAAAGTTACTTCACTCAAAAAGCTATAATTCACAAACTAATGATCCGACAGCTGTCAAATTTATACACGCAACTTTTGAGGGTTAGTGCTAACTAAAAAATATATGGACCTAATTCTAGTAGCGCCATCTATTCAATTGACCTGTTATGAATCTCTATTAATTTTGTTTTTATTTCAGTTACCAAATAATATGGAAAATTATTGTATATTAAATATATAATGTATTCGGTCAATTATTATTATATATAATATATAACATATAGTAACATATAATAATATAAATATACAATAATATATAATATATAATTATGAATCAATTAGTATAATGTAAAAAGTCAGTATATGTTAATCCTTTAAGATTTGAATGCCAACCAGAGAAAAGAAAATTGGCTTCCAGCACTACTGACGACCATATAACATATTTTCAACATACAAGGCAAAATATTAATGAAGTTAATGAAATCATGGTTAAATTATAAAAAGCTGATACCAAATATCTAATTTATTATATATCAAACAGTATTGCAGTAGCATGTGCTTTTATAAGTTAGAAAGACTATTATTAAAATAAACTTCGAAATTACAATTCGTGCATTTTATTTACCCAAGTATTACACGGTAATTTGGTGCAATACCGGATACGTTTTTTCGTTTCACAAAGCTAAAAGTTTAAGAAAATCAAACATCCATTATCAAATGTATATAATTTAAACATTCTATGTTGTAGTTAGCTCTGTTCTGTTAAATATATTTGCATAGGTAAAATGATCATCATAAAATATTTCAGTAAGTTTGCCATCCATACAATTTTGATATGTCCTAATAAATATGGAAAATTTGTTATCACTGAGTGCTTTTCAGATTTATTACCTGCACTTATTAATATTATTGCCAAGTGTTACATTGCAGATTTTCTTCAATTCTATAAAAGTTCTTCCATGATGGTTAGGAAAAAGTAAGTGACGTAAATGTTTCCTAACGCTATTATTTGGCGTTTGACTTAACATAACTAAAATCTTAGTAACCACACTTGTAATTTAACGACAAATCTTTTTTTTTTAGAATCTGCCTATCCTATATTATTATTATAAATCAATATTTTTGTGATAATTTATTACAGTGATCATGTCTATTTATATACAAATAGAAAGCGACATGTGTTCTGATGCCGTTTTTAAAAAAAATGCATCAAGCACATTTTGATAAAAACCACAATGGGTTCAAGAATTTTTATGGCCAATTACTAGAATGTGTCTTGTTAATCAACATACAGGTGCTCGTTACGGTGATAGAGATTGTTATCATCCATTTTTTGTTCACATTATGAACGAAATATAGGGCATAGCAGCACGTCAATATATTAACTAATAAATAACATACAGGCGGCTAACATAATGTTTCCACAGTAACAGAAAATACAGAGAGCAAAAATGTATATTTTTATCCTCTAAACGTTGCAAAACTTATGTTAGGTATGAGTGTATTTGCTATATAAAAGTCTAAAGTTTAATGATGACAGTGAAGAAGTATATGATGGCCAACGTGTTGGATGATTCCGTGAACGTGATTCATCAAGAATCAACAAAAAGTGCGTTAAAATAGTTATAAATAAAATTAAAAAATTTGAGGCAGCATTTTACTGACGATTTTTCGATTTCTAAACATCTTCCTATCTTTTGAATCTTTACCACCACTTGCAATCGTTCATAAATTGTAACTCGGCCCACATTCAACCATTCTGCCAGTTCTTTTTGAGTTTCTCTTGGGTCTCTTCACCCAATAACTTCCTGCAATTTCGCATGTTCAAATACTTTAGACCTACCCGGGTATTACTTGTCTTAACCGTTGAAATCGACACACTTGAATAGACCAAACTATGTCTCGCATGTTCTTAAGGCTAGAGCATGCTTACCGTAAGTCTCCATTAAAAAATGATGTTTTGGCGGAACATAACTTGTACTTTTGAGCTTAATATCAATGGAACAAAATGACATATGCATTAAATCCCAACATTGTTTACTTATGGCTAGTGAAATCTGTTACAAAAACTGGAAAGTAATTACCGACACACTGTATACATTTTCTAATAAACGCAGTTAAAAGGAAATTGAGTAAACACTTGCGGAGTACAATATGTTTCTTTTGGTTCAAAATTGCTAGAAAAGCTAGAACTTTGGTACTAATAAACTGGTACCAAATGAGACCAAAGAAATAATCACCTATTATAATATTTGCATACGTTTTAAAAAATAATCATAGACTTTTGGGAATGAAACTCGAACATACCCTACCTTCCTTAAGAATTCGCCTTAACCCAAATAAAGAGTTCAGCCTCTAAAAGAAAGCATTACATCTGAATACGTCACGTAACATAAAACACATCCTCTTTGATGTACGCAGTTCCAAATGATTGAACAGCTACTATTGTAATAAATACCCAGGTGGACTAACTAAATGAAAAGATCTATCCATTTACAACCCTTTAATCTATCAAAGTAGATTTACATCCCTCTCGGAACGTAGGAAAAATAGGGGAGACGAAACTAGGTTCCACCTATCGGGGATAATCTCAGAGTACACCGCGTTCAATACGCGATATTAAATCTTCGCGAGATTGTCTACCGAATGGCCTCGTAAACAGTTCATCTTATCTAGGCCAGGGTAGTTCCCACCAGAAGGGTAACCTCTCAACCCTATTTTCGGTCATCACGTGGGTCATCAAAAGGTGACGGTGAGAATATTATATGAAGAAAGGTTTCGCATACTAAATATTTTTTTAAAAATATTTTTAATAAAAAAATTGAAGCTACCGACAAATAAATAAGTAACTTACTAAAAGTAAAAAATAATCAAACTTACATTTTTAAGACAATAAAAAATCGTTTTAAATTAAAATATGTACATATTAATCATCCTAATAACGAAATAAAAGTAAACAAAAACCTTATTTAACCTATCTATATTCTGTATTTTATATTCTGCCATCACTACATAGTATAAAACAAAGTCGCCTTTTCTGTCCCTATATCCCTATGTGCGCTTAAATCTTTAATACTACGCAACGGATTTTGATGCGGTTTTTTTCAATAGATAGAGTGATTCAAGAGGAAGGTTTATATGTATAATACATGCCTAATATACTAAGGCAACATTGCTAATTTTAGAGGTTTCTAACGTGATGTCGTAAATTAACCTATTTTTTAGGCTTATTTAGAAATTAGCAAAAACGCTGCCTAACCCTACGAGTTAGATCAAATTAATGTACTACAGTATTGTACACCATAAAAAGGTCTACAAAAAAGTCCGCGATGGTATATGTTTATCTTTAGGGATAACCCACATTAACCATTTTTATTGTTTACTTTTTACGTGAGAAAATGGCTTATTTACGAAGCTATTTTAAGCAATACGGCATTAATCCTTATCGAATTAAGTACCTTAAATACAGTGTGCAATTAATATAGATCAATATGGTTCCTTACAGCATGTAAATTAAACAAATATTTTCGGAGATATTACAAATTTAAAATTTGCGTTTAAAAATGTGTAATGTAATAAAAATTGTATGAATTTAGATATTCCAAAGATAGCAGGAAATCTTCATAGTAAGTATAGGGGAAGAGGAATTGTTTTACTCCAAATTTAATGCGCGCAGGCCAAGGGCAGTAATGAATGAACCAAAAATACTGGATCGATTTTAATCATGTTTTCATTGAGTGACATAGGCATATATATTTTATGCCCGTGCAAAGTCGGAGCGGGCCGCTATGTTTTTATATACAACGTTCATATTTTTTCTGTAGTGTATTTAATTTAGTATCAGCATTGCACCCGTGCGAAGCTGGGGCGGGTCGCTAGTACCTACATAAAGCTATTTATATATTTACAATATTATTTTAAATACTACTAACTGATAACTGGGTGCCGAACCCAGTTATATTAAATTAAATTTGTTTTGTTTCTAATTTAATTTTGGGTATATTTATTACTATATTATTTTTGAATTGTTTGGGCTCGGCACCGACTTCAAAGTGTTAACCAGAACTCTATTTTTTTTACCGCGATTTTATTGGTGTAAAATTAATAAGGCAGATTCCATATAAGGGTAAACAAAATGTAAAACCTGAATTCATACATTATATCGGAAGAAATACAAACAGGATATACAGTTTTCAAATAAATAAACATAAAAAATAAACAAAGATGTTTGTTTCTATTTCATTTCCCTGAGATGTCTGAGACGTTCCAATGAATCCAAGAAAAGTAATCTTTTAAACAAAAAGACAAAAAGCATAATAGCCAAGACTCATAATTAAAAAACAATACTGGTTAGTCGGAATATACACCCAACTTGACCTAAAATTAAAGAGATTGTTTTATTAGGTCAATTATAACGCCCATTTGAAATTATGGGGTTTTAATAATGACATTGTACTAAAACATCAGATCAAGCAGTAATTTAACGCTGTCAAAACAAAATTCTTCAAAAAAAAAAAAGAAATACGAATGCATATAGCTACGTATCCAATGAAGAACTGCATTATGACCTCCAAATCAAGTATATATACGAAGTGATCCAATATATCACTCTAAAACACTAATAGGATACTAAAGCACAATAACTTGTTAGCAATATAGCTATTGGATAAGTCGCAGGAAATCAAAAGATTGAAACGAACCAACCACATGAACTTGAACTAACGATAATGAACTAACTTTAGCTTAAGTAGTTTAGATGTATTTCAATTTGCTATTAAATTTACGAGAAAGAAGAACAAGACAAGGAAATCAAGCGATAATTGTGGAAAATAAACTAACTGAATATGGGAATTCCAGTGAAAAATTGGAAAAAGAGATAAAAAAGAAAGATATTAATGGAGAATAAAGATAATATAAGCAAAAAACAAAAATAAAATAAATACATTTGAACAAAACCCAAAATGTCGTTACAGATTATAAAGTAAAGTTAAATAGAACAAAGTACTAAATAAAATCTAATAGTAAACACTTTCAAAAGAAGGAACAAAGAAGTGATGTTGACAAAATCGAAACACAATGTGATATAAATTAAAAGTAAAAAACATAAAATAAAACCTAGACAGAGGCTGATCTACTTCAAATAATCTAGAAAACTTCATTCATTCAAAACTAGGAAATACATTGTCAATAGGTTAATCTTCTTGTACATTCAAGGCAGTTTGTGGAGAACTGACTTCACCCCTATACTACACCTATGTTTGCACTGCATATTTAATCAGGAATCAAATGGTCTAATATAATACGGTCCGATAAGAAATCATCGATGTTTGTTTTGCGTTACGTACTCCAATAAGAATAACTATTAAGACTTCGAACCAAGACATATATTGATACATATATTTTTGCGATATATATAGTAAAAGTGAATTTCCTGTTTGGCATGATAATTTTGACATTTCCGGTGAAAAACAATGGGGGGAACAGGAAGAACGGGGTAGATGAACGTTGCCTGATACGTGCGCGTAACTACATAAAGGGGTAGTACCGAGCGTCTTTGTCTCAAGAACGACAAATTAGTTATATTAGTGGTTTCCGTCGCTAATATATCCGGGACACGATAGAAACAGAATCACCCTTGGGGAATAATGTAGGGATGTACGGATGGGTAGCTAAACAATAGCTATTATGTAGTGACAATTTATTTTTCCATTATTGTTATTTATTTCTGAATATATCCTGTTTAATGGACAAACCAGAAATTAACAATTTTAAGGTCCCGTTATAGATTACTACCAATAGAACTTACCCAATGGGTAATAGGTATTTCTTGTCATTATAATATGTATATATATATATATATATATATATATATATATATATATATATATAATATATATAATATATATATATATATATATAATATATATAATATATATATATATATATATACATATATAAAATATATATATATATATATAATATATATATATATATAATATATATATATATAAAATATATATATATATATATATATATATATATATATATATATATATATATATGTATATATATACTAGCGACCCGCCCCTTCGCACGTGTGCAATGCTGATACTAAATTAAATACACCACAGAAAAAATATGAACGTTGTATATAAAAACATAGCGGCCCGCTCCGACTTTGCACGGGCATAAAATATATATGCCTATGTCATTCAATGAAAACATGATTAAAATCGATCCAGTATTTTTGGTTCATTCATTACTGCCCTTGGCCTGCACGCATTAAATTTGGAGTAAAACAATTCCTCTTCCCTTATACTTACTATGAAGATTTCCTGCTATCTTTGGAATATCTAAATTCATACAATTTTTATTACATTACACATTTTTAAACGCAAATTTTAAATTTTTAATATCTCCGAAAATATTTGTTTAATTTACATGCTGTAAGGAACCATATTGATCTATATTAATTGCACACTGTATTTAAGGTACTTAATTCGATAAGGATTAATGCCGTATTGCTTAAAATAGCTTCGTAAATAAGCCATTTTCTCACGTAAAAAGTAAACAATAAAAATGGTTAATGTGGGTTATCCCTAAAAGATAAACATATACCATCGCGGACTTTTTTGTAGACCTTTTTATGGTGTACAATATTGTAGTACATTAATTTGATCTAACTCGTAGGGTTAGGCAGCGTTTTTGCTAATTGCTAAATAAGCCTAAAAAAATAGGTTAATTTACGACATCACGTTAGAAACCTCTAAAATTAGCAATGTTGCCTTAGTATATTATGCATGTATTATACATATAAACCTTCCTCTTGAATCACTCTATCTATTGAAAAAAACCGCATCAAAATCCGTTGCGTAGTTTTAAAGATTTAAGCGCACATAGGGATATAGGGACAGAAAAGGCGACTTTGTTTTATACTATGTAGTGATATATATGGCATGTAGAAAACTTCTGACCTCCTGTGTAAAATGTTATCTTAAGAGTTAGTCCTATTCTAAATGTTATTCTAAAGTCTATATCAGTCCTATAACCCGATCGAAGGGTATTGAACGTTTTCATTCACGTACTTCATTATCGCGTCACATATTTAACTGGTTAACGAACACAGTGGCACAAAATTTGACACACAACATAAACATTTTAAGTTACACTCGTTATGTACGTTCATTAGAGATATAGTGTAGAGCATCGGCAATGGCACGTAACGCTTTGTTTTGGAACCGTTGCACGACAACTATATTAGACTTGCTAGTATGACCAAATAAGCTTAAGTATTGAGCCTTATGTATAGTAATACCTTATTACCTAATGGTAACTTGAATTTGCATCAGATAAGCCAATACATTTTATATAGTTTAAGTCCAAGTTGTTTTCGTTTTGCAATTATATTGTTCTTCCAGGTTAGGCGTCAATTCATATGCACGCCAAGATATCCTCGGCTTGGGGAAGTAGACAATTATTGATATTCTCTGGTGGATTTTTCTACGCAGAGTGAAAGTTACATGAGTAGATTTTGTGTCGTTTGTTTTAGTATGTTGCCCCCTTAACTGGGATTCCTCTGTCATAATGCAGAATCATCTATTGATAAATTAAAAACTATTGGTAAAATATCACTGGTGGTACACACATAACTATCAAATTTGATAGTTCGTTGGAAAATCATTGTCAAGCTTCATAGCATTAAAATGCCCAACAGATGTCAGAAATAAGAACTTAATGTTTTTAGTACGTATTCACTTTTATCCTCGCTAGATTTCACTGAACTTTCAGTAAAAATTTCTTAGTATCAAAATCACAATTTATAGATTGTAGTTTAATCTACTGAAAAATGTTTGAATTTCGAAACTTCATCCGTCAATGGCGCTGGCATCGAGAACAGAGCGTCATCTTTGAGCATCATTAATAAATTTAAAAGATTAAATAAGTTAAATACCCTGGATTTGGTTCGAAAACATTCAAGAGTTTACAGTTATAGTTAGGGGTGGGGGGTAAATAAGTAAGGGGTGTTAAAATATCTCAAAATTTAAATGTAAGAAAACCATGACGAGACAATTTTTATATCCTTATTTTAATGGTGATGATTTATTGGTGTTCCTAATTGAACAATATATTTAGATTTTAAATTTCGTTTTAGAAACTACAAGTATTTCAACGTCGGGGAACTATTAGATGCATTTATTAAACGGATTCAGGTACATTTGGTCAAAATACCTTTTTTTCCTGGTAATTCACTTAAAGCTTTATAAATTCTCGGCTTTCTCTCTACTCACTTTGTTTACTGATATAATTTGCTTAAAAAAAATAATGAAAGAAGAGAATCAAATCTAAAGAAGACGACGATGTATTTCTTGTTTCTAGAGTTGTTTAAACAATGACACCAAGAAAAAAATGTTGTTTAAAGGAAAGGAGACAATAAACTTGGTTTGAATTGAAACAAAAATGGTAAACCATATATAATATCTTCATAAGTCTTCCGTCTGTTACCTCTGGAGTATTTTTTTGTACAGTAAATACTTAGTAACTGCTGGGGCAAATTTTCGCTCGTATTGTCGTAACCGAATTGACTTGTCATCTTCGCAGTATGCCTGATTGATTTTACACAGAAAGTCTCACTTAAATCCATCGTTGTCAACAGGCGCCACCATTTGTATACGTTTACTCTATATTTAGACTAAACATGGTTTTTACATCCATCTTCTTGTACTTTCGTGTAGCTACACCACATATGGTTAAAGAAAACAATGAGTATTAAGTTCACGTGATGTTCCCTAGACAAAAACGCCGATGCGAAATCATAAAGTGCCCGAACGGTCACCTGGAACTGATAACATTCAATCGCTACTTTTATATACATTTTAAACTGTTCGAGATCGTTATCTTCATGGATTGATCGAGGAATGAGGGTTTATTTTAATCCGACAATTTGATTATTCTGCTTCAGTTGTAATGTAGGGTGGGACATCTGTTGGTTTCTTTTCGATAATGCCATTGTTGATAGAACTAAGTCGCAGAAGCTTTCATACTTAGAAACCAAATGAAACACTAATATATTTAAGTTAATGGAATAATCTATGTGGACCTATGGAATTTAGGTATGGGATGTTCTGCGAGACGTAACGTACAAGTATTTCAGAATAATGTCCTGAGAAGTATTGTGGATGCACCCAAATACTACAGCAACAAATACTTATATCGAGAAATTCGGATTCTGAGACATGAGGAAAGACTCAACACGCATGTTAACACCAAAGTGCTTCTTCTCGTCTTGGATCACGCCGAACTAGAACGCAGACTCAAGAGAACCAAACCGTGTAATCTTGCGTAGTTTTGTAGTGAAGCGAACTAAATAATACTTAAAAAGTGTTATTCAGATTTATTTTATTTTATTAGAATTCCAAAAATTGGGAAGTCACCAAACGAAATAAAAGCCTATAGACCTATATAACTGTGCCAGTAATATGTAAGGTTTTTTCAACTCCTGTTGAAAATAATAAAACCGATTATAGAGAGAAAAAAACCTAGTACCAACACACCAGTTTGGGTTTATTAACAAACATTCAACAATTGACCAGGTCCACAGAATAACATATGTTATTGAAAAAGCCTACAAAAGTAAAAAATTATGCTCAGCTATATTTTTAGATGTAGCACAGGCCTTCGGAAGGAACATATAAAGAAGAAAAGAACCGGAATTGAAATATAGGAAAATGTACTGGCAAATTGAAAGAAAATCATTCAAAAAAAATCATCAAGAAAATTGAAAAAAAAAAAGATTATATAAGTAAATACTGAAACCTATATGGATATACGGAGTTTAATTATGGGGATGTTCTGTAAAGAGTAACAAAAAGAAAATACAAATTTTTCAGAACAAAGTCCTGAGAAGTGTTGTGAGCGCACCCAAATACTATAGGACTGATTACCTATATCGAGACCTTCAGATATCCACAGTAAGTCAGAAAATCAAGAGAATGCAAGGGGGCATGAGGAAAGACTCCATTCTCATGAGAATACTGAAATATTGCAGCTTTTGAATACAATCAGAACAGGACACATACTCAAAAGATTCAAACTATCCGATCTTGTGTAGTATTGTGTAGTGAGGTGCATATAATAAAAAATACAGCAGTGACTTTATTTCACCAGAGACTGAGATAGGGCCGATGGGTCCTCCTAGTTATATATCTAAATTTAAGTTACCATAAAGACAAATTGTAGGTTAGTCGGAAATGACCAGTAACAATGTAATAATTAAATAATAAAAAAAATAGACTAATTAAGGGCTAATGGGTCCTTCTAGGTAATTACCCAATTTTAAGTTACCGAAATTCTGAGTTAGTCGACAACGGTTGGTAATAACAAGTTTGTGTGGTTTAATTCGCTTCAATCTCTTGTTATGCGTTTATTTCATGTTTTAAGACGAAATTTTCGATCACTTCGTATATCCATTTGATATCGAGGTCATCGTGCAGCTCTTCGTTGATTACGTAGCGATATGTATTGGTAATGAATGGTAGAACTTTTTTTGGGTGCCTTGGATTACTAGTTAGTTTGATGTCTTAATGCAACCCCATATTTGCACCCTTTAGATCGAAATTGGCTTTATGATTGATTGATAAACCAATCCCTTAGATTTTAGGTGATGTTGAGAGTATCTTCAAACTAATCAGTGCAGTTAATTGATTTTCAGTCTAATGTGCTCTGCTTTTTGTCTAACATTGTAATTCCAATTTAATTCTGCTTGAAGTATCCATGAAATAATTAATATTTTGTCATTTCACCGCAACACAAAAGTTGTTGTGTATGTTGAGCGATTTGGATCTTATTGACTGCTACTTGTACTTTTTCTATAGCCTTAGAGATACATCTTTTGCCATCATAACTGTGCCGTCGGCAAATATTTCAAGTAATATGTTTCTCTTATTGTTGTGATATCAGCAGTGCAGAGCAGATAGATGGGTGGCCGCAAGTCACTGCCCTGTGGAACTCCAACCGAAATAGGTTTAAGTGTTAAGAATGTCCCTTGATGTGAGACTCTAAATTTTATTTCGAGAAAATTCCTCGAATGCCTTTTCAACAATCGCTGTTGCTCTCTGTAATTGGTCAATTGATCGAAGTGGTGACTTATAAATCCAAACTGGAAATCTGGTATTTCTGTAAATAGTTTCGTTTTAATAGCAGTTTCTGAAATAATTGATATCGCCGGCAGCAGCGAAATAGGCCTGTAAGATCCAACTATTTGAGAACATCTCTGTTGGATTTAATTTGGATAATGCTATTGTTGATATCGCTATATCGCAGAAACTCACGTACTTGAAAGCTAAATAAGATATATCTCAAGATGTATATTTTAATATCACAAGATAATCTTGTTAATTACAATGAATTTGCATTTATATAGAGAACGATTAACACTGACACACACCTTTGTCTTTTTCCCATAAAAAACGCGACAGACATTTCACGTGTACGAGTTCCGTTTTCTTCCTATTGGCGTGTGAACATACTTACGACCAGCAGACCGTCAAAGCCACCACCTTTTCCTCCGGCCACCCCACAATAAATTTTTAATAGCCCATAGACCATCTGTTATATTAAAAACAGCGTCTTGAGAGGCCCGCTGTACGAAAAAAAGGAAAATTTATCATTAGACTCGTGACTAACACTCCGAAATCGATCGACCAGTGACGGAGTCCTGATTTTTATCGGCGGACATCTTAAACCGGTTATAAAATGAAATGGTGAAGTCGCCTGCTAAAATTAGGCGACTCCACCATTATAACATTATAGTTCCCAAGCATGATGGCAAATAACAATGGCAATAACTAACTTTTCTGTTCTCTGTTGTACGGTTCCGACACGCCGCCACTGCATTTAATAGGAAGCGCACGTATTCGACATATGCACTTCCTAGATCTCCATCCACCTGCTCCACGGGCACGGGGTTAGGAACCTTTATTCCTACCCTCCCGTCGTTGGGCGTTAACCCTGGGGTACTGTTAGTTTTCAGTTTCTTGAACTGCCCGTCTATTGAATACGGAATAAGGGCCAAATTAAAATTCCATCTCTGTTGCATCTGGCCTGGGAATGGCTCATTTATTCCTCAATTAGGACATGAACATTAGAATAATAAATGAAGATTTTATTTCTAGGCAATGCCTGTTGCTATAAGCCGATGTATGTCGAGACTGCAGCGACATACAACTAAATGACACCACTTATTTCAACACAAAAAGTTAACATTATGTCCGAGTTAGTATTGCAGTTTAACAACGGTTTTTGTATATTAGTTAATCTGTTTTTGGTTTGGTAAACATTAAGGAATAAATATAGAGTTGCTATTTATATCTTGAACCTAATAATTTAGTAAGTAATTAGCAGTAATTTATTAAGAAAAATTACATTATTTTTCAAAGTATTCTCGATGATGATCAATACACTTTCTCATCCCCTTGAATCAATTTTCGTAATACATTCCACTCTGATCATGGAACTTTCAAAACAACGTTTGATATGCGAGAATTAAAAAGGTCACTTGGTACCAAATCAGAGTTGTACGGAGGATGACTCATCAATTCGAACTTTTGACTGGTCTAGTAGTTGGTTGTTTCAATCGATGTATGAGAGCTTGCATTGCCATGATGAAGAATGATTCTTTGTTGCCGCTATTTCCCTGATCTGCTAAAATGCCCAAAAGGTATTTTGATGGAAAAAGTACAGGGGATTTTATTGTGTCTTCACAAATGTTACTGTTAGGCACTGTTATTATTTAACAGAACAAAATAAGGAGAAATACAGACCTCAAAATGACTTTACAAGGAATTCAACACAAAAAGTTAACATTATGTCCGAGTTAGAATTGCAGTTTAACAACGGTTTTTGTAAATTAGTTAATCTGTTTTTGGATTGGTAAACATTAAGGAATAAATATAGGGTTGTTATTTATATCTTGAACCTAATAATTTATTAAGTAATTAGCAGTAATTTATTAAGAAAAATGACATTATTTTTCAAAGTATTCTCGATGATGATCAATACACTTTCTCATGCGCTTGAATCAATTTTCGTAATACATTTTCCACTCTGATCATGGAACTTTCAAAACAACCTTTGATATGCGAGAATTAAAAAGGTCACTTGGTACCAAATCAGAGTTGTACGGAGGATGAGAGAGAGTTGGTTGTTTCAATCGATGTATGAGAGCTTGCATTGCCATGATGAAGAATGATTCTTTGTTGCCGCTATTTCTCTGATCTGTTAAAATGCCCAAAAGGTATTTTGCTGGAAAAGGTATAGGAGATTTTGTTGTCTTCACATTTAAAGGCACTGTTATTATTTAACAGAACAAAATAAGGAGAAATACAGATATCAAAATGACGTTACAAGGAAACACTGTACTGAAGGAAACAAGAATTAAGCGTAAAAGGAAAATATACTCTCTAATGAAAGTAAAATACATTACTTGGATGTATAATTGTTAGTTAGGCGGATTAGCTCTCCAAGGGACATCACTACATAAAAAACGCAGCTAGAACTCTAACTCATAGGTGGTGTAGAAAAGAGGTCAATGTAAATATAATAAAACACAACCCTAACCTCGTCTTCGTCTTAAGTCCTTCGATAATATATGTATTATATATACTATAATGTTAATAAATGATATTTGATAACAATATTTTTGTTTCCTTATTTTATTTTTAGGTTAGAATTAGCGGCAACATTACGATCTTTTGACTTCACTCTTTTATTGTACGGACTATAGCTGTGATTATTAATATTATAATTAATTAGTATAATCATATATGCGAACTTCATATGTGTCACCAGGAGATTTGGCGAATTCAATAGAAAAAATATTAAAAACTAGATTCATATGGTAGCTGGAAACCCATCTCGCGCAAACGCCAACCGAGGAGAACAAGTTAATATTTTTCGGCGGACAATGGAACGGGACAGCGAAAGAGGGTAGGAGAGGGTCGAGGGTGACTAGGCGAGACCATCCCCTGGAACGAACAAGTCACCCCACGTCAAATCTCGTACGCATTACCATAGAGAGGAACGATTGTGAAGATACGGGGGGGCCTAGCATTACCTGTGTCCCATCGCCTAGGGCGCACAAGGTGGAGAAAAGGGGGTGAGAAAATGTCGTGGGAAAATGCATTGCGATCCAAATCCTAGACCAGGCGCCTGAGAAACTTATCAAGGAGGGGGCGGCGTTGGACAATGTGCAGTTTAATTAACAAGGGTGGTTGGTATGTTAATGTGAATGCAGATGGTCATTCTCACATAAAAAAATGTGCATTATCATTACTCCAATTCACTTGACATCCAAACATACCCTTATTTTGTACCACTAAAGGGGGTATTCTAGTCTAGAAATTTTTAAAAAATGATTTTTTCTTCATTTTTTCAAATTAACTCCTTAAGAACACGCCCTTAAGAGGATTTTTCAAAATTTAAATTATTTTTGGAGATTTACTGAAACGTATTTTTTTTAGACAGTTGACGTTACACTCAAGTTGAAATTTGGCGTGAGTCTTCTCTATTTTACTCTTCACTTCTTCTCTTCACATTTTTCTATCAAAAAAATCGGGAAAAAGGCAAAGAATATATTTCTTTTCAAATAAAGTCTTTTTACATTGTTAGAAGCACTTCTGGGGATTAAGAATTTTCTTTTTTTTTTTGGTTTCAGATTACTAGGAAGGCTGCAATCCTGTCAACAAGGGCGCGCCATTTTTTTTGAGTCCCCTCACTTCAACAGCCTGATTTTTGTTTAATATATTCCTAAGGCATTAATAAATATCTAATATAAAAAAATTGATAGTACAAATATTGCTTGTTTTTTTATTTCACTTGAAAAAATACCTAAAATTGGTGCCTCCAAACTAGAACACCTCCAAAATGGCGTGTGTGTTTTTTCTTTCTAATTTTTTGCAAATTCTTCTTCAAGTTCCTCTTCCTTAGTGGTCAGTTCTCGTATGTTCCCATCTTCCACACTTTTCTAATCTTTCCAATTTCTAATGTCTTCTTTTTAGTTTGTTGAATTCCCTTATTTTCTTTTCGAGTTCGTTTTTATTTTATTTTCATTCGCCATGTCCTTCCCTCTTGTCTTCGTGAAGACACTCCCTCATTCTCCCAACTGTTTCTTAATGTCACCTCCTTCCTATTCTCCTCTTGTCTCCCTCCAATCCATCTACTTCCTTGTTACATGTCCACAATTCTCAAAATATCATCAATTTTCCCTTTCGTAACTTTTTATTAGTAACTTATTTTTAGTATTTTCCATGTATCAATCAGACAAATCCTATCTCTTAATTTTCTGGGTTTTTACGTTTTTTAATGCTCCTACCTGAACTTTATTGCATACATTTCCATATCATTATTTAATACTACCGTCCATTTCCATCTGAACTACCTTATTCTCACCATACCATTTGTATGTCTAATTCCATATGTAACCCTATCTTATGTACTTATGATCCAACAGAAATCTGTATTTTCTATTTAATTAATATATTGCATTATCACAATAAAACAGACGATGTGCATGATTGTTCTCGTCTCGAAATCGACCGAAGAACAAAAAGAAATGATATTTCCATCGGCCATTGCATTGATGCCAATTAATACTAGTACGAGTTCGAGGGGTCCTGTCCATCAGAGGCAGGTGTGTTGGGAAAAGGGGGCCCTCAACGGAGCAGATGGTCTTCCCTTTCGTGACCCCTCGTATATATCGATAAAGCCGCCGTCTCGCTCTATCGACGAACGGATTAGACAGAGATAGGTTGGGTCAATATAAGGGATGGTGTTTTTTACGACGTACGATGAACGTAATAATTATTCGGATACCAACTTGAATCATACACGAACTTTCTAAATGTTGATGTCGATATGGCTGATGGTGTGGCGTGTGGACAGTCTGCTATCCCCTAGACATGTCAATCATGGTCCTCATATTTTAATTTGAGAAGACCCAATTCCAAATTCTTCTTACTTGCTTTTTTAATGAGTCCATGAAAAGATTTCGTTGGGTTCATATTGCAGCTTAAATGCATCTATCAATCCTCTAATATTGAACAAATGTTGAAAAATCCAAACCACGAGGAAGACACTTTTGTCAGAAGTTAAGTTCCGGCTTAATCGTCGAACCAAGCAACTCAGCGGCATGTTTGAGAAAATTAAAGACTCTCAAGAAATACTGACGTCCTGGAATCTTTTCCATGCTATTTTCGTTTTCAGCATACCAAAATACATAGAAAACAGTTGAAACGACCCAATCAGCTTCTTGTGACAGACCTGTGTACTTATTCCGATACTAACTAATTCGCGAACTTTCTAAATGTTGATATCGATATGGCGAATCGATTCCCCCGAAAACCACCCCGACTCGATGGGTTGAAATTTCATACCGACAGTGTGTGGGCAATCTCTTGGGATACCAAGAATTCCCGGCCTTTTTTTGACGCCCACATGGTGAACTCTTACAACACACCATGTCGTAATAAAATCCATCACGATCGCGTCACGTATATTTCGAAACGAAAAATTCCAGTTCATTCATTTATTTATTTTGTTTGAAAAATATTTTCGGACATTTTTATTATGTCTGAAAACCAATCGCAGGATGTCGCAAAGTCTACATCTAAAATTATTTAAGAAATGAACAAATATATGTTATAACAGATCAATTGAAAAGTCCCCGGTCTGACACATAGATGGCGCTACTAGAATTAAATCCATATGTTCTTTAGTTAGCCCTAACCCTCAAAAGATGGGTGAACAAATTTGATAGCTGTCGGATCATTAGTTTGTGAATTATGGCATTGTGAGTGAATCAACTTTTGTTATTGTGAAAAAAAATTAATAAAAAGGAATTTCGCGCGTTGATAAAATATTGATTTTTGAAGGGAAAAAATACACTTGAAGCAAAAAACATGGCTTGATACCGAGTTTCCGGACACTCCCAGGAAAATCAACCATCAAGGATTGGTATGCTAAGTTTAGAGGTGGTGAAATGAGCACCGAAGACGATGAACGCAGTGGACGCTCAAAAGAAGTTATTACCGACCAAAACATTAACAAAACATGGCTCTATTATTTCACTCCGAAGTTCAATCGACAGTCATCCGAGTGGACTGCACACGATGAACCCGCTCCAAAGCGTGGGAAAACGTAACAGTCGGCTGGCAAGGTTAAGGCGTCCGTATTTTGGTATGCGCATAGAATAATTTTCATTGACTACCTTGAAAAAGAAAGGGCCATCAAGAGCGACTATTACATAGAGTTATTGGACTATTTGAAGGACAAAATCGCCGAAAAGCGGCCGCATTTGAAAAAAAAAAGAAAGTGCTGCTTCACCAAGACAATGTACCGTGTCACGAGTCAGTGAAAATAATGGCAAAAATCCGGATTGGTTCCTCATCCACTGTATTCTCCAGATCTGGCCTCCGGCGACTATTTCCTGTTCTCAGATCTCAAAAGAATGCTCGCTGGGAAGAAATTTTCGTCGAATGAAGAGGTGATCGCCGAAACTGAGGCATATTTTGAATGATCGTATTACAAAAATGGTATCGAAAAGTTGGAGGGTCGCTATAATTAGTGTATCACCCTTAAAGGAAATCATGTTGAATAAAAAAAACTAATTTTGCCAAAAAAATTTGGTTTACTATGGTAGGCCAGGGACTTTTCAACTGACCTGCTAATTGTGATTTTAGACACTAAAACCAATTTACTGAGCAACTGATGAACTGATCACCGCACTACCCTTGCAGTTCTGGCCTAATGCCATCTGATTACTAGTTATTTTCTTCTAAAGTGTTCTAAACTTTATTTTTTCCTCAAAACCAAACTATTTCAATGTTACAATCTTCAATAATTATGATGAATCTGAGTTACCATTTATTCCCGTTTTTTGTTGATAAGAAACATAAGAGAGACAGAGAGGAGGGTATAAAACCGAAATAATACAATTATCAATCCTTTAAACCAAATGAATCCACTTAAGGTGTACTTAGTGTTCCGTCATAAAAAATACGGTGCAATTAGACAAATAAAAAATAAAAAATAAAGAAATAGAATCTTTATCAGGCTAAAAATAACTTATTACATCGCGGTGAGCAAAATATATGTGGTAAATGTTATCTGCATGCTTTAAACAAACAAAGATCGGCGCTAAAATCACTGCTTGTTCATTGAAGTGTGACCATTTCAATGTGGAAGTTAAGTAGTGTTTGTTATCAAATTATTTTTCCATCAAAAGTAAAAATAAGTAATAATTTCGAATTACAAACAAGTCATTTTTAAATTAATGAGCACGCTAAATAAAGTGGCCTGTATAAAGGTGTTATAGAACACGTGGCACGCGCGACACTATTAACAAGGTACCATCACAAATCTGTTTGCGATATGCTGTAAGCGACAGCTGACAAAACATCATTCATCCCCAACACCTTGTATATTTTCTATTAAGCAATAAAACATATAAACACATCCTCATTCAAATACGATTTATTTACAGTTTTGGGGTTTGCGCAGATCAAACATTAGATAGTCGAAAAGGTGATATACGTCTTTCATTTTCGAATATCAAAAATCAAAAATTCCTTTCCGAAATTCCGAAATTATCCTCCGGACAAAGACGATAAGTTTCATCCAAAATGACAATATAGAGCTTCCAATAAAACAGCCAATGCACGTCATCAACACCGTCGAACGTATTGCCAAATTCAGTTTAAAAAAACGTAAAAATACTCATTTTACTAATTAGCATTACTCTAAAAAAAGGCAGCATGAAAATGATACTTCCGAACATGTAACCAAATCAGTCTATAAAAAACGATTGTTTTGGTACTGGTCGACACCGGCGTCGTATGTAAGTGTAAATATAATAAAACACCTCTAACCTACAAAATATTGTGGCTGCAGCTAATATAATTAACAGCAATAATATAGAGCTGCTATAATTAACATTACAATTTAACTAATTCAATAAATATGCATTAAATTTACTACAATGTTAAAATAAATGATATTTTATAACGTAATTTTTATTTAACTATTTTATTTGCATTAGTATTTTGTTGTGAAAGTCAAAATAAACGAAAACTTAAATTTGGTGCGGCAACGTTAACAGGTCAACTGAAAAGTTCCCGGCCTGGCACATAGATGGCGCTACTAAAATTAAATCCATATGTTTTTTAGTTATCTCTAACCCTCAAAAGATGCGTGTATAAATTTTACAGCTGTGAGATAATTAGTTTGTGAATTATAGCATTTTGAATGAAGTAACTTTTGTTACTGTGAAAAAAAATTGATAAAAAGGAATTTCGTCGATATGTGACAATGGACAAAACATGGCTCCATCATTTCACTCCGAAGTCCAATCGACAGTCATCCGAGGGAACTGCACACGATAAACTTCCTCCAAAGCGTGGGAAAACGCAACAGTCGGCTGGCAAGGTTATGGCGTCTGTATTTTGGGATGGGCATGGAATAATTTTCATTGACTACCTTAAAAAACGAAGGACCATCAACAGCGACTATTACATAGCGTTAAGGGACCGTTTGAAAGACGTAATCGCCGAAAAAATGGCCGCATTTGAAGAAAAAGGAAATGCTGCTTCACCAAGACAATGCATCGTGTCAAAAATCAATGAATTGGGCTTCGAATTGCTTCCTCATCCACCGTATTCTCCAGATCTGACCCACCGCGGCTATTTCCTGTTCTCAGATCTCAAAAGAATGCTCGCTGGGAAGAAATTTTCATCTAATGAAGAGATGATCGACGAAACTGATGCCATGATTTTGAAGCAAAAGAAAATTGTACTACAAAAATCGAAACAATCGAAAAGTTGGAGGGTCGCTATAATCAGCGTATTACCTTTGAAAGGAATTATGTTAAATAAAAAAAATTATTTTGCTAAAAAAATTTGTTTTACTATGGTAAGCCCTGGACTTTTCAATTGACCTGTTACATTACAAATTTTAATGACGTGCATTGGCTGTTTTATTGGAAGGACTATAGAAAGTCCACGTTATTAGCAAATATGAGCTTACTCACCAGACTTAGCACCTTCCGATCTCACACGCCTCCGAAATACTGAATAAACGAAACACGCCAAGTTACCCTCTTAAAAAACAATAATCAGCTACATACGACGAAGGATAGTCGAACATCCCAGGTACTCACCAGACTTAACACCTTTTGATCTAAAATACTTTCGAAATACTGAAGGAACAAAATACGCAAAGCAATCTTAAAATCCTCTTAAAGAGATGATCGAGCGTCCGACGTACTCACCAGACCTAATCTCTTGTGATCTAACACGGTTACGAAATACTGAATGTCCAAAATACGAACATCCAGCCAATTCATCGGATAAATCCCAATAAATCATCCTCGCAACGATTTCAAAAGCGTGGATTACTTTTTTACTAATATCAGAACATAAATTAACAAAACAATATCGATTAAGGTAAATGCCCTCAATCCTTACGCAATCTGCATATACTGAAATTGGAATTCCTTCTTGGTCGGTCTTTCGTACGTCAATAGTTTATGTTGGCGCGACTGTGATTTATTTGTAGACCGTTTATTTTCAAAAGGGCCCCCACACGCCGCCAATAAAAATACGAACCGCGGAACCAGCTGCTTATCGCTCTCTCCTGCGTGCGCGTATGCCTTACGATAGATCATTGTTCTGTATTCCTCTACTATCGCATCTATATTACCTCTCTCCATTGTTGGATACCACGCTTTTAACTCAATTATTTTCGAATACAGTATACTGTGAATTAAACTGAATCTATACATATTAATCAATGTAATTTTACAACAGTCTATTCAAAGTTTATTTGTATATGCCTAATTTTAATATCAAACAATTATATCAAATGTATTGGCTCATCGGGCGCAAATCTAAGTTAACATTAGATAACAAGGTATTGCTGTATGAGTCTATACTCAAGTCTATTTGGTCATATCGAATCCAACTATGGGGTACCGCTAGCAAATCTAACATATCCATCATTCAACGGTTCCAAAATAAAGTGTTGCGTGCCACTGCTTATGCTCCGTACTATATTTCAAATAAAGTGATACAACGCGATATTACTCTTGAACCTATAACGAGTGTAATTCAACGTGTTTGTGTGAAGTACTTCGAAAGACTGTCAGTGCATCCCAACATACTCGGTAATCAGCTAAATATGCGACGTTATAGTGAAGTGCGTACACTAAAACGTTTAACACCACCTGATCTGATTACTGGACATATATAGACTTTAGAATAAGACTAATTAATTAAGATAATATTTTATACAAGAGATCGCTCAATGAAGTGATTTTCTACATGCCATGTAGATATAATATAAACATAAGAAATACTTAATGCCTATAGGGCAGATTGTGGAATCTCACAAAGAGTAAAAAAAATTACAACAAAATTCTAAATTAAATTAAATAATTAAACAAAAATGTTATTAAATATAATTTTAAAATAAATTATAGTACATCTAGAAACTACAGTTAATTATACAGCCACAATAGTTTATATGTTAGAGTTATAACCCCTGGTAGCAATATTATTACTAGTAATTGACATTTCGACAGCAATACTGATATGCTTTCAAGAATTTTGCATACATCTGACAACCGGACGACTTTTACAGGTTCATTCGTTTACGCGTTCGAACTAATCAGTCAGAATTGTGCCTCTTTTTAACTAAAATAAAAGAAGAAAAATATTATCTGATTCTAAAACGAATTTACAAATTGCGGCAGGCAATACATTAAACATCTTGATGACGCATATACAAATAAATTTTGAATAGATTATATAACAAAAGAAACATAAAATTAAATTGAGAAAAAAATCTTGTGTTCCACAAAATCTATACATTGAAGTCATAATACCCTTCTGGATAATTGATCTACGCTCGCTAGGACACTTCTATGTCTCCCTAACAATTAACAGCATATTGAACGTTGCTGGATTTAGTTACCCGATTTTATATAACCCGGAAAAAATTTCAAACGTCAATCGTTCCACATTGAACAACTACGGATTAATTAATCATATATTTATGGAGCAAAATATCAAGATAGAACCGCCCCAACGTCCCAGCTGTCCCAACGCACCCCGAAGACGAAAGTCTCACCTCGGACTGACTACGATTGCGAAAAAAAAACAAAGAAAAAAAGACGCAAGAAAAAGAAAAGACCGTGACAATAGGGCGACACCCCAAGATCGGGGAAACAGAATGTATCAATGGCGTTTTGGGGAAACAAAACCCGGAAGGTAAAGCCGGCGGGACAGAAGGCACGAGCCCCGATCAAGACGACAGCTGCAGGATGATGATGGTGAATAGGAGGGGTTGATTTGTGCGTCTTGGTAGATGGTAGAAAATTGCGCCAAAAAGGTCACCGAAGACCGGCGTCTCGTGGGCCCATTGTCTCCGTTTCGATCGACGATTTATTACACATGTGGAGTAAAAACATCTGCCAGACATCGTTTGTTAAAGAAAATATTTCCAGTGACTCTACGCCATAATTGGTTTGAGCTCAAGTCATCGTCATTTTATTTTGATGTATGTATGATGTATATTTGATGTAATATCGACTGCAGTTTTTTTTAGCAGAAGTTTTCTGGAAAATGTCTTATCATTTATTGATCATTTTCATCGATCTATAAATAACAACGAAATTATTTTCTTGCCAACCTAACAAATTTTAGAAATTGTCTTATTTATTTATTGATCAATTTCATCGATCCATAAATAACACCGAAATTACTTGCTTTTCAACCTAATATAAGATAATAATGCATCTGAGAAGATACTTAGAAAATGAGAACTTAATATGATGAGAGGATAATACCTCGTTAATGAAAAAACCTCATTAGAATTTTAATAAAACCCAATTAGTTACCTGATAATATGAATAACATTAAATCAAGAACGTATTTGAAAGCTCCCGAGTAAACAAAATATTCCTATCGTTGGGAAAGACAAAATAATAATTAAAGAATTCATCACACGTCTCCTAATCCCGACTGGAAAATACAAATAGAAGACCTTGGCAACTGTATCTAAGCAATCTATGACTGTAATCAACCTCAAAATAAGACCAAAAAACACGCGAAATTTACAGTAAAAAATAATAATAAACCTCCCCTACAAAAAATAGCATTTCCCCGTTAATCTAGCGAGCGTTGGAAATCAATTGTTTTTTTTTTTGGTCGACCTTGATTTTTTACCATTACATAATGCAGAAATAACCATTTAACCCCAACAGGCCTCCGAAACGAAGACAGAGTAGACGGGAAAAAACGACACCAAGAAAAAAACACGCGGGCTAGAAAACAACAGGACAAACTGGCTTTTCGTTTGAATTTGCGATTCAAATGTTTTATTTGACTTCGATCGACGGTGGCGGTGATGATGATGATGTCATTTCGTAACCGAAATATGAACAGCCGGGGAGGTTACGTGTATAAACAAACTCAGATGGGAAACATTCGAATTTGGCGGGTTGGCAATGACACGATCCGGTGTTTGATTAGCGATAATCACGGACGCCGGAAACACGAAAAACGCGACCGGCTCCAGTAATCTATAAAAAAAACATTGTAAAACGAGAGAGACACCGTCTGTCGCGCACGTTACGTCATAATTAAAAGTCTAACCTATACGGAACGAGTTTCGCGCCGTGTACATACAAATCAGGGCTTCTCGATTCGAGTCGCCCCCTCAAATAAAAACAAATGCGATCAGGTCGAGGGAAACGTTCCTGGTTGGCGGGAAAACTTGCAGGATGGCATTAAAATCGACCGCATTCCGCTAAAAACCCACCACTAGTTTAAAGTAAATATCGAACACTTACAAATCAACTTCGTGATGTATTTGGTATAAGCTGGCCATATCCTAACAGGGGTCCCGCAGGAATTAGACACAGGACACACACAACAACGCCGTGCTCTTAATGTTTTTAATTCCTAAACGGTATACGACAACGAACACACGCGTACACCGCGAGGTCCTCAACCGAACTGACTGACATTTGTCAACTGCAATCCAAAACCAGAGTTAGGCGCATGCGCACTAACATCGTTCGTAATATGGTTGTGAAGCTATTGAGGAACAAGCAATGTGAAAAAATCAATAGAGTACTTGTTATCTTCCAAAATTATGAGATCTTTTATTACGGATAAATTTCCCACAACAGGAATCTATAATATCGTTAAACAATATTCGGTTGTTTACACAATCATAATCCCAGAAGTTGGCCGTGTTTACGTATCGATACAACCGTTATTGTTTTCTATTTGTAGAAGGCGATGAAATATTGTTTAATGTAACATTTGACATCTTATTACTAGTAATAATAAACACGTATTTATTTACTTACCTAGAACTACATCGGTCGAACTTGCAACCGTAATTCTTTAGAGAACTTGTTTTAAATGTTGACTGCTTCTTCTTTATAATTTATTACAAACACAAACTGGACGAAAAAAAGCATTAATATATTAATGATACCAGAAATAATAACGAGTAACCTGAGCTGTTGGTTGAAATGTTCATTTCGTATTGTTTGATGGTTATTTGAATACAATATACAATGCGAGCACGCTCTACCGTCTTCGAATGTTTAATAATATTCAAAATAAACGGTAATAATGTTATAAATATATTGTGCATAATTATCGATGTCAACTCTATCGATATCGACGATTATAATAATTAACTTGTAAATCATCTTGTTATCTTTAAACAACTTTTTAAAATTAATTGTATTCTTTTTAATTATTTGGTATTAATTTACTAAATAATGAAAAAATAATTCGTTCTTGGTAGCATTTGTTTGTTCTTTCGGAATATATTGGATAAACATAGAATGCGTCCATCAGTTATAAATGACATTTAATTTATAAAGATCCTATTATCTTAATTGAAACTGTTTTTATGAATTTTCTAAAACATCTGGTAACTCTCTATTTTATAACAGTAGAAATTAAACAGAATCCAACATAATTAGCATCAAAGATACATAATTTATACTAAATTAAATGTTTTATTAACAATTTCTTATACTAGTTACTGTATATAAAAAGGAACAGTAAACATAAATTTATAAATATTATCATAAAAAAATTGAAAATAGTTATCATTTAGGTTAAAAAATAATTAGTTATATAGGCAACCAATCATATTTTATATTTGTCAAAGTAGAGGAACATAGTGAAGACAAAATAAAAATAATAATATGTAAATTTTATTTATATAAAGTCAGACAATTAATTTAATTATCATACAAATCAAGTTAAAAATGATTTGATAAAATCGTCGTAACCTTTCGATATTTTACTATTAGATTTATTATCCGATATTTTGGTATTATAAGTAAAATCGTCTTGTAAACCTATCTTGGACTGATGAGAGGACTTTGGAATTAGAATTACCCTTCCATCTTTGTCGAGTTCTTTGATGAAATTGGTATAATCCGGTACCTAGAGTAATTTAATATTGTAGTAATTTGTATATTGGAGGTGTTTGGTGAATGCGCAAGGACTTACCCTTTGACATATCTTCCGTTCACATGAGTATTGCTTCCCGCTAGCGTCACAAAGGCATATGTTACAATCCACTTTAAAGAACGAGAGCGGTTTACAGATGGAGCTACCTAAACATAAATAAATATAATTTTACATACTCAAACGTTTGCATTTATAATGCAAGGTTCAAAATTAAAACCGACCTGCCTAAAATGCCTTTTCGTTATTAGTCTAATAAAGTGATGAATCACTTGAGTAAATGTGTGGATAAAACGGTTCTTCTAAAAAGACAAAAAAGGAATGTTGAAATAATTATCAGCGCCAGTGCAACACACGTAAAATATTTACAACGTTAAACGTTACAACATATATTTGTCCGGTCAAAAAACAACGGTTATTTTACTAATTATACATTTCAATATTTATAAATTTTAATTAATATTATCATCAATTAATATAAAGTAGCAGAAGTCACGTTGATAGCATCTGAAGATTTCTGATATTCGTATAATAGAACTACAATGGTTTTTTTATTTAAAATTCTTACAAGAAATAGACAATTTAATAAAATAGTAGGTGCATGGAAAATTAATCTGCGTTTATTTAAATTTTTACCGTTGTTCTGAAAGTAATACGAAATCTGGTTAAAGACAGCAGTAATGGGCTGGAGAAAAAAAGTAATTTTTGTTATTTTCCATGTTTTTCAACTAGAATTTATTCACATAACAGGTCAATTGAAAAGTCCCCGAACTGGTACATAGATGCCGCTACTAGAATTAAATTTAATTATCCTTAACCTACAAAAGATGCATGTATAAATTTAACAGCTGTCGGATCATTAATTTGTGAATTATAGCATTGTGAGTGAAATAACTTTTGTTACCAAGCCAAGTTTCCAGACACTGCCCCAGGAAAATCAACCATCAAGGATTGGTATGCTAAGTTTAGACTGAATGAAATGAGCACCGAAGACGGTGAACGCAATGGACGGCCAAAAGAAGTTGTTACCGACGAAAACATTTAAAAAATCCACAAAATGATTCTGAAAGATCATAAATTAAAATTTAATGAAATAGCAGACACTCTAAAGATATCAACTGAACGTGTACATCATATCATTCACGAATATTTGGGTATGAGAAAGCTCTGTGCAAAGTGGGTGCCGCGCGAGCTCACTTTCGGCCAAAAACAACCATGAGTTGATGATTCTGAGCAATGTTTGAAGATGATCAAGCGTAATAAACCCGAGTTTTTGCGTCGATATGTGACAATGGATGAAACATGACTCCATTATTTCACTCCGAAGTCCAATCGACAGTCATCCGAGTGGACTGCACACGATGAACCCGCTCCAAAGGGTGGGAAAACGTAACAGTCGGTTGGCAAGTTTATGGCTTCTGTATTTTAGGATGCGCATGGAACAATTTTCATTGCCTACCTTGGAAAAGGAAGAACCATTAACAGCGACTATTACATAGCATTATTGGACCGTTTGAAGGACGAAAACGCCGAAAACGGTCGCATTTTAAGAAAAAGAAAGTGTTGCTTCACCAAGACAATAAACCGTGTCAGAAGTCAGTGAAAACGATGGAAAAAATCCATGAATTAGGCTTCGAATTGCTTCCTCATCTACCGTATTCTCCAGATCTGGCCCCCAGCGACTATTTCCTGTTCTCAGATCTCAAAAGAATGCTCGCTGGGAAGAAAATTTCGTCGAATGAAGAGGTGATCGCCGAAACTGAGGCCTAGTTTGAAGCAAAGGAAAATGGTATCGAAAAGTTGAAGAGCCACTATAATCAGTGTATCATGCTTGAAGGGAATTATGTTGAATAAAAAAACTAAATTTGCTCAAAAAATGTGAGTTACTAGGGTAGGCCGTTTTCAATTGACCTGTTATAATCTATTCAAAGTTATTTTGTACATACGTGATTTAAATTTGTCAAAATCAAAACGTTGCAATGTTGCCGCATCAGCTCTGAGTTTTAGTTCTGTTTGGCTTTGACATACAACAAAAATACCATTGTTCTGAAGATAATATGAAATCTGGTTAAAGAAAAAAAATTAATTTTTGGAGAAAAATTAATTTTGTTTTTTTCCATGTGTTATTAATATACTTTTCCAACGTTAGTCTATAACTTTTGATCGACCTTTTGTCACTTTCCTATAGAACCGTCACTATGGAACGAAAAAATGAATCAAGTGATGTTCACGTAGCAAGGTCCAGGCTATACGGTGGCCTTCCTTTCCTCATGATCAATTTTTACCGTTTTTTTTTAATCGCCTGTTTCCAATCACATTAGTTGTTGGCACTAAAAAGTCGAATTAATGATCTGACCACCTATAATCGACAATTTGCTGATAGATATTATATTCTGAAGAATTTCATCGACTTTTTCAACGATTGACCAACCAGATTCATCTTTAACATCAAAATATCCGAAAAGAAAACAAATTAAATCAATTCTGACTCTGACACCGCTTAGTTTCCGAAATATTTATCCGTTTTAGGAAGTAAAAATATATAATTATAACGAAAATGTTATCCTTTTACTCTTCAAACTTACAATGCTATAGTTTCATTGAATTACCATTACTGGCCATATACGACTATAATTCCATCTATTAGGAAAACCGAAGTTACTTTATGCCCAACATTATATTAATATATAATATGCTGGTTACGACAAAACTCCAACTCATTTTAAATGCAAAACGACAACATAGTTTTTTTAGTGATATGTATGCTATATGAACGTGGGTTAGTTTTTCATTGATTCATCTTTTGACATATTACAAAAACCGTCTTCTCTTGACGTTAGGTTACAAAATTCTGATTACAACAATGTTTTTAAAAATGTAAAAACTTATCTTCAAACTCTCCTTCATCTAGCAACAGTTTATTGAAATTAATTGTTAAATAAAATGTGTTTCTATGACTAGAGTATAAAAGATAACGATACTATACAAAATATGAAGTATATAATTGTGTTCAAAAAACATGAGAAATAATCATATGGCAACAGTTTTACACAAACACAAACACGTCTTTTATAATTAAATTCTATACGTAACGAAGTTGTTTTGTTTTTAAAAATTTGTCCACTGTACTTTTCCTATAAAAATATACATCTCATAAGAAATACACATTAATGTTATTTAAAATGATAAGAAATCAATCTGTTTTATTACATAATGTGCATTTCTAAATCGATACCACTGTCAATGAAATAATTGTCATTTGACAGTTAAAACCAAATTGTTTTGGCGCAGAGGTACTCAAAAATCTGTAATAAATTATGCTAACAAATTTTAAACTACAATAACATATTTTTAAATGTCAAAAGTGATTTCCAAACTCACTTTCATCTGACAACTATTTATTAAAATCAATTGTTAAGTTAGATTTGTTCTAATACATGTGAATTAGAGTTAGAATCTCTACTATTTATATAGTAAATTCAAAAAAATAGCTGTAGACCCACACAAACTGTATAATTGTAATTTATTCCACATCAATGAATTAACTTGGAAAATCATACTTTTCTAGAATCTCTTCTAGAGAAATAATCATACGAGGACAGTTTGATAGGAATAAAATCTAGTTTTTGATTATAGGCAATAATTATTTTTGTAATTAAATTGGAATATTATATCTAAATGTACTACACTGTATAAAAATATATATCACGTAAGTAATCGATATGAATGTTATTCGAAATTCATAAGAATTCTATACCGTTTTATTACCAAATGTAGGTTTATAAATCGCTAGAACAGTCAATGGAATAATTGTTATTTGACAGATTATGAAAAACAAATTGTTTTGATACTCCTTTTAAAAAAGCTCAGTATTTTCACTTTCAAACTTGTACATTCTAAAGATATTCGGATTTTTTAGTTAAAATGTTACGTAAACATGGAAAAGCATCGAATTTGGACCATTACATTCTCAAGAATGTATTGTAAGACGTCCTAGATACAAATTGGATTCTGATATATCTGTCATATTTTTTCTCACATAAAAAATGTTGTTTCAAACTAATTTATTTCAGTTTTATTTGAATTCAACTTTACGTCAGAGTGCCTTTATTGAAACGAAATGATGATTTACTAATTATTAACAAAAATAATAGGCCGAAAATCAATTAAATTTTCTTTTATAAATCTACCCTGATTAAAACAGAATTTAATAATTAAAGTATTAATGTCGAACAACAGTATTTATTAATATTATTTAACTACTTATTACTTGAAAATATTTTTGAAATACCATGTTAATATACTCACCGACGTCCACAAAAAGACACACGCTCAATAATCCGAGCAGCAAACGTTTCGTCCACATGTTGCTTGATTTTTAATTGTCCACTGAGAGACATGCAGTTCTCTCTCTGGCCGATTTTTCACAAAACACGGAATTATCATCAGCGCTGATGCAAAAAGAGGAAGCGACTAATAGCCGCACGTCCAGTTCGTTGCGGTTCCTTATCCTCTCCATCCGCACGAAAAAAAATATTCCAACGCTACATCCACCATCATCTGTTTTTTCGAATCGCGAGTAAAATCCCAAGGATAATAAGATTCTGCCGAATAAAATATGCGCGGCGTCTAATGGTTAAAACGGCGAATGATTAGATAACAGTATACACATTTGTTTAGGTTCAGTTCTGACCTTTCCACACCATCTTAATTTTTATCGTCTCTATTAGATTTGCTCCTATTAAGAAACGTACGAGCGTTTTAGAAGTAGTAATTTTTAGTTGTAATTTGTGCCTTTTACAAAGATGTCTGTATCAGTTATCATCGTGGTTTTTTGGTTCTTCCTTGCTGGTAATTTTTTTATTTCGTATTTTTGATTGATTAATTTGCACTAAAACTAACTCCACTCAGTTGTAAATAACTTTACTTGAAACTTAACCTAAATGTAACTGACACGGAATGTCAAAATCTGATGTCTAAAAGAAACAATTGCTGCTTATAATTCAATAAACAGGCCTATAAATTAATTTTTAAAAAACTTATGACAGATGGTGTTATTATGTATTAAATCATAACGGGTATATTTGTAATCAACCTCATTAACAGGCTTCAGTATTCGTCAGAGTGTGAACTAAAAAAAATTTCATTCACTTAAGTCGCAGAAAAAGGCGACTGAAGGTCATTAAATGCTGTGTAAAGGTTATGGCAATCATGCTCCATCGATTTCGAAGTGGTTTTCAAAAACAAGAGTGTTCTGGACAGCCAAGCCAACAAATTGTAAGGCGATGATTTGAAAACATTACTCAATTAAACCATCAATGGGAATCGCTATCGGTTACAATTTATGATTACTATGAAAAATAACCGGAATGTGAGAAAAGACACAACAAATTATTCTTCAGCATGACAACACCGACTACATGTTGCAAAACCGCTGAAAGGATACTTGACAATATTAAAATGCGAAGTGCTACTCTATCCGCCGTATTTTCCAGAACTTGCTCCTTCTGATTACTACTTGTTCCGACATATGACTCGTAGATAGCCATAAAAGATACATCGTCTCGGAAGAAAATGAACGAATCGAAAGAGATGGAACCCGTATATTGCCTGAAAACTGTAATGAAAATATACATTGTACTAATATTTTACAATAAAACTTCAAGTTAATTTACAGGCCTAATTAGTATAATTAATAAAAATAAAACTATTTTGTATTATATTAATTAGTAGTGAGAATAGTTATGTTTATCACAAAACAAAATTAGTGATATATTGCTAATTAATCAATGTACTTATTAATTACGATTTTTAAATTATCAGCATTTAATATAACTATTAAATTAAATATTTACTATTCACTACGATGCTAATTGTAATTACCATTAATTTTGATCAGCGTTGGGAACTATCGACTGAAAACAGTCGAAACAGTCGATGGTCAAAAAAATAGTGACTGAAAATAATAATTACTATTTTCAGTCAAATGCACGGTTCGACTTTTTTTTGTGATGTCAGACGGAGATGTACGAATTTTTGTCTGTATAAAATGTGAGATAGGAAAGGACGGAGATAAATGCTTGGAGGAGTTAATTTTAAATGTCTTTATATTCTCCAATGGTACTATAAGCGAGACAGAGATGTATATATATATTCATTCGCGTAATAACCTTGAAAAATAAAAGGAAAACAAAATTACTAAATTCGTAATTTCTATTATCACGTAATAAATAAAATAAATTTAAAGGAATTAGGATTACTTTTATATTGAATGTTCTGTGGATGTGTAAAAAGGAATGGAATAATAACACCACAAATGTTTTATCGTGTTTTAATATATTAATTGCTATTTTTAAATAACATAGCACAATAAATATAAATAGTAAAATACAACTTAAATAAACCCTAAAAACTAAAGATTTTCCATCTAATCCATGATGAACCTAAAAATGATCGTACAATAACTACCACATCTTTTTTAAATAAAAGTTTAATTTACTTTTGAACGGAAATATTTTTAAATTACTGTGTATTATCCTGTTCAACTTTTCTCCCGTGAGGCGATTTCTTCGATCTTTAATTATTTGCTCAGATTTTGAAAAAACTCGTTCCCAGGGGACAGATGTTGCAGGTACAGAGGAATATTTTACGTGTAACTGATGTGTTTTCTAAACTTTGCTAATAAGTGGAATTTCCAAATCCTGCTTTTTTAAATCTAGGATCTAAAAATGTGGATTTCCCGCATATCGTATTCATTTCTAAAATTGCCAGTCTTTTATTGATGACATTTAATAGACAATTTTGTCATTATTTCTCCATCCCCTTGTTAAAATCCTGGATTTGATGGAATGTTGCAGTCCTCTTATTAACCGTATAATTAAAGACATCGTTGGGATATATTTCTCCAGATAACTCGATGGTCATTATTTCAATAGGCTTTAAAAGTTGAAAACAATCTGTTAAGGTAGTCCATTCGTTAACAAATGGAAACTGTGGTGCTCTTCTTAATAGCCAACAAATTAAATTGTTAAATATTAAAGTAGAATTTCCCTATCAGAAAATGTATTTATTACAAATATTTAATATACCTTATTCGCCTCTTTATCGTTAATATTTTTTAAAAGAAATTTAACAACTGCTACTGTAAAAAACTCTTCAAATCTTTTGGATCTATGCAATTTCTTAAACCTTTGGAACCTAATTTTGGTTTTCAAGGTTTTAGGAAAAAACTTTCGACAAACAAGAGGCTTGGACAAAAAATCGTGAAAGTTTATCAAAAAAGTATTACCTATTATACCAGTCCAAAGTATTACCTACTATGCCAGTCAAAAGTACTTTACTATCATCTATCATTTACAATTTAATTTTTTTGCCCTCGAAAACTAGCGTTCCAAAATGCTGCTATATTAATTTACAATATATAGTTATTCACAAGTAAACTACCAAAAAATATAAAACTACATATATTACACATACATCTATATAAGCATAAATTCAGTGCATTATTTTCAAGTTCGTGGCCAGAACGGAAGGCCAGAACGTTAAAAATCAGTCGAATGAACTAGTAGAACCTAAAATAGTAACTAAAAGTAAGCGACTGAAACAGTCGATAGTAAATAGTAATAAAATCAGTCGGACCGAAAATAGCGACTGAGTCGATAGTAAAAAGTAGTCAGTTACTGATCAGTCGATAGTCAATTTCTGTCGTTTGTTCCCAACACTAATTTTGATCTATAATCTATTCAAATTTTATTTGTATTATGCGTCATCGAAATTTGTGACATCAAAACGTCGCAATGTTGAGGCGTCAACTCTGAGTTTTAGTTGAGTTTGGCTTTGACATACAACAAAATTCTAATCTAAATAAAATAATTGAACAAAAATGTTATCAAATAAAATTTATTTTAACATTATAGTACATCTAAAAACTATAATTAATTCAAGAATTTTGCATTCGTCTGACAACTGGACGACTTTGTCAGGGTCATTCGTTTACGTGTTCGAACTAATCACAGAGCATTGTATCTCTTTTTAACTAGAATTAAATGAGACGAAAAATATTGTCTGATTCTAAAACGAATTTACAAATTGCGGCAGGCTATATTCTTTAAACATCTTGATGACGCCTATACAAATAAACTTTGAGTAGACTATAACTTACATTAACCAGTCCAATAAAACAGCTAATACACGCTATATGTGTCGTAAAACATATTTTCATTTGCAGTTGGTAAAAATGTAAAATTCGTTTTAAATTCGGAACGGATTTGTTCATCTTATTTTGACCCTAGCTAAAAAGAGTGTTGTCTGATGTTCAGTCGGAACATTTGACCGAATCAGTTTAAAATGCGACTTAGACTGGTATGTTGCCAGATTTCTGCAGAATTCTTCGAAACATTTGTGATAAAAATTAGGGGTTATAAACCGGCAAACGTTATAAACCAAAAGTCAAATTTGATGCAGCAACATTGCGACGTGCTAACGTTATAAAATTTGATGACGTGTACTGGCTGCTTTATTGGACGGGATCTACATAGAGTTAATTCAATAATTAATAGAAATTTTAGGGGTCCAAAGTAAAGCTACAGACGTACCAGGAAGGACCGCTTTGGATAATTTTCCATTGATCGACGGGTAAAACTTCTTAAACAAATACAACAATAAATCAATAATTTTCCTAACATTCCAGGCATAATGACCTGCCCTATAAACTGAAAATGATCTATAACAATCAAATTGAAAAGTATGACTTCCTAAAGGAATGGCAGGAAAACGACGAGATGAAGGATTGCAAAAGTTGTCATACGGATTATGTCAAATTGACCAAGGGAAAACTGGGCGCACAGTTTTGGTCAGCATACATAAAGTGTACAAATAACACCAATCCCGTATCAGATACCATCGAACAAATCGATTTGATCAAGCGATTGGTTGATAAATACAGTGGTGTTTTATACTGGGCAACAAAAAGCGATGGTAAGCTCCATATTTTTTAAAAAAACAATCATTAGCAAACGTTGATTTTCAGACATCGCGGAAGCCTTCAAACAAAAGAAAATCGCTTCCTTTATCGGGGTCGAGGGCGGCCACTCAATCGATAATCGACTATCGGTTTTAAGGGCTTACTACGAACTGGGAGTCCGATATTTGACGCTTACCCATTTTTGTAACTTAGATTGGTAAGAGCTTACGTCATTTTAATAATATGCTACTTATAATTGATTTAAAACTGGTGTATACAGCACGTTCTATACAACAGCCGATACACGTCATAAATGACGTCAAATATATTGTCAATTGCATTTTGTAAAAATGTAATACTCGTTTTAAAAACTACGATTGGATTTTTTCTTCTCCGTTTATACAAATTAAAAGGAGACAGAACGCTGTCGATGCGTCGGTACATGTAACCTAATCAGTCTATAAAATTCAATTTGGATTGCTACTGGCGGGCCATGTTGCCAAATGTCCTCAAAATTCATCAAAATATTAGTATTTTGTTATATATTAAACTCCAAATAAACCGAAACAAAAAGGCAAATTTTATACGGCAACATTGTGACGTGGTAACGTACAAATGTTTGATGACGTGCATTAACTATTTTACTGGACGAGCTATAGAGCACATATGTGATGTGAGAAAAAAAAACAAAATGAAAAGGAAATACGATAATAATATGTGAATAAACATAATTAAATATATCAATACTGTTACTTCGATACAGAAATAAAATTGCGTTTTGTTTCTTTCATTTTAATTAATAAAAATATTTCAAGACAAAGACAATAAATATAAGCCTACCAACAGTCCTTCCTAGTAAAGGTTAATAATAGATGTTTATTTCTGATAAACTGATTAAAAATATTTTATTAAATTACCAGTAAAACTTATATTACTTCCAAAATTCTATTTTTCGCACTATAGGGCTGACTCAACTGCTGCCGATTCTACTCCAGATACCCCCAAAAAGAATCTGACCGAATTTGGAAAGGTAATTTCCTCAATTAACCAGTAAAGCATTTATTTCATGACTCTTTGTAGATTATAATTGCCGAAATGAACAGATTGGGAATGATGGTCGATCTAGCTCATGTCTCCCGCAATGTAATGATCGACGCGATCAAGGCATCCAAGGCGCCCGTCATTTTTTCTCATTCTTCCTCCAGATATATCTACGATCACGTGAGAAATGTCAACGATGATGTCCTTCAGCTATTGGTGAATTAGAATACCTTTTAACTAAACTATCTCCCAAAATTATTAACATATTTCTTCAACATACAGAAAGAAAACGATGGAATTATTATGGTGAACTTCTTCAGTGGTTTTATCGGTGGCAATAACACAATATACGATGTGATAAGTAATAAATTATTAATCATTAATGAATCTAACTTATGGTGACTTCTTTCTCAGACCATATCAATCATATAGTAGAAGTTATTGGGGTAGATCATGTAGGATTGGGTGCTGATTATGACGGTGTTCACAGGTTATTAGATTCATTAAAAATGTATTAGTTTTCATTTAAATTATTAATAACCTTTAATAGATTACCGAAAGGTTTAGAGGACGTGTCTACGTATAGTGATCTATTCGATCTGCTAAAGGTGCTCAACCCTCAGATATGGACCATAGAAAATTTGGAAAAACTGGCAGGGAGAAATTTGGTCAGAGTTTTTCGAAAAGTAGAACAGGTTTGTTCCATACACTAGTTTTTATAATATTTTTGTCGTGTATAACTGACGAGGGGAGAAATTTATTATGAGTGATTTTGTTTCTTAATAATTGACAGAAATCCAATGAAAACTTGAGAAATTAAAAAACGGTTTCAAGACTATATGATTTATCTTTGACTTTATCTTAACACTTGTCGATTTTACCAAGATTTCGATATGACCTTTATAAACCTCTATATTTTATGCTTAATGCTTTTGTAAAAATGTTATACTTTATAAGCTTATGTTAAAGAACTTAATTAATTAATTTTTCATACAATAAAACACATTTTGAAATATCTTATACATATGATAGTTATTTAAAGACTTAAATGTCAATGAAATAGAGCATGACACAAATAATATAAAATGTAAAAACTACCAACATAAAAAAGAACCATTACAAAAGGAATATGTATTTTACTAAATAAAACAAATTTTATTTTAAACACATGTACATAGTCAAATCACAGAAAACATATAGAAACTATGCTTGAAAACATTTAATTTAAGTTCTTTATTTACATCCCATACGTATCTACAGATAAAACTGCTGGGAAAACGAATTTTCCCGATATTCATCGAGCATAATTGGCTCGGCACTTAGTAAAATTAACGTATGCTACAGGAGATTAATGAAGCTTGAAAACCTAAAATGTGTAGATTTTTATCATGAAATGAAATTCTAAAGTGAAAATCGTGTGTCAGAGAAAAGGAACTGTTACTGTAAGTAACTAAGTATTTTTTTTATTATTTCAGGTAAAACTGCAACTGAAAGATGAAAAACCAAGAGAAGACATCATTAATTTATAAAAAGTATATTATAAATATTTCTACAGTAAACATCAACAATTACAAAAGTTATTTTATTTTGCATGTTTTGCTGAATAATATTTCACACCATCCACTTTCGAGGCCCTTGCATGTTTGGCTAATAATGCATTTACATCCAACTTATCTGTTGTTAAGGACCTATCGATTTAAAAAGATGTAAAATGCTAACAATTTAGTACAAGTACAATAAGTACAATAGAATAATTACCTAATATATGGTGTAATTTCTGGTACACTCCATTTTTCTTTAACATCAAACAGCACCTTAAATCTCTCATTAATATTATCTGGCAGACTGGTTTCTTCAAAAGACCAAATAACGCTTGGGATCGATTTCCTGTTAATTATCGCGATTCCATATAGCATATCTTCACTTGTTACCATACCTTCAGGTACAGAATCCCTCCAAGCCTGCAAGAACTCCTCCAGATTGAATTTTCCAGCTTCCTTTAGCAAAACCCTGGCAAAAAACTGACACACATCAAATTCCTTGTATCGATACAATGGCAAACCATCAATAACTCTGGAGTCTTCAGTGTATTTTTCAAACAAACTCTTCACTATATCACCATGTACCAGTTCACTTAAGCTCTCACAAGTTACATCATAATCAATCATATCCAAGTCCCAAGAATTTTCTTCTATTAATTTTAACATGTAGGACAATACACGAAAATGATACTCAAAATCTATTTCACGTATTTTACCATCTATTTCAACAACATCCATTGCTTTGATGGCATCATTTAATTCCCTATCAGAAGATTGAACGATGCCTTTTAGCTCCTCTAAGGAGTACAACTGTTTGCCCTCGATTTCATACTCATATTCTGGACCTCTGTAAATTGTGTTACTTAAAATATCATATAATTTATTCAAATGAGGTCTTCCAGGAGTCGCTTCTAAATATTCCTGAAATACATTGCAGATTTCTACTTTCCTGACCGACCTTTGGTTTTGAGTTTGAATATTATTACTAAACTGCAGTGATTTTATCAACAACAAATTATTTGAAGTTTCTGCTTCCGTGACTCGAAAGGTAGACTTTGAGGTACATATAACCACTTCATCGTCGTCTTCTCCTTTTATAGTTAAAACCTCGTTGGCTTCAATTGCTTTCAGTAATTCACTATTAAGCTCTAATAAACGAACGTTACTGCTGTGTATATCACTCGAAGCAAAAAATAAAGCCTGTGATGTTGGAAGGATATCATTTTCAGTGAGCTTCGCATGTTCCAGAATTTCGTTAACATCTTTTAATTCACGCCTAGAATAGACACTTTTATATCAATCTATAATACTTTGGTAATACTTAATGATACTTACTCCGAATTAATTTTACTCATAATCAAAATCAAAAATATTAATTAAATAATTCAAGTATTGAGCACAATTTTCCCGCCATTTTCGGATTATTTACATTATTGCAAAGACATAAAAATGTTTTTAACTTTCCTTCATATATTGAAAAACTACATATTTGTACTCCAAGGAAATTTAATAAAAGAAAAAACTTAAACCTCATTCGATTTTAAATATTAATCATATATAAAATATATTCAGGTATGTCATCTACGAACTGTCAACAATAGACGATTCTTTTAAGTAGACATTTCACAATTATCCATAAAAAAACAATAAATATTTAAAGTGGTTTTGTAAAACAAAGTGCAATGTTCAGTTTTTTGAGTGTCTACTGTAAGCCGATCAGATGTTTAATTGGTCATAATTACACGACAATTTGCTAAGTTTAACTAAGTTATAGTATCGTAGAAAGTTGAGTGTATACGTTTATATTCGGAATTGTTTTCAATAGTTTTAATATGACTTCGGGTATGAAACCTTGGGATTCTTCGACACAATTACAAAATCTTCAGGTCATCAGAAATCAAAATGCGAATCCGCCGTTCTCTGCTGGCAGATCTGCCCCAGTTTTACCCCCAAGACCTATGGGTTCAGGGTTTGGAGTAAATTCATATAACCAATTTAGCTCGCCTTATTCCTTATCAAGTAAGTTGTTTTTTTAAAGTGACGTTATTTATATGGTATAATATTTACATTAGTATATAAAGTGTTTTAAAATTAGCATGTTGTTTCAACAATGATTATTATCAATTGTAGAACTAACAAGGTCATATATTATAAGATTCCCATAAATAGAAACAATTTCTTTGTAGACAATAAAACTATGTATTAATTAAGTTTTAACAAGAGTTTTTATGTACAGGTTACAATTCACCGTATAGTTCATACGGAAGTTTTGGCGCTCCATATAGAAATTCCTACGGGTCGTATGGTTCATATGGTAGCTTCAACAATTACGGCTCATTTGACTATCCAAGTTTCACTCGCGATGATCACGAAAGAAGATTCATTCAATACGCCGAGGATAGTTCCAGAAGGACATTTGCTAACGTGGAAAGTGTTGTGCGGGCAGTTAATAGTTTAGCCATGATGTTGGACAATACGTTTTTTGCCATGACCAGCTCGTTTCGTGCGGTCCTGGGTGTAGCCGAGAATTTTGGCCGACTAAGAACAATGTTCGGTCACATTTGGTACTCCTTCAATGTCTTCAGACTCATCACTTGGTTATATAGAAGAATGAGGCAGATCTTGGGATTGAAGGTAACAAAAAGCCCGAACTTTGCAGCGTGGAAAGAAGCGGCGAACGGGATGCCTGGAGGATCTTCTGGCCCAAACTCAGGATCAAGTTGGCCAACTCTCGCTTTTCTCGGAGTAATTGTTTCTGCTCCCTATATTATTAGCAGGTTTTTGCCAAAATATGAAGGTGAGTAATATTTAATGTAACTTTTATTGAGTGATTGCAAAAATATATGTCAAATATGTACGAGGGTCGTTTAATAAGTCCTTACAACAATACAGAAAAACAAATCTTTTTCTTTTTAGAATGAATCTTAGCCTGACTCTTGGAGATACACTTTAAGGAACTATAATCCCTTATTGGCAGATTTTCTCATATTCAAGTTTCTTCTGCTTTTCTGCAACCTTTTCCCATTTGTCAAAATCATAAGTTTATTGCCATGAATGAATAATAAGGCTTTACCTGGACTAACCCATAACTTTTTATGCTAAGGCTTATCGGAGTTGATCCATATTTCATCGACAATGCGACACAGTCAAATCTTTTTTTAAGTGGAAGCAATGAAGCAACAGTATTGACACGGTTCAATAAGGCATTTTCTGTCATTTCACGTGGATTCCTTCATTTCGATCTTTACCATCTCATGTAAACATTAGGAAACAGTTGATTCATCAACTGCTAAACTGTCTGAAAGTTCTTTGACAGTACGTCCAATAAGTCTTGTAATTGAACATTGTTTTCGAACTTTTTTGGTCATTCAGGTCTTCAGTGACATCAAATGCATAAGTAATGAATGTTTAAATATCTGTACATACACCTTTATAAATCAATGATACTAACCGGAAATGTTGTTTAACAACAAAAGTTGCTTGCTTCAATTGATGTGCTTAACATCAGATTTTGACAGCTGTCTATAAGGCAAAACTAAACCAGCTTTGATGTTAATGCCACATATAGAAGGACTTATCAAATAACCCTACTAATAACTCAGTTTGAAGGCAGTCAGTTTCATTACGCTGTTATTTTAGATAAACTTGATCCAGCCAATTGGAAATCTCCGGGAGTCATGGCCAAAGCTTGTTTCGATTTCATAGCGACGTCACCAAACGAACTGACGATACACACCAACGATAACATCACGCTTGCACCCGCTTACATACAGGAGGAGATGAATTTGAAGAACACCGGGTGGGCTTACGCTGTCCATAACGGAAAAGCCGGCGTAGTGCCTTTGAATTACATCGTTATCAGTAAAAAAGCTCCGGACCATCCACCAACCATTTCCGTTCCCACTAAGAGCACAATAAAAGAGGAATCCTCAGCTAGCCCCGCTAAGACTCACACGAAAAGAGTGAGTTTCGGCGATATACAAATATTCGATACAGAAGACTGTTCCATACGAAAGGAAAGCATACCTCCTGCGAGCCCCGGCGATGACTGCAACACCACGAAATCCAGAGATAGAAAATAAATTGCGTTTAAGACAAAATAGGATGAGGATCTTTATATAAAGGCTGTTATTGTTTTGCTATTAATATACGTTTAATTATAACCTGTGCATTCAGTTTATGGTCTATGATATTTAGTTTTATTCTAAATATTCCAGACTAACATAATTCCTATTCTCTGCAGGCTCTTGGTGTCCAATCTTTATATAACATCAATACCTTTATAAAATTTATTGATCATATACATATTATATAATCCATAGCACCTGCATATTACTTTCTGTGGTTTTACTTGTTTCAGCTGAAATACAAAAAGACGAATACAACCATGTTTTTATTATAAACTAGTCACAAATGGTTGTTCTTGACAATGATTAAATCTCACAAAGACATGACAAATGAAAAGTTGTATTTTTGTTGTTTTCACAATTTTTTAATGTGGCATATTGAAATAAAATGAGTATGAGTCATCAGTTCGGTGTTTTTTGTACCCTGCAGCCTTCATCTAAACCACCGACGTGGAAATGATCGGTTTTAACTGCATTATTGGTGTGCATTACCGCCAATAATAGGCATAACTAATTTTTAAAAAATTGTATAATATAATGCATGTAGTTATTAAAAACAGAATCTCTTCGCAAATTAGTTATTTACGCTAGTCCCAAATCTTTTCTTTCAAATTATTTGGTCAATTGGTATTTAATTATCTACAGTCCCAAGTAAAACTATTAAAAATAACCACAAAACAAAATACCATATATGTACCTCATTTTTCTAAAAATATTCAGCTTATAGCAGCAGATTGTTATATTTATTAGTTTTATTTTAACAAATAAATCTTGCCTCAAATATTTAGTACGTTTAGAAACAATACAATTTTCTAAATATATCATTCCTATTTAATTTTAATAAAAGTAATATAAACATAAACCGGTTAAATATTGATTGTTATTTGTTTTATTTCAAACTGATACCATATATTGTTTCAAAACAAACTAAACGTGATGGATTTTTAATCTTCTAGTGAATTAGCAATAATGTCATCTGAATAAATTTCATTGTATCTTATATTCTTGTCAAATGTTGCCTTTGTGATTTTTATGAGTACATATTTAAATATTACAGTTGGTGACGAGTCATTAATAATCCTAATAGAGAATACTTTATTATATAATAGAGATATAATTAAAAATGAATATAATAAAGAAAAAAATGCGATTCATCCGATGGGTATAAGTGCAGGCTTACTTGATTAAGTGGAAAAAAAATGTAACATAAACAAGATTCGATAATTTAATCTATTATAAACCGTATTAAATGTGTTATAAACAGTAACAAATAATGCCAGGTATTTTGTTGTAAATAACTATTTATTAAGATTTCATTAGTTTTGGGTCAACCAAATCGCTTAAAAGTTTCAGAACCTGACAATCATTATTTTTTTAAGTATTTGATATGACAAATATTATATTTTCAATATATGATAATTAATAATCTTATTAACATTCATTTTAAAGTTTTTAGGAATAGTTTAAATTTCGCGAAAATGTGATATCCAAGAAATTATTATAAATCAATTAATTCTCATTTTTAGCCAGTATGGCCTTCATCTATGTAGGAAATATAGGAATTTAATAATAGTATCCTCAGATGTTTAGACTGAGCTACTTGTATTTCGTTCATTTTCACTTTTGTATTAGGTCACCATTTAAATTGCTTGCACTAATAGGATGCAAATAAGATGTTAAACTAACGCAGTAAAACAAAGCTTTTGATTAATTGCCCATGGTTATCATTAAGTAACTAAGAGAAGAACTGTATCTATGAAGTTATCAAAGATTTTGCCTTAAAACATTAAATGATGAAAGACAGACTGAAGTTGCTGCGAATCAACATCAACTCACTGGAATTTGAATAGAAGCATACAGTACAGGGTGAACGGCAGCCAAAGGTAGATTGTAATAGCTCAGTTTCTTAGCCATAGACTATTGGAATCACCAAAGCTTGGATAAAGATTCTATAGAAGGATACCACGGAAATTTGGGTAGAAACAGTGCCATTCTGAAGATCTTTAAAAGTGATGTTCAAACATGACTATTAGAACAGGCAACGATATTTTTCCCAGGGTCTTTCCTATAGGAGGGAGGTGTTACATTATATGACTAGTACTCCACTGCGATATGAGGGATTTCCATTTATTTAGACCAGGTGAGACATTTAAAAATATCACCTGTTTTTACTCTTGGTGTTGCTTTGCACTGCTGTTCAACTTCATTAAATAGAATAGTTTATACTTATACCACAATTATCTTGTTTGTTTATTACACATAATATGTATTATACAAGTACAATACAACAGACCAGTAGTAATAAATTAATTTGCAAATTAAGGTTGCGCTAAGCATATCTAATGTAAAATGTTTTAAAAAAGCATCAACAGCAGGTAAATATTGATAGTCTTTGTATTTTCATAATTGTAAACAACAAAATAAAGTTAGTTTTCTTTCTATATGAACAGCTGCTAAAAACGTTAAGTCTTCAATATTGTACCTTTATAACTAAACTATTCAGTATTATATCAATGTGGTATACATTAGTAAAATCTGATATACCACTTTGTCCAACTGTCAACTAAATTCAAATTAATAAAATAAGTCTTTAAACTTGAGAAAATAAAAACAAGCACTATTTTAAAATTATTTTATTAAATAACTTTTCATTTACAAATATGGTTCAGGAAATTCGAAAGTGACCTCCCTTCCAGTCAATTTCTTGTAGACAGACGCAAAAGTGTCTACCTATAACCACAACAAAAACAAGAATTAGTTCCTACTCAAGTAAACAAACAAAAAGCAACTTACTTTGTGTTCAATGGTGGTCTGTTGATTCTTATCTAAGTGAACCTTAACCAGCTGAGATCCATCTAACTTGACACGGATTCTTTTACCCACAATTTCAGCTGGGTACACCAAATCTTCCAAGATGGCATCATAGACAGCAGTCAAGGTTCTGGAACGTGGGCGCTTCTGCTTGTTCTTCATGCGGGTCTTCCTGGTGGGCTTGGGAAGAATCTTACGTTCACCAACAAAGACTACATGTTTTCCACTGAATTTCTTTTCCAATTCACGTACCAACCTCGTTTGAATCTTTTGGAATTGTTTCAATTTTGGCATTGGTACATAGATAATTATAGACTAAAAACAAAATGTAAATAAATGAGAATATGACAGGAAGAAACAATAAACAAAACTTACTTTTTTGCTACCAAGCTCAATTTCACGAGCCTTAGTAATGTGTAATTCTCTAAGTTGGGCCTTTAAGTCGGAATTCAATTCTAAGTCCAGCAGAGCTTGAGCCACTTGGGTCTCGAAAGCGTCTGGCTCCGTACCCCCTGATTTTAGTATTTTCGAAGCCATCTAAAACACAATATAATAATCAGTACAACTGGACTCACCAAATATACACCACATAAAAACAACAACTTTAAACTCAAATTTTCACAGAAGTAAACATTAATGAAAGATATTCGGAGATATTTATCCACATATATTACTAAAATCGTTAATCATCGCTTAAAAATGTTCTTATATATATTTAAGAAATACAACAATACACACTTTTACATAAATATTTTGTTATAAAACTATCCGTATGCAAGAAAATTTGAACCGAGAAATAGAAGAAATATGTATGTACCTTCAGAACTCGAAAAAGAAAGGTAGTTGGAAACTTGGTTAGTTATAATTACATCTTCTTCGCCAGGCGCAAGGCAAATAGAAATAGTGGGCGGGTCCAAAACCCATCATATTTCAAAAATTAATAATCCTTAATTAAAATAAAAAATTCCCATATATTTACAATTGTTTTATGTGTTTTGTGAACAACTAATAATATACATGCTTTTTTTCTCATAAATAGAAATCTTTTTATAATTTGACAGTTGCCTAACAGAACTGTCAAGTACTTCGCAGGTCAAGACGACTAGGTATCCGTAGCTTTCGATCAAAATATCTCACATTCTTCAAGTTCAAAACCGAAAATGGCATCTCTTTGCGGTAGAATAGTGGCCTCCACAGCCAGGAAACATATTTTAACTTCGAGTTACCGTTTCTCCTCAAAAGGCAAGTATTTGCATCTTATGCTGTCATGAATAACCCAGAATATAAGTTTTTTGACATTACGTAATTTTAATCTTTATACGTAAATTCATGAAAGAAGTTACTGATACGATCCATTCTTTCAGTTACCTTTGGTGATCCTGTCGAGCACGCTACCGGTTTAGAGAAACGCGAGCTGTTAGCCAAAGTAGCTGGTAATGAAAACCCTTTCGATATGAGAGTTATAAAAAGAGGCGCAGGCACCAAAGCCCAGCCCAACGAAATACCGTCCGCTTTCGACGCGAGATTAGTCGGATGCGTCTGCGAAGAAGAATCAACAAGCATCAACTGGATGTGGTTGCACAAGGGCGAGCCCAAACGTTGTGAATGTGGACATTGGTTTAACCTTGTCCACAAAGCCCCACTTTAAATGAATTGTTCTCCTTGTAAATGATTAGACTTCTAATATAGTATTTAAACGTGTAATAAAATTACTTTTTTTTCTGATACGCTTGGTTTTTAGTTTCCTAAAAATATTTATTCAATAAATATACCATTGAGAAACGTTAATTGTTGTCATTTACTCATATAATCAAACGCAGTATAAAGTTTAAAAAAATTTATTAAGGTTTAATACTGTTTGTGACAAGACTTAACAAACATTTTTGCACAAGAGGGACAATTGTTTCACAGGTCTTTGTTAGCAGTTCTAGTGCACTTTTTAATTGATCCAGAGACATGTAACCTGTTTGGTGAAACTGACATAATTGCTGTTGCATAGGCAACTTTGAAATAATGACAACAGCATGATTAGGATTGGGGAATTTCTCTGTTGTAAGTTGAGTTTGACACATTTGTTCTTCAGATAGCGTTGGGTCAAGAAAATTGATACCCTGTTGAACACCAACAGTCACAGAAGCCACAATATCATAAATAGGCACACCGGCTTCAGCAAGTGCTACCCCCGCGGCGTTTATGGCCGCGCTCAAAGCAGAACCATCATTGTGCAAAACAAGAGCATAAATATCTACTTGAAAATTAGGTAACTCATGCAGACAAACAGTCGATTCTAGTGCTTTCTTCATAATAGAACTATATTGTTTCTCTTCATTATCCTGCTGATGTAAACGTCGTTTCGGGCAACTAAATGGTGCGAATTTAAATTCGCAATAAATTTCCCCTTTTAAGCTATAATCAGATCGGTTAGGTATTTCCCTCGGATCAAACACTGACACCATTACTTTTGTCTGGCCCATTTCCATGTAAGCGGAACCCTTAGCCTGGCTGACGACCCCATTTTTCAGAACTAAAAATGGATGCGTTGTTATCTTAGCTTAGGAAATACGTACCGTGAACTTACAAATTTTTCTCTGTTCGTCGAATTTTCTCCCATCGGTTCGAATGTTCGCCGATTGCGTTTCCTCAAATGTTTTTTCTGAGGTTATTCCGCTCAATCGGGCGAATAATTCGTACGGAACGCTTTCTTCGGGTCCATTGATTCTTTTGTGGTCAATCGGCATTATTTAAGTTGTTAATGAGAATCTATATCATAGGGTCATATAATATTGTGGTATTTTCGAAAAATAATAAGGATTAAAAATGTGTGGTTAGAAATTAAATGTTTATTTTAAAAAATGTCGAGCCAATCAGACGGCTTAAACATAACTGGAATTTGCCGCCTAATTCGAATAGATGTCAACAATTTTAAAAAAGAATAAGGATATGATTTTACTAGTATGAGCCATATAAAAAAGTGGTATGAGCTCACCTGGTAAACTAAAAGTATTATTACTTAAAAATAAGCGATTGTTTGTGATTATGATCACGCCTATCCAACCCGTAGAACAGTGCCCATTGGTGCAGGTTAGCAATTACCAAGTTGATAGCTGGGTGATAAGCACTGTGTAACAACTAATAGATTATATTTAATGGATAGGATAGAAGTAATGTTTTCAAAGTGATTTTATTCATAATCTAATTAATGATATTGTGATGTTTCAACCGATAGCATTTTGCTTCTTTTCTGGTAAAAACCACAATCTCGTCACCGTAGAATTTTTGATTTTGGTGAGTGAAAATTGAAGTCTCTTTTGAGTGAGTCACCAAAACTTGAAAAAACATTTCATATTATACCCTGTATACGATGGGGTAGAGACATTGCTATCATATCAACGAAGACAAATAGAACTTCTTGTAGCTCTTATAATCATTTAAAAGGGCAAAGATACCAAAAACACTCCTGATAAAAACAATTTAGCCGATAATCTACCAACATGGGCATTTAGAATAATAAACGGCGAATATGCCAAGGTTTAGGCGATTAATAATTCGAGTATATTATAGTATAGTATGAACGTCCACTATATTATATGTGAATTATAAATAAAGGAATGGATATATAAAGTTTGTTATAACATAATCTGGTATTTTAAGGAGCGTTTAACGCGTGAAATTAACAGCCGTCCGTCGTAACTCAAGGACGCGAACACCCATGGCTCTGACGGTGACCATTCTGCACAATAAACACTATCCTCGTGTTCACACCATTGTAGAGGGCCATCAGATAACCTGAAATACATATGTGACTAGGAGCCGTAATGCAGTGAAGGTAACACTTACTGTTGTTTAGTTTCTGTTTCCTTTGTATCATCTAGGTCACAAATATCGTTGTTTTCTGAACTCACACTGGCGGCACTGGATAATAGTACCCTGGCATCTGAACTAGCTGTTAAAATCAATTGATCGTGGAAATGGTTAAAGCGTACACACCATACCCTGTAAGATAGATACCAATATATTCAATTTCCAATATTTTCAAATTTTATTGGATTCTTTTTTTTTTAAGGAATTTATTCGATATAAATTTTAACTCCCCAACCTTATGTTTTCTGATTAATAAACACCTACCAATGTGAGTGTTCATTTCTGGAATACACTGGTTGATTAGTTTGTCGGAAATCCCAGATCTTGACAAAACCATCATCACCACAGGTGGCAATATGGTACTGCTTGTTCATATTATAATCCACGTCTCTTACCAATTGATGATGCACATTATCTATATGCCATGCCAGATCCCCACTCCTTATATCATATGTCTTTAAATGAGTCTCTGTGGCAGTTGTAAACTATAAATCCAACATTTCAGTGCTCTGTATCAAAAACACTCAATATTACAACCTGATTACAGTTCTGATGCGGATTCCATTTCCCCGTCGTAAATTTAGGATTATGTTTTCCTTCTAGCTGCATTTTCCTAATGCATTTGGCTTGTGTTTCAGATATATCCCAAAGTACGACATTATTATCAATGACACTAGCTGCTTTAGCCACATCGTTAGGATGAAACTCAGTTGTTCTAACATCATTTCCATATTCTTTAGTATCGAACGTCGTAACGATCTCCAAGTTTTCGATATCATTTGGGTTTTCTGTCGCGGGAAGTTTTAATATTGCCGTTTTGAAGGTGCAACTGTTTTCACCCGAAATCACATTATAACATGTAGCTAATTTCGAAATATCCAACGGACTAGTCGTTATTTTCCATATCTCACCTTCAGAATGATGAAATACCTAAAGATTAAAATTATAAAGCGGCTTTGATGAATAAAAACCTGAGCATTACTGTTGTTTTGAGGGTGGATATTTCTTCATTGAATTCTACTAAATGTATCTGGTTATTGGTTTGCTTCAGAGACTGAGTCCCGATGAGAAAGCTGATCTTTTCAGTTTCGGCTAATTGTGGTGCCAATGCCCGAGCCTAAAAGTTTCAAAACTTAGCTTTCTCTTAAATTAAAATGTTTTAGAATACCTGAAATTCAAGTCCATATATTAAAGAATTATCGTTACCACTCATGTTAAAATTGCATTAATTAAATATATTTATTTTAATGTTTGTTTATATATTTCTTGAATACGAGGTTATATCGTTATCAGGATAAGAATGTCAGCTGTTTATCAATACATGAAACATATTGAAATTATATATGACATAAAGCTCTACCCTGACCATTTGACGAGTTGGATAATATTTCAATACGCATCCTTGCCAGATTGTATGAATTGTATTTGTCATCTTGTATATATGGGGAATATAATAAACAGGTTTTTCAATTGATTTTTTATTGTTTCATGGAATAACTTTGTCTTCTATGATTCAGAGAAAAACGCGCCGAATTTTCCTTAAGCTTATAGGCTCGGAGCCATACAGAATTAGTAAAACAAGCAACGATGACAACAGGATTTTAGTTTTAAAAGTACTTCTTGTTTTGAAATACTTTCTCTCTTCAACACTCCACATCACAGGGAAAGGAAAGCCTCTGCTACTGATTCAAAATACTGCTACCTTTCTCGTGAAATACTATTAGTCAAAACTGCATGAAAATCCGTTTATTGAAAATATTTTTTTATTCGCCGCGCACAGACCCAACTTGGTACAACAATAAAGAAGTTTCCGTGCCAACTGGCGGCATCGCATATCTTGAAATGGTTAGTGTAGATCATTTTTATTTTTTATATACGACAATAGACTTGGACATACGTCAACTGTCAGTACGATTCTTTTGGAGACTGTGTGTTACCTAATACATATAGTTAATCGGATAATTTTATAGTTTTTTTATTACAGAGTTACAAGTACTCTTAAATAATGGCTGTCAGCTTTGTCCCAAAACGTTTCATGTCTAGTGCTCTGCAAAGATTTGCGTATAATCTGTCCGGTTTCAACAAATACGGTCTTCACAGAGACGATCTACTCGATGAAACTGACGATGTCAAAGAAGCGCTCAAGAGAGTGCCTCAGGACGTAATCGATCAACGGAATTTTAGGATTTTGAGGGCTGCACAGTTGTCTATCCAAAAAGATATCCTCCCTAAAGATCAGTGGACAAAACTAGAGGACGATAAGCTCTACCTTACACCACATGTTGAAGATGTCGCAAGAGAAAGGCAGGAAAGAGAGGATTGGAACAAAAATTATTAAAAAGTACCCATAAAGTAGCAAGTCTGTTGTAGTGAGATACATATTTAATATACTTTATAGCCTTTAAAGTGATTTTTATTAGATTTAAACAAATGTACAGCATATTGAGCAATATATACATAAAACTACTCTTGCTTGGCGATACAAAAATGATATGAAAAGCACAAAAATACCTTAAACATACAATAAAGTGGTGAATAAATTAAGATGTTCTTGGTTTCAATTCTTCAAAACAAGATCTTAAGAATATGTAATTCTTTTTCTGGGTATTGTAAAATTCATGGCCTTTGCTCCAATCATAACTAACTGCATAGGCAAATATTTGACCATTGTGATTAAATGCACATCTACTTATTGGCTGTTCCATGGTTTCAGAGGCTTTCAATTTCGTTCTCGCATCTTTATCCCAAAAACTAAAGGTTCCATCTGCACCTACTGTTGCCAAAGTACCATGAACAGGGTGAAACGCTATATCATTAACAGCATAAATGTCCTGATAGCCACTGGGTGTACCATTGGAACGGTGACATTTAAAAGTGAAGTTCTCTTTTGGATTTGTAGGATTCACATATTGTATGGCCACTCTGCCTTCAACTGAACCCAAGGCATAACCAATTGGTGATTTTTTTTTATCTCTAAGAATGATTTCATTAACTTAAAAGGAAATATTAAATAGTAAAAATTATACCTGAATATAGCAACACAACGATGTTGATATTTTAATGGACTATCCAACTTTTTGAATTCCTGTGGTTTTCCTTCCAATTGATAGACAATAATTTGACGTCCGGCTGTGCCAACTACTGCCATAGGATAATCTACATCTGCACAGTAACAACGTTCAGGTAAATTAATGCTCAACATTGGTGTAGCACTTCGGGTATCCCAGAACTTCAGAGTTTTGTCCCAAGAACCTGTCATTAAACAGGAATAATTCGGAGCTTTTATCCAATGACAGGTCTTGATAGGAGCGTCATGGACTGCAACTTGCATTACCTGATTGCTGGCCAAATCCCACATTTTGGCTTGTTTATCACAACCCGCCATAAAAACCTACAAGTATACCTTGTAATGTGATGGTAATGAAACATTAAACAAAAACTAACTTTAGTACCGTCATCACTCCATGCAACATCAAGTACAGGTGCACCACAAGACTGCATAGATTTCGGGATACTCGTTCCGTTTTGCTCGATTTCCCATAATCTCACGTTGTTGTCCCAGCTTCCGGCTATTAAAAAATTTTGAGGCAAGGCTGCCGGCGAAAAAGCTAAAGAACTGATCGAATCATCTGGAGGCTGTACTACTTCATAATCCTTCATAGGATTGGGATTTGTTGTACTTGTCGTTGTTCCAAAACCCCCTAGAGAGCTTTGATTAAACATGTTCATACTTTTAATTAACCAATTGTTTATATAAAACTGTTAATCGTTTTCTGCATTAAATAGAAAATAAAACTTATACAGTTCTTCTATACATTGACATTTTACGGCTGACAGTGTCAGTTTTAGAAGCTATCAATCACCAACCGAAGATATTTTTACAAAAAAAATATAGAAACTATTTGAAATATTGATTTTTACGATATCTTATAATGTAATTTATGATCCCAAATTTTAACAATAGGATATTTGTAGTAAGGATATCATGTTTTATGACAGTGAAAAAGAGACTGTGACAAAGAGAATTCTTCTTTATTATCAATATGTCAATTTTACCGCCTAATTTTACTTGGATTTGTCAATTTTACCGCCAAGATCTCATTAGTAAACCATCATTGGTGCTATTGCGGCCTAGACCGTTAATTAAATTTGTTATAAACTGTTATAAACTAATATTGTTAAAAAACACATATTCACAATGTTTGAGGCAAGATTAGTAAACAGTGCTACGTTTAAAAAAATTTTAGATGCTATAAAGGATCTATTAGACCAAGCATCTTTTGATTGTTCTGAATCCGGTATTCAGTTGCAAGCTATGGATAATTCTCACGTTTCTTTGGTATCCCTTAATTTAAAGTCTGATGGATTTGATAAGTATCGGTGTGATAGAAGTCTTACTATGGGAATGAACTTAGCTAGGTAAGTAAAATTTATGGTTGTAATTAATTATTATATCTTCATGATATACTGTTGTCCACAGTTTATCAAAAGTATTCCGTTGTTCTGGATCTGATGATACAGTAACAATTAAAGCCCAAGATGACGCAGATACTGTAACCTTTATGTTCGAATCAAAAAAGCAAGAAAAGATCTCAGATTATGAAATGAAGCTTATGAATCTGGACCAAGAACATTTGGGGATCCCGGAAACAGAGTTCTCGTGCATAATTAAAATGCCTTCAGCAGAATTCGCCAGAATAGTTCGGGATTTATCTCAGTTTGGTGAATCGATTGTAATTTCCTGCACAAAAGAGGGGGTGAAATTCTCAACTCAAGGTGATATTGGTACTGGCAATGTAAAACTCGCGCAAACAAACAATTTTGATAAAGAGGAAGAATCTGTTATCATAGACATGCAAGAGCCGGTTTCGCTAACTTTTGCCTGCCAATATTTGAACTTGTTCACAAAAGCCACACCATTGAGCAATCAAGTAACCCTCTCCATGTGTGATAATGTACCTTTGGTTGTGGAATATCAAATTCCAGACCTGGGACATCTATGCTATTATTTGGCACCTAAAATCGAAGAAGATGAGAATTAATTTATTTTTACTTGTAATTTGTTAGCTTTTAATATATTGTTATAAGTATTATCGAGATAACCCTATTGGAACAGTGCCTGGATGTTGCTATTTTTATTGTAGGAGTTAAAATGTCTGGTTTTCAAGTCCTATTTTGAAATAAATAACATTTTTTTTAAATTAAAATTCTTTTATTTATTTGAATCATCAGTCAATTTTAATTTATGACAAAATATTTATAAAATTCCCCCACGCTGAAGATGCAATCTGTAATAGTTGAAAAGCTTCGACTTGTTTTAGGGTATAACGACGACTCCAATCCGAAAACCAATAGTTCTTACATCCTTACATCTGAAAAAGTTGAAATTTCTTTGAGGCTGTTTTTGCATATATATGATCAATTGTAAGTAGCAGCAATTGGGGTTCGATCACTGGATCTTTCTGGAATACCGTTGGGCAACGTCCGATATTCACATTCCAGTGGATTTTCTAGCTTCAATTTATCAATCAATCAAATGTCAATATGTGTCTGTCTAAAGTTGTACATTCGTTTTAGTAAGACAATATTATCCTTGTCATGTTATTCTATTTAAAAAGATACAGAATGCCGTTAGAGCATTTCGAACATGTAACGGAATGAGCCTGCATAAGTTGTCCGTTTGCCAAACGTCTGAAAATTCATCAAAATAATATAATTACGGGTCATAAACCGTCAAACGTTTTAACGCTTTATATATATATAGGTTGATTAGCTTATCCTAACAAGTTATTGATCTTCAATTATTATTGATAAAATAACTAAGAAAGTCGAAATAACAATTAAAATGATTTTCCAAGCAACTGCTACTTTGTGACGTTACCATCACCTTTTTTGACTAAGAATCTACATTAAATTTTTGATTTAATTGATTGCCACGGCGAATTAACTTTAATTTTCTAAATATTTTTGAATGATCAAATAACTGGCGAAAAAATAAGGGCTAAAGATGTATTTTTTTAATTTCAGTAAAGGAAATAATCTAATCCAGTAAATATGTTTCGCTTTAAGTATATAATCACCATATATCTTCTATCTATTTTACACTTTTCGTGTTATTATAGATAAATGCTATTTCTGTGATATGAATATGTCACATGAATAAACTATATCAATAAAAAATGCTATAGTCGATTGAGTCTTACAACATCTTACATAAGCTCCCCAGATGTTAAATTTAAAAAAGAAAGTATTACTTAAATTTAAATAAAACTAAAATAGGTAGTTTTAACAACTTTTACTAACATTTTTATATACACATCACTAAATAAATGAGAACTAAACTTTTTTTCCTTATATAATTAAATTTCTAGTGATGTCCTTTACCGTGTCCATGGCCGTGTTCGCTGGGATAATACCTATCATATATTTCAGTTCCGACCATAGTTAGGACAAAGGCTCCAAATCCCAACTTAAAACCTCTTAGGAATAGTTTACGCAGATTACTTGCTTCTGTACCGAATTCTTTTGGGTCATAACGCCACACTTCATTTCGGAGCCATGGATCTTTTAAGCCGTGACTCGCCAAAGCATTACGGGTTCTTACCAACAGGGGTACGTCTTCCACTTTATAGATACGATAATCGGGGACTGTGTAGGGCTCATGGCCATGTCCGTGATCATGTCCTTGCCCGTGTCCACCAGCCATTGTACCTGCTTATTTTTCTTTTTAATATAAAACTCCAATAAATATTAATCTGAAAATATTACCTAAATCTCCTAAATAACAGCTGACAGTTCGATTACCTAACAAATGTCAAAGTAAAATTCTACAATGTGTATCATATATAAATTTATATAGGATTACAATAATTTAATTCTCCAACACAGCTGATCGATGTTTTGACATATAGGTCGTGGTTGTCAGGATTTTTGTTTTTTACATTGCAGTTAGACAATTATATTATTTATAAAAATGGTAAGATAAAATTGCAGTTTTACTGACTATTTAATAACTATATGCATTTTGTTACAGTCTAACGAAGTAGAGGAAACTATGAAAAGGATCCAATCCCATAAAGGAGTCGTTGGTACCATAGTAGTTAATTCAGAAGGTAAACACGTCCGGTAAATGCGTGAGTCATTTCTAAAATTTGTTTTAAAACTTCAGGTATTCCAATCAAGACCACTCTAGATAATACTACAACCGTTCAGTATGCCGGACTAATTAGTTCGTTAGCTGATAAAGCAAGGAGTGTGGTCCGCGATCTGGACCCTTCTAATGATCTTACCTTCCTACGTATCAGATCTAAGAAACATGAAATTATGGTAGCTCCGGACAAAGAGTTCATTTTAATAGTCGTGCAGAATCCTACAGATTAATTCTTAAACGCACCTATAATTTATTAACTTTTTTCTTTAATTTAATATACACGAATTCTGTGGGATTGTTGGAAAGCCACAGAAGCAAAACTAACCACTCGTACTATTGTTTAATCGAAATATTGGTAACCAGCACTTAGTGCAATATTTGTAATTTATTTTAATAAACAGTATATTTTCACTGCTATCTCAAATGCTTGTTGTTCTTAACCTCAATCCGACATAACCTCATATTGGACGCGCGTTTGTTTTTGTCCGTGTCGTTGAACGAAGGACTCGTAAAATGAGTAGAAAAAAAGAGCTGTTATCGAAAGTCGGTCTACGTTTGGACGGAAGAAGAGCTGACGAATTACGTCGGATAAGGTGCAAGTTGGGAGTTTTCACACAGCCGGACGGAAGTGCTTACATAGAACAAGGCCTGACTAAAGTTTTAGCTGCTGTTTACGGCCCACATCAGGTAAAATGAGGTATAACCGTTAAAAATAATATAATCCTTGCTTGTGTACGTTGCGTTTAGGTCAGGAGCAAACAGAAGGCACAACATGATACTTGCATTATCAATACTCAGTTTAGTATGGCGGTCTTTTCAACGAACGAGAGAAAAAAACGTCCGAGAGGTGACCGGAAATCAACTGAACTCTCCATGCACCTACAACAAGCTCTCTTAGCAGTGATCAAAACTGAACTGTATCCTTGGTCACAAATTGATGTTTATGTTGAAGTTTTACATGCAGATGGGGGTATAGAATCTCGAAACGCTCACTTAATGATATTGAAATAACTTCGTTTTAGGAATATACCCTGCTTGTGTCAATGCGGCAACATTAGCAATTATCGATGCCGGTATACCGATAAAAGAATATGTTTGTGCCTGTACGGCTAGTTTAGGTAACAATGATGTCCCGATGTTGGATGTATCACATCAAGAGGAAGTAATCGGCGGACCAACTTTAACGGTCGCAGCTCTACCTATGTCCGGAAAAATTGTCCTAATGGAAATGTCTCAGAGGTTCCACTTAGATCACCTGCCCAAAGTTTTGGATAAGGCACTAGAGGGATGTAAAGACATCAAAGCAATCTTGGATGAAGCTGTTAAAAAACATATTCAGGATATAGGCAGTTCGACTGGCTGGGCCAACACAACTAGCTGAAATTATGTCGCCAGAATGCAGATAAAATTTAATTTAATTAATACTGGTTTTTATTATTATGATCCCAATGCTTGATACTAATTGAAATCATATTAATATTGCTTTTTGTAGAGTCTAACTTATGCTTTTTTGTTTTTTTTTAATTGACAGAGAAACTAAATTTAAAATGTTTTCACAAAATGGCATTATAACAAGACCAAACGGGAGGGGATTGCTCAGATTTAATTTGTCATTGTAATGTCGTAGTTACCATTATCGTTATGAATATTCAACAATTTTACCTCAACCTAAGTAGGCCTGGAAGAATAATTTGGATATATATGTGTTCAAGAGTACTTGCAGCAAAATAAAATTAAATAAAAATAACGAGCGCAGCAAAATACGGGACAGGTGCTTTTCATATTGCAGGTTTATATTATAAAATCAACGAAATGCCAAAAAGAATATGACATTTTTAGAAATTGAATATAAGATGTCTTTTATAAAGGCATGAATTATAATTGTTTTGAACTTTTAAAATATTTATTTCATAACTGCGCGTGTACACGTGAAAGTTACAAGATATACGATTTGTGATTTGTCAAAAATTAATATACTTCACATGTTCATCGGTTTTGTTAAGGTGTATTTATACTAGCAAGAATTTATTTTTACTTAAAAAAATACATATTTCTAACACATTTCTACATATTACATACATAAACACATAGGTAATTGGTGAAATAAAACAAACATTTTTTATAAAGTCGCTTTTAATAGAGATGTATAAATATTTTATATAAACAATAGGGTTATAAAAATAACAGTGAAAATACTCATCAAACCTAACAAACACGCTATAAAGTATAGGTATAACTCTTTGAGACTTATTAAAAAAAACTACATAAAATATGGATAACTTACATGCTGAATTAACAATATTCAATTCCTCCAGTTAGGACGAATGTAGGCTTAAAGAAAATATCTGTATATAATCGAATATATAACAATTCTGTTAATAAAAATGCAAAGAATCAGTTTGGTGTTGCGTCCGGATGTCTTTCAATAAGCATGCCGACCCCCTGTGGTAGAAAAACAAAAAGGTAATCGAAATAATATTTCTTTCGCGTAACAAAAAAACTTACCAAACCTCCTGCGGCACAGGCAGCTACCAAACCAATTTGCCCGTCTTCTCTGACCAACCTGTTAGCCGTGTGCATAGCCAACCTTACGCCGGTAGCAGCAAACGGGTGTCCGATAGACAGAGATCCGCCCCAATTGTTGAACTTGTTGATTGGTGGTGCGCCTACTTTAGAATTTCTCTTCATGTACCTTTGGGCGAACCAGTCGCTATCCATGGCTTTGAAATTGGCTAAGATTTGGCCCTAAATATATGGCAAATAATGAATTAATTAAAATTAACAGCACGGGATACTTACAGCAAAGGCTTCGTGAAACTCGAAAGCGTCTACGTCCTGCAGCGTCAAACCAGCTTTGTCCAAAAGCTGAGGGGTGACATATGCAGGTCCCAGCAGGAGCTGATCAATGGGATCTTGAGCAACGAAGAGGAAATTTCTTAGATATGCTTTTGGTTTGAGTCCCAGAGCTTTAGCCTTGGCTTCGGTAGTAATTAAACAAGCTGAAGCACCATCGGTCTAAAAAAGGGAACATATTTCCAATTTATTTTAAATTCCAATATTTTTTTACAGTGGCATAGTAGGGTAGACGCAATAGTGTATATTTTTAAAGAATAAAACGTGTCAAACATTTACCCACAATCATATAGGCTGAATATATTCATTGCCGAGGATTTAATAATGTTTAATTAATATTGATGGTATATTAATTTATCAGTTCAAATTTCTATAAATAAGTCTTTATTGCTTTATAGTTTTATTCAAATTTATTTGTTATCGGGAAATTTATAACTGTAAGTGACAATATCATTGCCATCGCAAAAAAACTGTGGAGGTATTTTTTTTATTCGGATATAATCGGCTTAATTCGCGAAATAACGCGAGTACGACTCGAAGAGTAAACCTTGTACTCAGGAAGCGTTCTTTAATTTAATTGTTCATTTATTGAAAAATTAAAGCCTAACAAATAGGTAAAGTTGAATATATTGAATAAATTATATTATTTCGTTTAAATTTAGTATTTCTTTAATAAACCTTTACTAAAAAATCAAGAAAAAAGTGGACCGACACCTTTTCAGACTTTTTTAAAAATTTTAAAGTTTGTTTTTTAACACAAAATAATAAATTTATTCAACCATATGAATGTATCAGATAGGTTTTATATAATTTGAAAAAAATATATCTGATAAACAAATTATGAATTGTAACTATTAAATAATTGTTGTAATAGCCGATGATTAATAAATTTAATAGTTAATTTTCGTTCTTGAAAAGACTTTATTGAAGTTGAAATGATTTATTAGATTTCATTCAACTTTTAAAATACATTCCCCATAAATAAATACAATTCATACAATCTGGCGATACCGGGGACTAAAACAAAAATGCTGGCTGCTACATAGATATCGATAAACAAAAATGATAATTCTAATCATTTTCTTGAACATCCAATAGTTTTTGTCAATTTTAATGTATTTTTCAATTTGCAATATTAACATCATACCTTATTAAATAATGTACACAATACACGTTGGTAAAATTTATTGTAACTGGCAACGTCGTGAACGGAAAAAATATTTGAAAAGATTTCTGGAAGCTAAAGCCACAAAATATAGAGAATACTCTCAATGTTTTGTGACATTTGTTTGTTGATATGTTGCAATAACTCAATTGCATAATAATCAAAATATATAATTATATATCTGGGCATTAATTACGACAGTTTTAATATCACAAACTTACCAAGAATGAAGCGTTGGCGGCAGTGATAGTACCATGTGGCCTAATAAAAGCTGGCTTCAGTTTGGCTAATTGTTCAGGAGTGGACACACGGATTCCATTATCTTTAGTGATTTCCTTATCAGATCCAGGAACCTAGAGTAAAATTATATTGGCATAAATTAATTAGTTAAAAATACTCTACACCAACCTGCATCGGAATCAAATCCGTAAAATAGCCTCTTTCAAAAGCTTGTTGAGCTGATGTATGTGATCTGAGAGCAAAGTCATCCTGTTCCTTTCTTGTAACACCAAAAGCTGCAGCTAATCGGTCGGCAGAGTGGCCCATAGTTTCTCCTGATGAGAACTCTGCTACAGCTGGAAGCTAAAAGTAAAACAAGAATGAAAATATATTTTTATATATATCAGTTAGGTTTCATACATCAGGAGTAAAATAATCAGGTCTGATTGATGCCAGCAAGGCTAGTTTCTGTTGGATAGTTTTGGCCTTGTTTGCCTTCAAAAGCAGACTTCTCATTTTCCTGCTATGTCTGATAGGAATGTCAGACATAAATTCTACACCACCAGCAACAATCATCTCATATACTCCACTGTTAATCAGTCCGATTGCTAGAATTTTCTTTTGTTAATAAGAGACATATCACAAGATGAGAATAAATCAGGTTACCTGTTGTCATTGCAACATTGGAAGATATGCATGCCATTGTTACTGTATGAGCTGGTGTTTTATCACTATAACCGGCACATAACGAAGCTTCTCTGGCAATATTTGAAGTTTTAACTTCTTGTATAACAGCACCATATATAATATAATCTATCATTTCCTTTGGAACACCAGTCTTTTGAAGGATCCCCCTAAAAATTCCCAAATATGTTTCAAAATATCTAGGAGGCTTAGTTTCATTACCTCAGAGCAACTTGAGCCAATTGGTGGGGCATCAAATTAGAATAATCAGTACCGGACATTAAAAAGGGGGTTCGTACCCCATCAACTAGAACTATATTTTGACCTGGTGACTTGAGAGTCTTTTTTTCATTCAATTGAGTCCCTAACGAAAAAGTTCTGAGAGCGTCTAAAATTGAGAAGTTAGAATAAAATTACTCTAGATATAATTAAGGATTAGTAGTAGTTCATATGCAAAAAGAAAGTTTTTATTTGAAAAATAATTATTATAATTAAATGCAGACATTTAAAAAATGGACTTTGGACGATGCAAAATAACGGGTACAATAGGGCAGCAAAAATGAGAGTTATATATTACTTACTTATTGACTGTGATTTTAAAGCCAGAGGGCTTTTTGCTATACTTCTCGCTAAGTAGGATGCCATTGTTTTGTACTGGGCGATATGTAAAAAAAGAGCCGTTAGCTTAATGGGATTGATAATTGAATAAAGAGGCAACAAGAACTACCTAAATATATATAAACTAATCAAAAACAAAAATTACGGGATTGGACTTTAACCTTAACCTAGATCACATTGCCACCTCCAGTTTTATAGAAATAAAAATAATACATAGGCTGGAGGGGGGACGCTAAATAAAAATAAACAGTACTCATAATATATTTTATTAACAGGTAAAACATCTTTACAAATACTTCAAAAATGAAAAAATTTAAATACCATTAATAAACCCTACGGGAATATGAAATATTTTAAGGCATATCCACACTAGGGTAACATTATGTTAATTTAATATAACTGTAGTTTTGAATACTTATGAGAGTGTAAATGTTTTATTAATTAAAGATCAACTTAAAATATTCTATAATTTATAATAGTAGTGCTGCCTCAATGTGGACGAACCTTTACAAATGTCATAAACATTTTGGATATCAGATCATCCGAATATCATAGGTTAATTCAAAATTCAAACTAGTCCTTGTTACAGGGGTACTTTCAAAAGTAGAAGAAAAAACACCATGATTTTTTGAAGATTTACTTTATTTTCTTTTTAACACTTTATTTTACGTTTACGATATTTTTGTATACGATTAAGACATGAAATTTTTGGGAAATGTTTAAAATTTAAATGGTATAGTATTGTTTTATTATGAACACTAGTATTTTAATTGAATTATATTTTTTTAGTGAGTTATTCTATAAGTTTATAGGGTTCGGTTAAAATTCTCTTAAAGAATAACCCATTTACTGGATCCTTAGGTTTATATTATTTAGTGGTTTTGCCATAACAAGCCGTAATTATCACAATATTAACATTTAAGATGACTAAAGTAACAAACATTTTGCGTTTTATACAGAACACTGATTATAATACTTTATACGATTTAAACGGTTTTAAAATTCGACTAGTTATTAGCCAATTTAACACACAACACTGTAGCATGCAATTAGAATTAAGTACTAATTATTTTAAGTTAATTTGTTGATCTATATAAATATAATACTCCTTTTAGATTATGGTAAACGTTAAATATTGATTTAAGAACAAGTTTGAGACTCTATAAATAATAAATAGCTTTTAATGGAAGAACTGGGAACCGTGAACTAGTCCCGAAATCACAACTGATGAGGTAAAAACTGCATACCCCCTGATAAGGATATAACAGTGACACTACAAACACATTTCGTAAGGTAAGGGGGGGGGGGGTTAAAATTACTTTAGGGGACGTGTATAGGGCGAAGTCCGATAGCGGCCTTCACTGTGATGACGAGAACTCGAAGAAGACGCTTTCGTCTTACTCCACTGTGACGAGGCTGACGGTTTTGGCTCTGTACACAATTATTTAATCATTAGATTAGACAGTCCTTTTAGCACGGGAACGGTTTTTAATCGCGTCTGTATTTTTAAATATTATTACGCGTTATTTTTTTTTAAAGATTTTACGAAAATAAAACCTTTACATCACTTTATATTAGGATCACAGTACGATTTTTCGATCGGTCCTATTTTTTAACAGCAAACCTGTGAAATTATCTTAAATCTATTGTCATTATGGTTTTGTTTTTGTTATCGTTAAGATACCTGGAATACTTACCGTACGAACTGCTGCTGCTCTCCCTGTAATACTCCGGCTCGTAGTCGTACGTGTAATAGGAACGGCTCTTGGACGTCGCCGATGGAGCCGCGTGGATATAGGCGGTGTCGTAGTAATCCTCGTCGTATCCGTAGCTCTCCTCCATGGCCACCCGAGCTCTATCCAATATGGACATGATTTTGGTTTTGGCCGGCATGACGGGTCTCGGGGTAATCACCGGGGTCCTCGTTGCCGTCCTCATAGGGACCACCGCCCGGGTGATGGCCGGAGCTGAAATATCTATATTTAAACTCCGACAATGCCATCATCGATTAATCAACGCACATTTGAGTATGGAACGTTTCGGTAGTAGCTCCCGCTCCCTCTCTGGCTCCTCTCCGGTGATTATTTCCATCTCCCTCATCTGTTCCTGTCGTATGGTGTCGTTGTTGTCGGGTATGAGGTACTTGCGAACTTCGGCGAGCGCGAAGGCGACCCTGGCATGGGCCTCAGCCGGTGGACCTGATCAAGAAAGGGGATTCAGACTAAGCTTGGTTGTAACTCGTTGTGTTAAGAGCACAGGAATTGATTCTTATCCTTATTTTAGTTCGGAAAATTGGGATAAATTTGATTCAATCCTAATCTTTCGGATTGTTCGCATCTTTCTGCAATTATAATAGGTTGCTAATATATATTGTTGTTATAATATATTAAATAAGTCAGAACCCCGTGACGTCACCTTCTTCTATTACTTTGAAGCTGTTCGCTTGTCGTATCATTTATCTGGTTTTGTGCTACAAAAAGTATGAAAAAGAAATTTTGGTTATGAAACGAGGATGTATTATATACAACCTTCTAATACATAATGAAAGAATAAAAGTGAATTCATTAATCTGTTTTCCAATGTTTATGAGACATGATGTACGTTATAAAAATAGTAAATAAATACGACTTACCCATATGGTATTTATAACTTTTTCCCTCTTTGTAATTTTAATAAATAAACAGTATGTTTGAGGTGATCTATTATTACGTTCAGGAATCTCTAATATTAATATACTTTAGAATTCATGACTATCCTTCAAAATAATAAACATAACAAATAATAAACCGTTGCTAATGGCGAATATCATATCGCTCCTAGCATTATCAAAACCATTAGATTTGACGACGTTCACCATAAACTATAAAATCACAACCAAAGCATGGATCTGATAAGAATGAATTCCTAGCCCCAAATACGAATATGTCCTATTAATATACCTAAAGCGGATATTTCGACGTGCAAATCGTCGCATAAATGAGCATACTTTGGATCTAGTGATTTCCGTAACTCTTCCTCTTTCGCTCTGTCTTTCATCGACCCTCGTCCCAGTACGGCCATCTTGCACATGGTCTCTTCTTGTAAACGTTTCATTGAGTTACCTTTTGGTCCCAATAATTTTCCAACGAAATTGAACTGAAATCGATGTGAACTGTGATTATACGAGTTCTTTACATATAAGGGTTTAGCTAGTGTAACATACAATTATTATTTGTTCAAGTTAGCCTTGTAATTTAAAAAACTGATGATAATAGCATGTTATATTAGAAATTTATTTAACGAAAATACTGTGACTGTACAATTTACAGTTGCATTTTAAATTTGCCTATTTAAAAATGACAATAGAAACCCAGAAAGGTGTTGGAAACTGTATAATTAAAATGTCAACATTAACTATGGATAAATACTCAAACAATATAAACTGTATTAAAAATACAAGTACCATTTCAATCAATTAATTAATTAAAAAAAAAAGATAATGTTAGTTCACAACTCTTTTATGTCAAGATTGGTTTGTTTAATAACAGCTTTGATTGCAGTTTAATAAGTATTTCAAATCTGAAGCGGTGAAAATTAAGTATTTATCTTTTTATTGTCATACGAGATTATAAGTTAATTTTAAAGTACCTACCTTCGGATGCTCTCTCACAGGTACTAATACTTTTACGGTAACTTTAATTGGCTTCTCCCTATATATATCTACATATTTATACTCTCTTTGAGTAGGTTTGCCTAACTGTTGAACTTTGGTCATTTCTAAAAATCCCATCAAACCAATAAAACAAAACTAAATTAAACTCAAATTACCTTGATCAACTAAACGACTAGCATTTGGTAGTTTCGCATTGTCCATCAGTATTTTCTCCGCTAACAGTTCGCGTATGTATTCGGCCGCTTTCTGGTTATTTTTCGACTCCTCGGTTTCCGTCTCAACGCACTCTTGCCCCCTTTCGCGATCCATCGTTATGTCCGACGACGTCTTTCTCTTGAACGTCTCTGGATACAAAGCGTAATCGCCGTTCGATTCGTATTTGTCGGTCATTATTTATTTAAAATGACTAGAAACTAGATATTTATTTGGAATGATTTTTTGGTTGGGTTATAGCATTATTGATTTCTTCTTCTTAGTAAAGTAGTTGTCAAAGTCACCCCAATAGCGATGTGTTGCAAGTTTTCTTAATGCCCGGCCAATGACTGCGCTCAAATAATTTAATCACGCTCGGGTATATTCGTTTTTCACACGACTGTACCTGAAAGATCTATATGTTATATTTATTTTTTCTGAAATCATCACATATTAAGAAAACTGAAACTATAAAATTTTCAATTTTTGACAAACTTCAACTTTTGACAACTGAATTGCCTTGATTGGCTCAATACTTAGAGGACATTAACGCATGAATCTAAATTCTAAATAGCTTATTGGTGCTGGGAACGATGCAATTAGGGAGAAATGAAACGACATCAGTGTAGTGTTGATTTACTTTAATTAAATGTTTAAATGTTTCAGTACCAAAGCGATAATATACGCAACCTCGCAAATAACTATAAACCATGATAGGTTCATCCCCAAATTAATTGATTCGGTTTTGTCTTACATAGTGGAACTCCCTGAACTGAATCAGCTTTTTAATTTTAAATGGACATAATCTTGCCGCAAGCAAACATTATGTTATCGAGAGAAGAAAACAGAAACGGTATATATAAAAACACACATATTGCCATTAACATCTAGACGAGCCAACAAAAATAATATAACGTTATTTCTTCTTTGTTACTTAGGGCTAGATTACTAAACATATGTACACAGCGCAAGCTGAAGACTAAATCACGACGATTAAACTAAACTGGTTACAGGGCGAAGTCTATTGGATCTGATTTGCAGTGGGGCCGCAGTATAAGCAGTGTGGATCAAAGGCTGCCCAGAAGGAGGCCCCTGAAAGGGCCCCCTGAGACGTTGCCCTAGGGATGGGGCTCGCTTCGTCACCGACGCGACAGTCCGTAGACGTTCACGCAACAGTCGGAAGTACCGGCGGCCCAGACAACCTAAAAATATTGTTTTCATTGTTATCGTTCAACTAATTACGCGACAAAATAAATAGTTTTCTAGGAAAGCGATGGAGGATGAGATCAATAGCACAATACTAATTAATAAATCTAAAATGTGGTATCACCTTAGTGTTGGGTTGAGTATTAGATACGTGTTATTCAAAATTGTATTTCCTACTTCTTAATTTAAAAAATCCACTGCCAAGACCTATCACTTCCGAAGTCTCTCGGTGATTCTGCTAGGAATTCATGAAAGCATAGATGGAAAACTTTTTTGTAGCTTGTATTTGTATACCAATGCCAACTGAACGCCAACGAAGTGAAACATTTTGTGGAAGAATCCATCAAAGAAAGTAATAAACACAAAATTACCTTCTTGAAAGGCAATATTCAATCACACGTTGCATGAATGAGTTGACCAATAAAATCCCGAACAGGTGGTGAACTTTAATAATTTGAATCCCGTTCTGACTGATGTTTTAATTCATTAAATAATTATGAGGGTATGAGTACGAGAATGTGGTTGATAATTGACGGATAAATTGTGAGGTAACATTTACTTCAAACAAAAAAGAAACAGGCATCAACAGTGAAGAAGCTGTACATATAAGATTCATTATTTCTGGTCTGGTCATAATTAGAATTATATATACTAAATGTTGTAGTTACATCACAGCTGGTCCAGGGAATATTATAAGAAAAAAAAAACGCAGTGATATTAAGAGTATTAGAGATGAAAAAGTATAAAGTACAAACTTGAAAGCTTGGCAAAGGACTGTAATATATAAGAATATTTAATAGTTTCATTAGATGTGCTCGTTCATCAATTTATATTACATTACAAAATATGCATTTAAAATAAATTCTAGTTATACTCACTTTCAGAGGATGGAAGTTGAGGCAAGTCACTGGTCCTATCCTTTGACCCATGAACCCCTCGTAGGAACGAATAGTATTAAGAACTGACCCATTTAAGGATATAATGTTGATAAATTGGTTAGAAGAACCGCTGCAAAAAAGAAAAGACCCTGTTAAGTTCTCCAACGCCAAGTTTCTTATCTCATACGGCCCTCACCATAGATATATGTTGGCGCTTCTGTGTATAGCCATGCAGGAGAGCTCGCCATCTTGAACGCCTAGGTTCGTGCGTAACGAATTATTCTTTCTGATGTCGTAAATCTTTAGGTTGCCTTTCGTACTGCCGCTGATCACCGAATTGTCGTAGAGCTGCACGGCCAGCACGGGTTCCATGTGCTCCATCCAGGTTCGGACCCTGGCCTCCTGCGGCCCGCATCTTCTATCGAACAACCTGGAACGATCACCAATTTGTTAGTGCCCGGGCGGCGATCCGATAGGAATCCGAATACCTCACAGACCCGTCGGTACAGCCTACGACGGCCAGACCGGCCTTGGGACCGGTCGTATCTCGGCTCGGCGAATCCCCCTCGGGCGGCGAACCTATCTTCTCCAGCCGTATCGGGCTGAAACCCAGGTTCTGACCTGAGTAAAACGAATCGACGCAGGTGACCGGAGCATCGGTACCCGTCGATATATCGAAGGCCTTCAGTTCTTTCTGCACATCCCAAAACCTTAAAATTCTAGTATCACCCGTAGTTATGACAGTCTGAGTCCACTGTTCCCACGCCAACAGCACACCTGAAGAGGAAAAACGTTTCTCACGGTGAGAGGGGGCAGCAAGCGTCGGTACAGTACCTGTTTGCTTATATTTAAAGTCGCTAAATGCTTGCCACGCCGACGTCAGCGTGGGTTCCTTGCTGGTCCCCACGTTCGGCTTCCAGATTCTCACGCTACCGTCGTCAGCGGCGACCGCCAGCAGCGACAGGTCGTGGCCGTTTATCCATTCCAAGGCGGTCACCTTGGAGATGCGGCCTCTGAACGCGGACTTTTGATGCTGCACTGTGGTTTTCGCCCCGGTGCCCCAATCCCATATGCTGCAAAAGATATCGGGCGGTTAAATGCGACGATTTTCTCGGGCGTCTCGTAGGCAAACTTACGCAAACGAATCGTTACCGGCAACCGCGATCTGTTGATTGAAAGGGTGCAACTGAATCAGGCTCGGCGGCACGGCCGTTCTAGTCTGAAACAGTTGCGCTTCGACCCGATCGTGGTCGATAAGGCGGTGTTGCTCCTTCGCAGCCTCCTCCCTGATTGTCCGGTTCCTAAAAAGAACGAAAAACATAAAACTTCAATATTTCACGGTTGCTTTTTGGCTATAAACATATCTGCAAAGCACTATATCAAATTTAAGATTTCTTGTTTGCTTGGAACATTTTTAGTATCGCAGTGTTTTATACCTAAATGTTATTTCTCTCAGTCAGCTGTCTTTAGAAATACTACTAGAATAAGGCTTAACATCATTAGCAATCAGACATACAGATATGTTTTAACCAATAAACTGCTGTTGGTATCATAGCACTTCTTCATCAACTTTTGAATGCTCATTTTGGAGTGGTTAAGTTATTAAATTTGAATAATAGAAAGTGATATCTAACTCTTCTTTTGATCCGAACCTTTTCACTTAAAAAAGTCACGAATTACCATATCTGGTGAATAAATAAAATATGAATAGTGAAATTGTACAAAATAGGTTTACTTAATCAAATCTTAAAAAAGTGTTACATATCATAATTTATAGTTATTTCAACCATTTAGCATTAAGAGAGAAGATAACATATAAATTAAAGTCAGATATTAGAAGTAGAGTAAGGAGATATAATAACAGAAAATCAATTGAATGTCGTCTGTGGATATTACTGATAGACTGGTAGCATAAATTAGAGTAATAATACAAAAAAGAAAAACAACCGAACTAAAACCTTTATGAAAACTAACATTTATTCCATATTAAAAAACCTGCTGACAGAGACTATCGAATTCATTTTGTAGAACCTTGTTAGTTTTGCTGTAGTCTCCTTCTTCACCAAACTTCTAAACAGTGAGACCTTAGAATTAATTAAAAAAATCAAATAAAATACTAGATAATCACTTCCCTCTCATTATTAGTTAATAATTGACTGTTTTCTTCCACATTCTTCTTAATAACAATAATAGTTTGGACACCAAAAGGCAGTTAATGGGGGATTTTTTGTATGTTATCTCGTGTTCTTAAAATCGCCCTAAACAATCATTTAGGAAACTAGTATATTCTCATGATAATTTCAATATTGTTGATAATACTCAAGATTTATTTCCCAATAGCTAATCAAGTGAACTTTTTGTTCTGGCCTAGGGTTTTTGAACCAGGCGGTGGAATGCATGACGCATACCTGGTCGCGGAGGTTTGCCCTGGAGTGAAAATTTGGACCGGGTTATGTGGCACTGCCTCTGGGCTTCCCAATACATTAAACCAACAGAGCTTCAGATGTAGAATTAATGCCAGAAAGACGACTAATTACCTGAGTCTTCTCCAATCTCTCTCGTAATACTCCTTGGACTCCGTATCGTTGAGTTCGCGAAGTCTCTTATTGGTGGACAGGAAGTATTTGGAGGACCACGTCACGAAGTTCGTCGAGACAAGCGGCTTTCTGTTGGCCTGCATTTTCGCGTCGGAGCTCTCGTCGAGCAGGTCTTTCTTTTTCCGCGATCTGTTCGCCATGGCGGACCTGCGAAGAACAAGTGCGCGTATAGATCTGATGGACGCATCGGTTCCGTCGATTATACCTGGTGAGTTTCGTTTGGAAGTCACCGCTGGAGTGTAAGGTTGGCGGGCTTTCTCCGCTTAGATACATCCCTCGGTTGGGACTAGGGGGTAGGCTCATGCTGGAATGTTGACTATCGTTCGGACCGCGTTGTTCCTTAAAAGAGAAGAAAACGGTTTATTTCTTTTAAAACGGACGCAAAACAAATGAGTACTTACTTTAACTAATGATCTAATATAACCTGTAATGGTAAGGCACATATAAGAAACTTCGGGAAACGGATCGTTTTCCAATTGGCACAACGCCATCCAGATTTTCATATACACAGAACCATATCCCAATCCCGGTAGAGTACCTGGTGACACACGATGTTAGTTTCAACCAAACCTTTTATGAGAGTCGCATTGTGGCTATACCTAAACTTCCACTGTAGCTGTTCGTCATCGATGGACTGTTGCTGTTGTTAATTGTCGGACTTGATGGTACTCGCTTGAAAACACCGCCATCTGGCTGGGCTAGTTTGTCCCTGAAGATTAATCTACATGTTAATCCGCTTAGCGAAAACTTTGCCTTCCTTTTTGAGGAAAACGGATGTACCCGGAGGCGTGAAAGTTGGCACGGTTAAAGCTTATCCGGAGGAAGAATTTTTAAGCATAAAATGTTTGTGTACTATGCCCACAAATAATTGTTAACTCACAAAAAACTTAAACTCACAAATAATTGTTAGTACCTAATTAGTGATGATGATCCAAGGTTTTATAACGCGTGGGTAAAAATAATTAATGTTGCTGAACGTCCAAGGAGATTATTATGTACCTGGCACGTTATAAAAACTGGAACATACAAGGAAGAATATTTTAAGTATTTAGAAGAAGGGGGAGAATATGCAATTTTAAAATACCTGCCAATGTGAAGACAATTCATATATTTAAAATGAATTAGTTTTTTATAATTTTTTATTTTTTACTTATGCGGGCGCACTGTCACTGAATCAATGCCAGAATAAACACCAACATGACTATTGAAAGTCTAAATAAATTTTTAATAAGGCAATTGTAATCTGAGGTAAATGTCCATGAATTTGATAAATTTAATAAACGTTGACGAAACATGATCATAACTTAAATATATAAAAGTGGTATTGAAATTTGAAATTTTTTGTTTTGTTTTAACTATGTTTATAGGTTAGTAATTGGTCTTGTAGTAAAATCTGTAAATATATTTTTATATATTCTTTATCTTAATGTAAATTCTTTGAATATATCTTAATATATAGTGTTGGTGATTGGTTTTGTAAATTCTGTAAATATATTTTTATATATTCTTTATCTTCAAGTAAATTCTTTAAATATATCTTAATTAGTGTTGGGAACAATCGACTGAAATCGACTATCGACTGTTCAGTAATTGACTACTTTTTACTTTGGACTATTTCAGTAGCTATTTTTGGTTCGACTGTTTTTATTAGTAACTGTTTTCAGTCGCTATTTTCGGTTATACTAATTCATTCGACTGATTTTTAACATTCTGGCCTTCCGTCCTAGCCGAGACCTTGAAAGTAATGCGCCAATTTATGCTTATATAGATTTATATGTAATATATGTGCTTTTATGTTTTTTTTTGTAGTTTGCTTGTGAATAACTATATATTGTAAATTAATATAGCAGCATTTTGGAACGCTAGTTTTCGAAGGCAAAAAAATTAAATTGTAAATGATAAATAGTAAGATACTTTTGACTGGCATAATAGGTAATACTTTGGACTGGTATAATAGGTAATACTTTTTTGATAAACTTTCACGATTTTTGTCCAAGCCCCTTATTTGTCGAAACTTTTTTCCTAAAATCTTGAAAACTAAAATTAGGTTCCAAGGGTTTAAGAAATTGCATAGATCCAAAAGATTTGAAGAGTTTTTTTTACAGTAGCAGTTGTTAAATTTCTTTTAAAAATATTAACGATAAAGAGGTGAATAAAGTATATTAAATATTTGTAATAAATACATTTTCTGATAGGAAAACTCTACTTTCATATTTTGTTGGCTATAATGAAGAGCACCACAGTTTTTATTTGTTAACGAATGGACTATCTTAACAGAATATGTTCAACTTTTAAAACCCATTGAAATAATGACCACCGAGTTATCTGGTGAACGAGATACCAGCAATGTCTTTAATTATATGGTTAATAAGAGGACTGCAACATTCCATCAAATCCAGGATTTTAACAAGTGAATGGGGAAAAATTACAAAATTGTCTATTAGATGTCATCAATAAGACTGGCAATTTTAGAAATGCATACGATATGCGGGAAATATCCATTTTTAGATCCTAGATTTAAAAAAGCAGGATTTGGTATTCCATATAATGCTGAGGCGATACAAAAAGTTATCACAAAAGAGGTATCTTCCATTCTAACTTCAAAAAATACAAATATAGTTCCATAATTCGAAATTCAAGACAAAACTACTGACCAAGGATGTATTGATATCTAGAGATATTTTGATAAAAAAATGGCTAGAATGAAAGAAGTAATTACTCCAAGTACTGCAGCAACTTTACAGATTTAGCAGTATTTGAAATTCCATTTATTGGGTGTTTAGAAAACTCATTGGATTTTTAGCAAACCCATAAAATGAAACTACCTGAATTATATTAGTTACACGTAAAATATTCCTCTATACCCGCAACATCTGTCCCCTGAGTTTTTTCAAAATCTGGGCAAATAATTAGCGATCGAAGAAATCGCCTCATGGGAGAAAAGTTAAACATGATAATATTCACAGTAATTTAAAAATATTTCCGTTTAAAAATAAATAAAACTTTTATTTAAAAAGGGTTTGGTAGTTATTGTACGATCATTTTTAGGTTCATCATGGATTAGATTTTTCAATGATCCACGTGATTTACACATCCACATAACATTCAGTATAAAAGTAATCCTACTTTAAAATGATATTATTTATTAGATGTTAATAGAAATTCCTAGTATTTTTTCCTTTTCTTTTTTAAAGTTAGGAAGGGAATGAATATATATATATATATATATATATATATATATATATATATATCTCTGTCTCGCTTATACTACCATTGGAGAATATAGACATTTAAAATTAACTGCTCCAAGCATTTATCTCTGTCCTTTCCTATCTCACATTTTATACAGACAAGAATTCGTACATCTTCGTCTGACATCACGAATGGAAAAAAACAGTCGAACCGTACATCTGACTGAAAATAGTAATTACTATTTTCAGTCGCTATTTTTTTGACTATCGACTGTTTCGACTGTTTTCAGTTGATAGTTCCCAACGTTAATCTTAATATATAGTGGTGATTGGTCTTGTAGACCTTGTAAGTTTTTTCTATGAGGTTTATACATTTTGTGCTTTGAGTTCGGGTAAATCACTTGTAATATATTTTTATAAAAATAGAATGACTTATTAATTATATTTTTATTATTTCGTTTTATTAATTATTTTTTAAATCAAATGTGTTATTTCCAAAATTTTAGCATTTTTATTTATCTCCTGAACCTATTTGATTATATATATTTTCGACATTTAATCTAATAGTCGCCTTATTATGTATGTACGCATGCGCAAGACTCGGATTATTCTGTTTTAAAATTAAATGGAGCTCATTATGCGCATGCTGCAAGTCCGGGCATAACTGAGGAATAACGTATCCTCATATAGTCCAGATGTTATTTTTTACGAATAAGTAATTCACTTCTGAAGATATGAATAATTATTGGTCATGTTTAAATTACCTGCTGGTGATTCTGGGTAACGTGTTGCTAGTTTGATTTTCGGTCGGGTTGTGACCGTCCTTCGAAGCGACCGCCGCAAAGACCACGTCGAAGGCTAAGAGTAACCACTGCAGAGCGCCCACCAATTCCTGAAACGGGGAAATGTAGTGACGCGTCGCGATTTAGAGTATCGGTACGGTACCTTTCGAACTAAGGGACTGGCGTCCATGCTCGCGTGGTTGACTAGAGTCATGGCTATCGCATGATCGATATTATTTGCGTGTTCTGATCGTTTGGACACGGAGTTGATGAATGTTCCCAATGCGTATACAGCGGCTGCCCTCACCTGCGCGTTTAAACCAAATCAGTTAATGTGTAATTTCGGCGTTCTAATAGATCTAGGAATTAGTACTTGTCAATCTCCCACCTCATTAAGTCTGGTGAGTACGTCGGGTACACGATATTTTTCTATTAAAATTGCAACAGCCTAAATTTCACAACTCGTGCAGCGTGTGGGGGGTTCGGTAATCACTATTGCTGTTTTTTCAATAACAGCTTTTCGTTTGACATTGGCAGAACACAGTAATGAAAATATTTTTGCGTTTTTCGGACATCCCGAATTTTTAGAAGTTCGACAGCGATCTATTGGGCTTGGAAAAAATGTATAGGGTTTTTTCTGACAGTATGATCTGTTCCAACTGCACTTTCACCAGCAATTCACAGCGCCCAATAATTGATACCACGCGGTCTGAAGGTATAAGAGATCAGTATGCCTACGTCTCTCTCTTCTATTCATTTTAACGAATAAACTCGGTCCATGTAGATATTTTCTTCTCTGCTCTATTTTAATTTTTATTTATTTATATCATATCAAACATTTTGTTTCTTAAATCAGCAACGTTCGGTCATTTAGTATTTTAATTCTTCACGCCACTGTTGACCAAAACAACAAAACAGTCCTTGTTTTTTTTTTCTCTTTTGGTGGCTATAATTTTACTCATTTTGACTATGGTTATCACCACTTTTCACCGTTATATTATGTCCTTTTTCATAATGTGAAATTTTTCATTTTGTCTGCACTGAAGAAATGGAGGTGGTCTTTTTTGAACTGCTGATTTACTTACACAGTTCGCAGTCACTTAAGTTCTTTAAATATATAATTTAGAAACAGGTCAATTGAAAGGTCCCTGGCCTGACACATAGATGATGGTACTAGAATTAAATCCATATCTATTTTAGTTAGTCTTAACCCTCAAAAGTTGCGTGTATACATTTGACAGCTGTCGGATCATTAGTTTGTGAATTATAGCAATTTGAGCGAAGCAACTTTTGCTATTGCGAAAAAATGAATAAAAAGACCTTTCGCGTGTTGATAAAATATTGATTTTGAAGGGAAAAAATACAGTTGAAGCAAAAACTTGGCTTGATGCCGAGTTTCCGGACACTGCCCCAGGAAATTCAACCATCAAGGATTGATATGCTAAGGGTAGACGTAGTGAAATAAGCACTGAAGACGGTGAACGCAATGGACACCCAAAAGAGGTCGTTACCGACGAAAACATTTTAAAAATACACAAAATGATTTTGAATGACCGTAAATTGAAATTGCATGAAATAGCAGAAACTCTAAAGATATCAACTGAACGTGTACATAATATCATTCACGAATATTTGGGTATGAGAAAGCCCTGTGCAAAGTGGGTGCCGCGCGAGCTCACTTATGACCAAAAACAACGACGAGTTGATAATTCGGAGCAGCGTTTGAAGATGATCAAGAGTAATAAACCCGAGTTTTTGCGTTGATATGTGACAATGGATGAAACATGGCTACATCATTTCACTCCGAAGTCCAATCGACAGTCATCTGAGTGGACTGTACACGATGAACCCGCTCCAAAGCGTGGAAAAACGCAACAGACGGCTGGCAAGGTTATGGCATCTGTATTTTGGGATGCGCATGGAATAATTTTCATTGACTACCTTGAAAAAGGAAGGACTATCAACGGTAACTATTACATAGTGTTATTGGACTGTTTGAAGGGCGAAATCGCCGAAAAACGGCCGCATTTGAAGAAAAAGAAAGTGCTGCTTCACCAAGACAATGCACCGTGTCACAAGTCAGTAAAAACGATGGCAAAAATCCATGAATTGGACTTCGAATTGGCTGTTGTCAGATCTTAAAAGAATGCTCGCTGGGAAGAAATTTTCGTCGAATGAAGAGGTGATCGCCGAAACTGAGGCCTATTTTGAAGCAAAGGACAAATCGTACTACAGAAATGATATCGAAAAGTTGGAGGGTAGCTATAATCAGCGTATCACCCTTGAAAGGAATTATGTTGAATAAAAAAATTATTTTGCCAAAAAAATGTGTTTTACTATGGTAGGGCGGAAACTTTTCAATTGACCTGTTATGTATGCCTAATTCGTTATCGAGACAGTTCTTTGTCGTTCACATTAAAATAATTAGTTTTAAATCTGTACAGCAGCATCACCAATAGAATCATTATCAGCCACAAAGATTTGATAAAGCTCAGCAGAGGCTTTGTTCCAATCTTACAGGAAACATAATTAAAGTCCAATAGTGGATCTAGGAAAGGTGATTAAACTACTCTAGACCCGTCTTCCAAAGTGCTTTTGTCATCTGGGACAAATCTTTTAAGTCAAATCAAATTTAATATTAGTATTAGTTGGGTTTACCAAATCCTAAATAAAAATCCTGGATCTACTATAACATCGAAAAAATATCACAAAGATCGAAATTCACAATGTAGATCATCATTAAATCTCACAATATTAAAACTGAGACTGACAAAAGACAATAATATGAACTAATTCCTAGTTCTAGTGATATTTTTACCTCTGGACACGGATCTTTCAGTAAAATGTACAGTTTATCCGGAGCGGTATCTCTGACACCCGTCCACCTGTAACTCAACATCGATTAGACAAATCACCACCTCACCGGTTCGCGTAAGACCCTAACCTGGCGCTCTCGTAATGATCCCACAATTTTCCCAGACATATGGCGACCCATTTTCTCAGTTCCCGTTTCGGATCACCTGGAGAAAAAACACCGGCTAACGTAAAACGTCAAGTCCAAATACCACAACACTACCTAATTGTTCTAGGCAAACACTGACTAGAGATCCTTGAAGAGCTGCCTCTTGTCCGTCTCTGTAATTACTGACTAAACACGAGAGAACGAAGGTCGCTTGGGTACGAGTCGCGGACTGAAAGCGTGGAACAGATTAGTACAAAAATTCGAGATATCATCAACATGATCAGTACCGGCATCGAAGGATCCGCGATGATCTGCAGGAAGTATCGGTGTCCCTGCTCCCGGATCAAATCTGCCTGACAGGTCTAGAAAGAGATATCCCAACTACAACAACCATTAATCTCGCGACAATATCAACAACTTACATTGTCGACGGCGAGGATCTTGGCCCAGATATACACCAGCAGCGGGCGTAGTTCCTTGGCAGAGCTTTGTAACAACTTTAGAACATAAGGGGATATTCCTACGGATAGTGCTAGATTGACTGCCCATGGGCCGAGGTCCAGGAACCTTCCTAATAATTCCAGGGCTCTTGTTCTGTGAACTTGACTCAGGAGGACTTGCAGTACTATGGGCAGTTGTTCGGGAGGTCGACGGTTTTCTGAATCTGCGCAGCGATTGGGGTTTCAATTAGAGACTGACCGAATTAGGGTGGTTCTAAAACTTACTTAATTCTAACCAAACTTGGAATGCGGTGAGTTGTTCTTCGAAGAATGGTAAATTTTTAAATGTAGCTTCGCCTGATAGTATTTTTGGTAGTTGGCCTGCGAAAAAATGTATTACGTAATTCTTTAATGAACATCGGTAGTTTCATTTATTTTCAATCTTCTGGTAGGAAACAACACTATACTATTGAAAGACAATAATTTGTTTACATATTTAATCGCATTTCAAATATGGAAACATAATTATTGATACACAACCCCAGAAGTTGATTGTTTGCATTAATGGAAGTATCTTAAAAATACATAGCACATTTGGAATCACATTACACTTACACTGATTGTATACATTATGTTCTTTATCAATTTCATTTCATGATTCCGTTGTTATTTACTTAAGCCCTTAATAATCAGTCCATTTAAGTAATAATAAAAGTCATATCTTATATTTATCCCATAAAACAAAAATTAATTCATAAGTTATAAATTAGTGTTATTCTTTTTTAATTTCAGTTTATAATTTTAAATAAACAGGTTGATTTACGTCAGGAATTTGTTATAAATTCCAGTTTTAATGACAGACAAAAATTAACATTAGACATGACGTTTCTCAAAATTTCTTACGAACTCATCATATAAAATAGCTCCACACCTGATTTGTACACTATATTGATGGTACAAACAGCGCTAACCAAATTATTGAAATGAATTATCAGTGACGATTCGAAATCAATTAAAATATTGTAATTAACGAGTCTAGCGCAGTTTAAACAATTTTCAATGTGAACTTATTACCTTAGTTCTTTAAATCAATAATTCACATCAATTTTTGAATAAAAACGCTATTGACGAACCATTATTACTTTTGTTATTATTGTTTTTAGTTTTAAATAATAGGTAATTTTAAACAAAGTTGACTTATGTCAAAAATATGGTTCCTTAATTTCAATTCCACTGACGGATAGCGTGATATTGGATATAGTACGTTCGCCAGTTTTACTGAACGATATTAAACGTCAAAAAGAAAATATCATAGTACTCTTAACAATTTTATCAATTACAGCGCCTTTTATCTACATCAATTTATCTTCGTTGTCAAGTATATTAGCGCCACACTGTGACAAAATAATTCTCGACGTAATGTAGACCTAGAATTCCTTAATAGCAGTTTCCAACTTGTTAAGATATATTGTAAGTTATACTATTATGACATACGAGCCGTTGCTATGCAACGCATACATAAATATGAGTAGAAATTGACGTTTAGTGTGAGACATCTAGAAGAGTCCGCGAGAGAAATTTTAAACGTTTAAGTTAAAGACAGTTGTCATTAGACGTAGTAGTAATTTAGTTGTTTGTAGTTTTCAGTGTTTATCGATTATTATATTTGTATATCTAGAACATTGCTAGGCTAAAATAAAAAGCCTACACTGCCGAATTCGATATTTTTATTGGATTATGGAATTGTCCACACTTACCTAAGCACAAATCCAAAACAAGATCCCACGCGTCCCACATGGGATGTTGGAATGTTGACGGCAGTTCGGGCGACGAGACCGGGGTGCAATCGCAGGACCTCATGATCCTCTCGGCGAGAAGGAAATTGCGAAACAGGCTCGCGACAAGCAGGTCCTGCCTGAATAATTTTTGAAACAGTTCTGGAAAGGAATCAAGGTATGATATCAAAGCGCCGGTTTATTTGATGACATTGTCATACCTTTCGGTAAAGTGTTCCAAGCTATGGTATCTGTGATGGCGGTGAATATCCAGTTCAGTTCCCCGAACATAGACTTTCTATCGGATATAGAGCCTGGAACTCTGGCGGAAAAATTTTCGTTACCGTGTTATGCTGCGGTTTTGGTGAGAAACTTACTTGTCTACCATATCTCTGGTCACTTTCGGTATTAGTTTAGATGTGGACTTTAAAACACACCATCTAAGGGCTATCTTAATAGGTGTCGTTAAGCACGCTGTGAACAAATCGGCTGGTAATAAAGGATTCATCGGCAATTGTTCATTAGCGGCACAAGCGGCCAGTTGTATACATTCGTTGAACGAAGGTGGGCCAGTTGATGGACTGGAACGTGATTGTGCTGAACTGGCTAATGATTGCTACATCACATACAAAAATAACTATAAACTGAAAATCGTCTGTAACATTTGCACATTCTTACCTCATACTCTGCCCTGTGTTGAAGAGCGAAAGTTTTGAATGATTCAACTATTATACCAGCGTTCGAACAATCATACACATAAATGGAAGGTGAACCCATCCACGTTTGTAAATCGTAAATTGATAGTGGAATGTATTGGGTATAAGTCTGGAAACATTGATTACAAAATCACAATTGTATATCAAAAATATATCAGAAGTTCTAAACCTCTGCTTTTATGACATACCCTATTAAAAACCCAAATTTCTCCATTAGTTGTTGGTTTAGGAACGCCGTGTCCATTGTAATGGAACAAAACTCGTTCTTCTTTAGCGTTCCTTCTTAAAGATAGGCACAATTTCTTTACATCATCAGATGTGGGATCCAAAGACTGAAACAAGTTTTACAAATTACTAGTTGATATTCATCTAAAAAACTTGAATGTGGAACTTAATGAGAATAATGGTATAAACACAAATTCAAAATTTGAATGTAGTCTTGCGAGAAGAGCGGGATTTGGACTTAATCGCAGCGGTGTAGATAAAATGTCCCACACTGCCAGTTTATGGAATAATCTATTAGATGTCAAAAGCGTACAATTGTCGTTTTTACCGACTTTGTTGTATGACCATTTGTTGTATTCATTTTAAATCCAAGCTAATTATCAAAATCATAGAGCGCTATTGGAAAAAAAAGGAGACTAAAATCATCTGAAGCCAGAATCGTAAACAGTGGCGAAATCTGCTGGAGAATGTTCTAAGCCTTGCAGCGCCACCATATGTGCATTGGTTGCCAACTTTTTCTGTTACAATGCAGTTGAACATTTTGAAATTAATCCATCAATAACACTCAATATTTCATGGAGTTAAGACAAATATATACAAGCCAAATTCCTCTATAACTGTTAAAATCATTTAAAGATTACCATGGTAACCCAATAATAACAAAATATAAGAATATAAAACATGTTCAAAAAAATTCCAAAATAATACATTGATTTTTTTGGAGTTTTGCTCATATGAAAGGTGAAATTTTATATATAAAGATGGTAGGTTAAAAATCAGTTTTGAATAAAATTTCCTCATGGTTGTCTAAGTTAAAAATGGAATAACTAAGCAACATTTCAAATAAATAACATGTATAGTTTTGCAGAGCACATGGTGAGTTTGCGATATTTTGTTTATGTATATTAATAAGTAATGAATTAAAGTATACTATTATTATCTTACTAGTTTATATCTTGCTCTTGGTTGCCACCTCTCATATTGGTTCTGTAAAGCTTGGCCGATGGTCTCCAGAGCTTTTGGGGCGGACATTGTTAATGGATCTAAAATTACCAAAACATTAAACTGAGAAAGCAATTATTAAAAACTACTATTTACCTATCCAGCACTCTAATCTAGCACAAGGCTGTGTTTTCATAATATCAGGTGGATCTACCCCGACATTTAAGCATAATACTAGAGCTACGCTGACTGTTTTCATCTATAAAACTCATAAATTTAGTCATAATTTCTCATTTAGTTATATATTTGTTACCCTTTCTTTCATCCTCCATGTCTGCGTTTTCCAATCGAGTCCCAGGATTTTTTCAATGTGTCGTTCTTCGCTAAAAGCCAAAGGCAAATCTTTATCAGAAATTTCGGGCTTTTTTTTAGAACGGTATTCCTTAGTTATATTTTCTTCATTCTCCGTGGTCTCCCATGCTTCTTCAACATTCCAATGCATTTTGATGAATAACAAATGAATCCTTGACTTACAGACCCTTAAATTTTATTAACAACATTAAGCAACTCATTTAAAACGCATTTAAATCACTTTCAAAACACATGGCACAAGCGGAATGACAACAAACTGCGATGCGACGATGTCACATGTCAGTTTAAGTATTTTTAGGTATTTTCTGTTTGACACCCGTCACAATTTTTTTTGTGGTCATATATAAAAGGATTTGATAAATAATTTATCTACATAATTTCTTTGCGTAATCTGTTGTTTTATAATTAGAGTATATCTAAAATATGTGAAAAATATAACTTCTAGTAAGTATCACAGCCAAGTGAGGTTGAAAACAATAGTGATATAAACATTACCGATATGTGAGGTTAGGGTGGGTGGTAGTGTTGAATTTTTCGACAATTTTTGGGATATATAATTTCGGATCCGATTTAATTAAAATTAGGATGGACGATTTTGCTTGCCCACGATGCAGAACAACGAAATTTCAGAATCCGTCATTAAAAATGATGGTGAATGTTTGCGGCCACGGGCTATGCGAGAGTTGCGTGGATTTACTGTTCCTTAAAGGTTGGTCCATAATTTTTGACTGATAATTTTCGAAAGGTTAATAGAAACTAATAATTGCAGGTTCCGGAAATTGTCCTGACTGCAAGATTCCTCTGCGTAGGAATAATTTTCGCGTACAGTTATTCGAAGATGCCACAGTCGAAAAAGAAGTTGATATACGCAAAAGGGTCTTAAGAGATTACAATAAAAAAGAAGAGGATTTTGCGACCTTAGCCGAATACAATAATTATTTAGAAGAAGTGGAAACTATTGTTTATAATTTAACCAATAATATAGATGTAGTTAATACTAATAAGAAAATTGAACAGTACAAAAAAGAAAATAGGGAACAAATTCAAAAAAATAAAGGTAGGCTGGGGAGAGATGAGTATGAACTCGAGGAACTCCTCGAATTAGAGAAGCATATCAATGAAGCTAGGAAACAGGAGATATTGTTGGAGGAGACCGAGGCGAAGAAAAAGAGGATACAGAGAAAGGAGGCTTTAATAGATGAACTGATGTTTTCAAATACTGACGCTAAAAATATCGTCAACACCTTCGCTCAACAGGCCAAAGAAGAACAGGAAGAAGAAGCTAAGAAACCACCTTCTAAGGTTACTAAATTCTCAACGGGCATAGAGTTTGGAAGAAAAACGCACACAACCTTCCTACCAGTTCCGACTGATGACGGACCGCTGTACGAATACGTTCCTATTATCGTAGATCCCGACGGCCCTCAGCCTCCACTAGATAAGGACATAACCACCAAAGGGTTTATGAGTCATGTTCGAGCGGAGACAGAACAGGAAAGGGCCGGAGGATTTAAAACCACCATAGCTTGTATGAGAGCCTTACAGGAAGCTATGATGGGCTTATATCATACTAAAAGATCTCAGTATTAACCATAAAATAAATTTAAACTAAATCTTACCTCTTGTATGCTTAAAAAATAAAATATCGAATTACATTTTTTAATAGATTTCAAATAAAAGGCGCCAACATATTTTCATTCCATCAAAGTTGGCGCGCACCTGTACGCATACAGCGTACACTTTTTTTTTTGACATATATTACTGATTTCTTATAATTATTTTCACCACTTTTTAAAGTACAGGTCCCTATACTTTTAGTGTTCTAGTGTACTAGATTTGTTAATAATCCGTCATCCATTGTAATCTTTGAATTATTAAAAACAAAATTTGACAAAAATGTCGACATTACAAAATCAATATAGGATAGATGAGTTCTAAAGAACTAATTTTATTTTTCAATTCCAACAGCGACTGTTTTATATTTATTCGTCTAAAAATAATACTAAACATTGCAATTTCAGGTGGTCAGGCGAAACGTCAAGCAAACGCACGCGGCATCACGCTTTTGTAACCGCGTCATCTCGATATATTGTAAACATATTTGGTCAATAAAACAGCCAGTGTACGTCATAGATGACTTCGAGTATACTGCCACATGCAATTTGTAAATATGTAGAATTTGTTTTAATCTGGAAGCGGATTTTTACTTTTCATTTTACGTTAGTTAAAAAGAGGCAAAATACTCTCCGGTTCGTCGAAACATATTTCAACTTTACTAAGTGTCTACGGGTAAATTTTAATATATGACGAAGAACTGTTACTGTATATAGCCTGACTGAAAATTCAGTGCGGCACGAACGAATATATAGTAATGATTTTATTTAAAGTTACCTAAAGCACATACGTATACATATTTCCAACGTATGTAGGTGTTAAAACCAGCAATCCGAATGTATGATTATAAAAATATGATCTGCAGGATGTCTATAAGCGCGCGCTGAACTTTAAAATCAGGGTATCTTTTAAATTGCCGCGCCTACACACTGTCACCAATATCAACGTCAAATTCCCTAGATTTGTTCTGGTGGGAATCATCAGGTCTTTGACGTTTGTCATGTTTATTAAAGTGTAGGTGTATCGAATTTGGTTCTTTGGAGTGTATAGGTTTTTTTCGGGTTTTATTTTATTCATTGAGTGACTGGTATATTTTTACAAACTAAGTAGTTCAGAAAATGTCCAAGTCAAATGATAAAGCTCCGAGTCATCAGACCTACAAGTTAGTTATAGTTGGCGGAGGAGGTGTTGGTAAATCTGCGATAACTTTACAGTTTATTCAGGTATATTAAATTGAATTATCCAATTATTTTAAGTACGATTTTATTTTATAAGAACGCCACTTGTCTCGGCTGTACAGGTTTTATATAACGCGTATTCCTTTATAAGGAAATCAGCTTAACCTTGTACTAAGCCTACACTTTTAATATTTGCAATCTGTTTCTTTAATAACCATTTGTTTATTTTAGAGTTATTTTGTAACAGATTACGACCCTACAATTGAAGACTCCTATACAAAACAATGTGTTATCGATCATATACCCGCAAAATTAGATAGTAAGTTACACTTTGCATATATTCATTTATTCATTGAATATTAACCATAAATTTGTTTTAGTTCTGGATACTGCAGGACAGGAAGAGTTCAGCGCGATGAGGGAACAATATATGAGGTCAGGTGAAGGATTCCTTCTCGTATTTTCAGTTACAGAGAGGTCGAGTTTCGATGAAATTTACAAGTTCCATCGACAAATACTTAGAGTGAAGGATAGGGACGAGTTTCCTATGCTTATGGTAGGAAACAAGGTGAGTAATAGTTGCAATTACAAGAACAGATAACCACAAGTACGCGGTCGTGCTTATGGGAAAAGCGAATTGCCTTCAGGATGTATTACTCACTTTAAAACTAGGCCAATATTTACCATGAAATGTTTCATTGCTTGTTGATTTAGATATTATGATATTATTTTTATATTTAATGATAGTAAAGTAACCTTCAAATTGGATTTTTATAGATCAAAGTTGGCATGTTTACATATGTGAAATAATAGCCTGAAATAACTTTTATGAATTATAATATTTTTAGGTTATAAACATACGTAGATGCGTACATTTTATAGCTTTATTTTAAAGATAATACCTACCGAAAATGTAAAAGTAATTCATTAAATTGATAAGTCAATCCACAATATTATTTTAGTAACTGACGTAAGGCTCTAGTCTTGTCAGTTATTTTGTTTATATCGTTTTACAAGGCCTCTTTTAAAAGTACGTTTGTTTATCTGAAGAATTTACACGTCCAATTTTGCTGTAAGATTTTAATTTTAAGCGTCCGTCAAATTTTCCATCGCATCTATTTCAATATGTATGTCCAATCAGATTAGTTCTTCCTTGCATTAATCTCTAGTATACATTAATTTAACTAGAAGTGAATCTATCAAAACCATTTCATGATTATCGCATTTCGGCAAGATTGTCGGAAAAGTCAAGTAGGTGTCAGATGGGACTTTCATTATTTATAGAGTAATAAATACGACTTGAGTTTTTGACCAGTTTTATAATTTTGTATGATACTTTAAATAAATTTACGGTTTTTATTTTTTATGAGCGAACATAAATGGATAAAGGATATTGGAAAAGTGTTTTCTAAACTTTCTTCTTCTTTCTTTGTGGTTAAATGTTCTATTAAATATTTGTCATGTAAGTATTGTAATCACCAAACTTACTTTATTATGACTTAATGAATGAGATTAATTTCTATTTGTGATCAATGTGCTAGCCATAAATTGTTTTACTTACTATATAATGAATATATGTTAAAAAAAAATCCATCCGAGGCACATCTTTAAAGGTAACCACGAATTTGTATTTAACTGCTAGGAGTGTTAAAATATACATTTTGAAGTTGTTTTTTTTAATTAAAGGTGGATTTAGATCACCAGAGAGTGGTTTGGCAAGAGGAAGCCCAACAGTTAGCTCGCAACCTCAAGATACCGTACATAGAGTGCAGCGCCAAGTTGCGCATGAACGTAGATAATACTTTCTACGAGTTGGTTCGTGTAGTTCGCAAGTTCCAGATGTCGGAGCGGCCACCTCTAAAACCCAGTTACATGAAGAGAGATAAAAAGAAGTGTTGTATAATATAATAAACTTTTTTTTCTCTCGCCGAGACGTCTGAAAAAAATAGTCAGCTACACATCACGTGGTTTGGTATGGAAAAAGAAGTATGGTAAGGTATATAAGCGTGTATCCATGTTTTTTTCTTCTATACCTTAATCACATATCATAAAACAAGCTAAACGTTGAACTCGTCATTTTCGGTACCTGGGAAATGAACAGGCTTCTCAACATATCCGTTGTTTATATGATAAATGTTTTTAAAACGTGCAATATTGTTTCTTTCCAGAGATGTGATCAGTAAAAATATCTAACTTTTAACACATTTATATATGTTGCTGTGGCAAAAGGAAACTTTAAATATCCTTACACTTTTTTGTAATGAAATACACATTGTTGCTGTTTTATTTTTAGTGATCACGTTTCTTAAACTATGTAAGTCTGACTTTGCTCTCAATGCTGTGTTTTTATGAAAACCCGATGAATATTGCAACAAATTGATCGTATGCTTATTAACTGAAGGTGGAGAAAGTTTTCCACAAACTCTATCCGCCTTCCAATGAACCACATTAAATTTGAAATACTTTACTAGCTTTATTCTTGATTTGGAGAACCTTATATGAAAAAAGTATATATATACATATATATTTCTACAAAGTGTATTTGTGATACCCGGTGTAATTGTTTGAATCCCAGTTATTTCGTTTGTCTTTCTGGATCAAGGCGATTGATCTTGAGCTCGACGCCATTTACTTGCTTGATCCAGAACGGGAAACGAAACCTTACGATGTCAACAATAGAGTGAATAATTATAAGCGAATAATTATATTAACACCAATAAGGTTATTTTTATATTGACGATATTTTTCTAGTGTGAACTTAGCTTAAATTCTAATCGACTTGCTTTACGTTACATTGTACAATGATTTGAACAGGTTTGGTTTTGTAAATAGCGATATTAGTCTTTTAATGGGCTTCAACGCCGGTTTTTATTATTTCTTCACCCGCCTGATATTACGACACGGTTGATTGACTCTTTAACAGGTTTATTTTCTCTCAGAACACTGCCAAAAAATACATCAATACTTGTACAATTTTTTTAGTTTACCTTGTTGATATATTGGGAGAAACGTATATATATACGCGGTTGTTGATTTGTGCTAAATGTCTAATATATTTTTTAAAACCTTACTAATTGTTACCTTAGCTGAATTATTGTCGTTTCGGAATCAGGGTGGCCCTGTCCCTTCCGTTGTGTTTTCACGTCAAACTTTCGACAATAAGATTGTTGCTTTTTGAAAAAAATTCGAGGCACAACGTCAGTCCGTTTTTTTTAACCAGGGTGGCGCGACTGTCACTTGTTTGAGATAATCCCTACAAGACAGTCAAAAAGATTCAAGTCTCAAGAATTATAGATTGACTTGGTGGGTTTCCGTGTTGTTGAAACTATATTCTTGAATTTCCAATTTACATTTTCTATTAACGACAACTCTTTAATTAAAAGCAGATATTTATGGAAACCCTTTTTTATAGTTCCGGATGTAACTCATTATCGATTGCCGGTGTACATTTTTTGTTTGAATAAAAGTCAAGAGATGTCGAGTCCGGATTGTCTTGTCTTGATGTTTTCAAGCTGCTCTGACCGAAACTTTAAACTTGTTCTAAGAAGCAGTATTCAAGCTGTGTCGCGTCACCCTATACCTCATTTGCTAACCTACGCTGAAAGCTTTAAAGTCTCCGTTGTTGCTGTGTCTTTGATTTTCATTTCTGAATCGTTACCGTGGCATGATGGTTGTAATTTCGATGTTGGTGTTGCGGTGGGTACGTGAAGAAGTTGTAACGTTGTATCGCCTCCCGTTGAGTTTCGCGTCTCAATTTGCCCATTTTCGATAGAGTGAGTTTTTATTGTAGTACAATAAATCAGAAAAAATAATCTGGTGCTATTTTTGGTAGGTAAACGAGGACTTTTACAGCAAAATAGTTTTATTTATATGTATATTGTGTTCGAAAGTTTATTATTTGATACTAATGTAACATTATCTAATAACGAAATAAATGTTTAATGTATATAAATTTTTAGTTTCATTTTATTTTCTCTATACGTAAAAATTCCAGATGCCCCAAAACACGAGAAGTAATTAATAGGTTCACTTGAAATTAGTATACAACATTGTATTTTATCAAAGGAGTGTTATTATAACATTCTTATTCGTGTTTTGTGACGGAATGGAAATGTTCGACGTTTTATTTATAGTTTGTCATAATTATGTTGCCATGGTAACAGCTAAGTCAACTGTCATTTTTGCAAGAAATTTAATTTCCATTTCAATTTAACCTTTTTAAAATTTATTTCTTTTGTATATATGCAAATTCAGTTTAAACTTTTGTTTATGTCTTTAAAACTCGAAAAGTAGCCTATGGAAAATTTCAACTTCAACAAGGTTTAGAGAAAAGCACGTTATAACAAATTATTTTCTATAATCTAAAGATTAAAAGAATTCGGTTGGATTAAATATTATGTATGTCTGACAAATTAATATATCTGTATTTTTTGCTCCGATATCTTTACTCATATATTTGCAAATATGTCAAGTTTTAAAACATTACATGATAAAGTGATTATAACTCAATGTGATTATATTATGGTTGAAAAAATAATGGCGAAAAATAATTTAATACAAAGTGCCGTTAATTTTTTTTTATTTTAAAAATATTGTAATTGTATTTTTTTAGTAAATATATAGTCAATTCGAAATAGCAATGACATGGGAAACGTCGCAATGTTGCCGCAGATACTCTGAGTCTCATTTAGGCTCTGACATATAAAAAGATTTTAATATAAATAAAATAATTGAACACATATTCTATTAAATATAATTTATTTTAACATTATAGTACATCATATGCATTTATTATCGAAGAACTTAAAACTACAATTAATTTTAGAGCCACAATAATTCATAGGTTAGTAAATAAAATAATTAGCTATAAATATAATAATATTATAATAGTTAGCAATAAAATGAAATAGTTTTATTTGCTTTAATGTATTTTCAGAACTTTTGAACACTTTGTTGAGCTTTTATGTTGACGTAATGGCGGAGGCTATGTCGAGTTTTATGAACCTTATCGCTTAACTGAGTTTAGTGAAACTGAGATCTTCAAACCTTGCTTTGGTTTGTTACCAAACTGCAACGGTACGTCGACTATGTTTGTTGAAATGTTATGAAACAAAAGGTAATTAAAAACAGTAATTTATGTTATTAGTATTTCAATATATTTTAGGAAATATTGATTATCTGAAGATTTTGAATTTGACTGAAAATTTCTTTTGCCTTACAAAGATCCAATGTGTTTGTGATTTGATACATAATGGAGATAATTTCCAGTTTTGAAAGCTTCAATTTCTTGTACTATTTATTGATATTCGCCATAGTTGATAATAATGAAATAGTGAAATGTTTAAAATAGAATAGCAATATTTTTTAACATTATTTAATTTTAATATATATTGTTTTATTGTTATTGAGCAAAAGAGCGTAAATTTTAAATTCCGGGACGTTCATTTGCATTTTAACTTGACAAAGATCCAAATGTGGTTTAGTTCTTTCGAATCTGTCGTGTGTTTTTCTCTGGGTATTATTTTACTTGCGTTTTGTGAGTTCTAATGGTGAGTACAAAGTTGAACGAAGCGAAAGTTTGGGGTCTGCGCGAGAACCTGCGCGGAGATTCGGCATGGATTCTGCGAAAATCTGTCCGTTCGCGGTGAACGAAATCAATTCGTGGGGCGTTCGGTTCTTCTCGGAAAGTTTCGGTCTGCAAAAATCATTTGACGGTTTTCATCGTTTGGTTCGGAACCCTGTATTTTTCTGTTTATAACTATACTTTTCACAATGGTAAAATGACGCAATGATGGTATATGTATCGTCTAAGCGCTTTATTATCAGTATCAAATTATTGTAAGTATGGCCGTATTACTATTTTGAAGGTGAAATATTCGTTAACTGGGTTTAAATTATTTCAGACACAATGGCTAAGTAGTATGAAAAAATAAAAGCTGACAAGTGCAAGATGATTTGGATAGAAGAGCCACAGTCCTTATAAGAGGATATTGTGTTAGTATTTTTCCAAATTATAAACTAAAAAATAAATTTGCTAACAAGCATATTTGAGATATATCTTGGAAAAAATGAAGGAGTAACACGTTGAAACTAGTGATATATGTGCTGTGTAAAGAATAACAGGTATGTGACTCTTTTCTGTAAAACTACTGTGTTTAATGAGTTTTACTTTATATTTTAGGTCGAAGATCCAGAAAATACTACCATGTTTTTTTGGAAAGCAGCTAAGAAGCGACTTTTGAGTATAGTGCATTTAATGGGTGGTTATTTTGCATTGTTCTATGAATTAAATAAAATTAGTTGGCAAATTTTTTAAATATTTTCAATGTTGTGATTATGTTAATAATGTTATTATTAAAAATGTTTTCTCTCACCAGTTGTGAAATACTTTTCCATATTATGACACATATGTATCATTCAAAGACATCTTTATAGTAATAATTAAATTACAAGGAAAACAGGGTTATTTTATCGAAACCAAGACATATGTCATTCATAATCCCGCCAATTTTTCCCACGTTTGTTCAAATTTGTTGGCCAGATCCGCGGCTCCTGGAACTGCGTTCTGGTCGTCGTCGAGCGCTGACAATAATTGTGGCGAACACTGGAACTAAGCAAAGTGCATGCGCACTACGACTTTGAACCAATTTTGAAACCTGTTCATCACGAATCTTCTCTGAATTCAGTTCTGCTCATGCGCATTTTCAATTTTCCCACGAAATTCGCCCCGAATGCCCAGGTCTGTACCCACCATAACAGGTATGATTTGGCGCATCCACCATATTTTATAATTAAATGTTTAAAATACAGTAGGAATATATTTTTTTCATTTTTATACATTTTATTTGATTGTTATTGACCCAGGGCGGATTTTCATCTAAACCTGGAAAGTTTCACTTCCACCTTAACCTCTCCTCCAACCTCCACTCCCTCGCCGTCCTTTCCATCACGAGTCATAAATATTCCGCTCTCGTCCGGCATTAATGGCATCATCGGAATCTAACCGGGGGATCGGCGAACGGCAAATTTCCCTAATTCGATGGAACGAAATTGGAAGCGAGCCGGCGAGAACGGCGGGGCGGACGGGCAGCGGGGAGCCGCCGTCGCCCGCGGGGGAGTCTCGGGCCCCGTTTTCGGCGTCTTCGCCGTCGCTCGGTGATTGGTAATTGCGGCCCCTGCGGCCGTGGGGGCCCAATCAGCGGGCGGGGTGTAGTGGCGCGGAAAACGCCACTCGAACGCCAACCCCGACGGAATAACAATGATGACCGAGAGCTGTAAGGGGATGTAATCGCGGCGGTCGAGATGGTGGCGGGCGGGTTCGTTCGTTGGCCGATTGGGGGAGGGGGACGGGTACCCGGTTGTTAGTCGGAAGGGCGAGTCGTGTAACCGTGATAGTTACTTTGTGTCCCGTATTATTTTAAGCGGATATTATTGTCTAGAAATTTGAAAAAAAGCGATTTTTCTGTTATTTTCAAATCTTAACCCCTTAAAAATATAACAGGTTCAAAAAAACAGTGAACTCACGTCATGAACTAAACTTATGATGTCAACACGCCACAATGTTGCCGCATCAATTCCAAGTTTTAGTTTATTTTGCCCTTGACATATAACAAAATTTTAATCTAAATAAGATAATTAAACAAAAATAATAATATTATCAAATATAATTTACTTTAAGATTGTAATACATCTTAGTACTTAATATATCTATATTATATTATATATTCGATTATCGAAGGAACTTGCAATTGAAACTGCAATGAAATTTAAATTGCAATTAATTGTACAATCATAACAGTTTGTAAGTTAAGGTTGTGTTTTATTATAGCAGGTCAATTGAAAAGTGCCCAGCCTGACACATAGATGGCGCTACTAGAATTAAATCGATATGTTTTTTAGTTAGCCCTAACTCTCAAAAGATGCGTATATAAATTTGACAGCTGTCGGATTATTGGTTTGTGAATTATAGCATTTTAAGTGAAGCAACTTTTCTTATTGTGAAAAAAATGGATAAAAAGGAATTTCGCGTGTTGATAAAATATTGCTTTTTGAAGGGAAAAAATATAGTTGAAGCAAAAACTTGGCTTGATGCCGAGTTTCCAGACACTGCTCCAGGAAAGTCAACTATCAAGGATTGGTATGCTAAGTTTAGACATGGTGAAATGAGCACCGAAGTCGGTGAACGCAGTGGACGCCCAAAAGAGGTTGTTACCGACGAAAACATTAAAAAAATCCACATGATTTTAAATGACCGTAAATTGAAACTGAATGAAATAGCAGACACTCTAAAGATATCAACTGAACGTGTACATCATATCATTCACGAATATTTGGGTATGAGAAAGCTCTGTGCAAAATGGGTGAAGCGCGATCTCACTTTTGACCAAAAATAACGAGTTGATAATTCGGATCAGTGTTTGAAGATTATCAAGCATAATAAACTCGAGTTTTTGCGTCGATATGTGACAATGAGCCCGCTCGCAACAAAAACGCAACAGTCAGCTAGCAAGATTATGGCGTCTGTATGTTGGGATGCGCATGGAATAATTTTCATTGACTACCTTGAAAAAGGAAGGACCATCAACAGCGACTATGACAGCGTTTTTGGACGGTTCGAAGGACAAAATGGCCAAGAAACGGACGCATTTGAAGAAAAAGAAAGTGCTGCTTCACTAGGACAATGAACCGTGTTACAAGTCAGTGAAGATGATGGCAAAAATCCATGAATTGGGCTTCAAATTGCTTCCTCATCCACCGTATTCTCCAGATTTAGTTCCCAGCGATTATTGCCTGTTATCAGATCTCAAAAGAATGCTCGCTGGGAAGAAATGTTTTTCGAATGAAGAGGCTATCGACGAAAATGAGGCCTATTTTGAAGCAAAGGACAAATCGTACTACAAAAATGGTATCGAAAAGTTGGAGGGTCGCTATAATCAGTGTATCATCCTTGAAGGTAATTATGTGTTAAAATAAATGTATTTTCTTTAGTTAAAATAAGGAATCTGTGTTAAGTACAATAATGAAATGTTACTAGTTTCTAGGGACTTTAGAGTTATGTAGTTGTCAGAGATATACAGAAGTGTAAGTCTAGAGATAAACCACGTTGTACCTTGTTGTTGTATATAGTTTAATTCATTAGTTCATAAAGTTTTCAACTGTTTAGATAGGTGTATTACATAAAGCTATTTGTTAAAGCTAATATCAATTAATTTTGCCAATAAAATATGTTTTACTATGGTAGGTTGGGGTCATTTCAATTGACCTGTTATAAAATAATTCATGCTGTTTCCATCATGCAAAGCAATATGTCTGCAATGAATTATTAATAAATATTATGACTAACAAAACCTAATCCATTTTTATTCCAATGTATACCTTCTCCATCAACTTTTGTTGTCTTATAACACTATTTTATTATCATCTTGCCATGCGTGACTGAATTTCCCATTCTGAAATATCTCTGTCTCATATAAATACTATATACGAAATAATGAAATAATAATAATAATACTAAATACTACCTACTTTAGAAATTGTATTCTTTTAAATGCAACGTCTGGAAGTTCCATTAGACTTCTTTGTCGGTTATCCTTACACCATTTGGGTCCTATATTACCCAATAGTGTACGAAGAGATGTTCTGCATCTCTTCAGGGGCTTCGTATCTCTAAGTTTTGTATAGATACTTCCTAGACTAACAGTTTTTTCTGAAATAATTGTATTAAATTTTGTTTATACTGAAAAAACTAGTCACAGGTTTTATATATTTTATATATTTGATCTGGGATGAGGACGGTTTCTTTTCCGTTAATCCATTATATTATTTTGCATTTTTTGGGATATTTCAGTGACTATATTTAAATATCTATATACTATAAAAATATCTATATTATTGGCCGATATTTCGATATTTTTTCTTAAAAATATCGATATATCTTTTGTGAAATATCGATATATTTTCTAGTTGTTGCAAAAAACATCACTGTATCAAAATCGATATATTGACATTTTATAAAATATCGATATTTTTCTCGGCGGCCGCCATCCCTACACTGTGTCCATATTAAGATTCAGTGTAGCTGCAATAGTCTAAACGTGTATTTAATAAATACAACACTACTTATAGTAAGTTAGTATTTCACAGTATGGTTACTTACATCTCTAACGCATTTTACTAGCAAGAAGGGGCTCTTTTAACTCGAATTACTTCGTTTCTTTTTTTAAAATATATTTTAAAGTCTCCTTTTACCAACTAGGGGTTTATCTGGACTGGACGTAGGTCGTAGTTTAACGTGGGCTTTGAGCCACGGTCCTCGGCATTAAGCCTACCGACTGGCGAGTGACCAACTTAGAAATCATCCCAGAAAATATCCGGTCTTACCCAGCCTGGTTACTGGCGTGATTGGGATCACGTTCCTTGTCGAATTTTGCACTCTTGCCTAGGACAATCAGAAATATTAAACAATCACAGACATAAATTCGGGATCATGCCCCAGCATGATTCGAACCCGCGTCTATCGCTAGAGTAGGTGGACCATCCTGCCGCCTTCACCAGTGTGTCAACCAAGCCGGCTAAATGGCTTCGGCATTTTCAATCAGAATAATAAATCTCTTATCACTATTTGAGGAATTTTGCATACATTTGTCAACCGGACGACCTCTTGACCGATCATTTTTGATTGTATACAATTCAGCAATCTTTTAATCGTCTCCAAAACGAACGACCACCGTTCCCGAAAAAAAAAAACTTTAATCATGCCCAGAAATGCCGGGACGTAAGAGATTGCGTCACCGAGGACCGCCGCTTAATTTTCCTGGTGACGGTTAACGCGGAATAAAGACGATAATAATGATAATAATAAATGCCGACCAGAAGAAGTCGTTAGTCCTTCCGGAGGTGCTCGACGAGGAAAAATACGGAAACGCCGCTGAAATACGAGCTCGGGGGGTCCGGGATCCGCCCCCGATGTGTCGTTTTACCTAATTGTCCTCTTGGATTGTTTCATTAGCGAGCCTCGTTAAAAGTAATGGGTCCCGGATGCAGCGCGCCCCCCCTCCGCCCCTTCCCGGGGGGTAGCGCTTCTCGCTCTCCGGCCGTTCTCCGCCTCTCTTGCGGGCTCGTTTCTCCCTCTTCAAACTTTCGTTATTTGTCGCTTTAATTGGTCCGGGCGAGGAGATTGGCTCATGTCGGGGGTCGGAGGAATTTTTCACGTGTCTCACATACAAGGCGCGATGGACCGTTCGAGAAGGAACCCATTTGTTACGTGCTCGTCGCCGTTCAAATATGTTAATCGAAGGTACGATAAAGTATTTCGCCTTTCCGAAACCGAGGATTTCAAGAATACTAGAAAAATCTGACACCAACCGAGACTACAAATTATTCATTATGGAAAGCAACGAGAGAGCTCAAAAAGCCTCAGCTGCATCACCTATATTTAAAAAAAAATTACATTCACTGGGCTAAAAGAAGAGTGATATTTTCTCAAATCACTTAATAGGATCTAAACGAAGACTTTGACAAGGTCTGGCACGACGGTTTTGATCGCAAAATGCGTGCAAAAATGCGGCCTCCGAGAAGACTTTTATTTCAGATCTGCCGAGAAAAGAGCACATTGATGTCGCGTTTTACGCTGACGATACTGCTTCTTCACGGCCACCAGATTCGAAGTTACAACTCAAATTCTGGCGGTTGCAAATCAACCCCCTGAAAACCCAAGCCATCATTTTCCATAAGAAGCGTTATGCACGGCGCGTCTCGCAACTTAAGATCGACACCGCAATACCATGGCTGGATAACGTCACGTACCTAGATCTCCACTTCGACCGACGGTTCGGTTTCATTCAAGAGAATAAGTAAACTGTTAATTTCCAATCTATATAACATTTGTTCACAATTCTTGATTGTCTTATCGAGTTTGTTCAAACCGAAGGTGTTATTAACCATTCCTGTTTCTTTTAAGAGCAATATCTGGGAATTCCATTTGATCTCTTCGATACTTTTCAGACCAACAGTTTTCTTCGAAGTAATTGTATTAAATTATGTTTATATTGAAAAAAGTACACACTGTTTTTATACATTACATATATTTTATCTCTGATAGAGTTAACATCAAGCAGATCTTGATTTGTCTGAGGACGGTTTTTTCTGGGTGAATTCAAGATCGGGCTTTTAATTTTTTTTAGATATATCAGTGACCGTGTCCACACTAATATTCAGTACAGCTGCGACATACTAGAAAATATTTTCAATAAAAATCACAGTAAATTAATATTTAACAGTAAAAATGCTTACTTGTCTAACGAATTTTACTGGTAAGAGAGGGGCTCCATTATCTCTTTCCTATTCGAACTAACTAGAGACCCAACGTGTTCTGTCAGACATCGGCATTTTTCATCAGAGTAATAATAAGAAGAGATTCTAAATTTATCAAATAAAGCAAGTCGTATTAAAATAACGGTTGCCGGTTTATAACCTCTTATCATGATTGTTTTGAAGAAATTTGCATACGTTTGACAACCGGAAGACTTTGACAGGCTAGTTCGGTTACACGTTGGAACTTATCAGACAGCATTGTGTCTCTTTTTAACTAGAATAAAATGAGAAAGAAGATATTGTCTAATTTTAAAACGAATTTTCAGATTGCGACAGGCAACACATCAAACATCTTGATGACGTATGTACAAAAAAACTTTGGATAGACTGTACTTATATTTGATGCTCTGAAGTAGTTGCAGTTCTGAAAATAATCATGAATAAGAAATATGATTAACTTAATAAATTGTGGTGGTACTTTGATCACAGGGCGATCACTAGTTGGAAATCAATATTTTTGTGCCTACGAAAGTAAAAAAGTATTCTTAGCTTTATTCTTAGATGTACCACAAGCCTTCGATAAGGTTTGGCATGAAGGCCTTGTTCATAAACTACAGAAAATGTTACCAAAACAACACACCGAACTATTCAAATGGTACATTACAACCAGAATGTTTAGAGTCAAACAATAAGAAGCTTACTCTACAATAAAAGAAGCTGAAGCAGGTGTACCACAAGGAAGTGTACTGGGGCCAATGCTTTATCTATTCTACACTTTACGATGGCTACATTTGCTGATGATACTGCGATTATAGCTGTAGGAGACAATAGTGAAGAAGCTTCACGAATTATAAATAATTGGCCACAAGCTTGGAAAATAAGAATTAATGAATGTAAATCTTTACGTGTGCAGTTCACCTATGAACAGACCGTACAAGCAGCAGTACAAGAAGAAAAGAAAAGAACTGGAATTGAAATATAGGAAAATGTATTGGCTAATTGGAATAAAATCTGAAACCTATATGGACAGAGTTCAATTATGGGGATGTTCTGCAAAGCGTAACATAAGCAAAATACAAAATATTCGGAACAAAGTCCTGAGAAGTATTGTGGGCGCACCCAAATACTACAGGGCTAACTACCTACATCGAGACCTTCAGATACCCACAGTCAGTCAAGATAACTGCAAGGGGGCATGATGAAAGACTCCAATTTCATGAGAATATTGAAGTATTGCAACTTTTGGATACCACCAGAACAGGACGCAGACTCAAAAGAATCAAACCATCAGATCTTGTGTAGTGTTGTGTAGTGAGGTGCAGATAATAAACAATTCAGCAGTGACATGTATAAACATTATTTCGCCAGAGACTGAGATAGGGCCGATGGGTCCTCCTTGTTATATACCTAGATTTAAGTTAGCATAAAGACATGTTGTAGGATAGTCGGAAACGACTAGTAACAATGTAATAATTACATAATAAAAAAATATTTTTGTGAATGTTTATCACAGTCATCACGACTATTCCTTAGAGGGCGTAACGAACCCTCTAATCGTATCTGATGACGGACGAAACAGAACGGGGGATAAATAATAGCCGGAACGGGCATCATAAGATCCGACGGTGGATAAATAACCGACCGCTCCGGTCCCCCTCTTCGCCGCGCCGAAGGAACCAATCGCGTACGGAGCCGGTCCGGCCGAAGCCGCAATTAAAATTCAAATCGGCAACGGAGGAACAGGGCGCGATCCAATTAACGAACCGGTACGGCGGTAATCAGTCCGGTTTCCCTCGATATGTAGTTTTCCTCCGGGACAGGGATGAATAATTATTTAATATCAAACGGATGCCGTGTCGGGCGATGATACGGCTCGGCCGATTGGCCGGACGGCTCGTAATTGGCTTAGATCTGCGTCTGTTTAACGTTCGTTAACGGGAGTGCGCGCTGGAATATGGAAAAATACATCGTTCCGAAACCGGGGACGATGGACGGCGATTATAATCGTTCACGTCACATTATTCTTCTCCCGGTCAGGAGAGGCTATTTCTGGAGAATATTTACAAGCAAGCGAGAGGTAGAATCCACTGAAATTGACTATCGACTGTTTAGTAATTGACTACTTTTTACTATCGACTGTTTCAGTCGCTATTTCCAGCCCGGCTGATTTTGTTACTATTTACTATCGACTGTTTCAGTCGCGCACTTTTAGTTACCATTTTAGGTTCTACTAGTTTCATTCGTCTGATTTTTAAAGGTCTGACTCTGTCGTCCTAGCCGTGACCTCAACAAAAATGTACTCAATTTATGCTTATATAGATTTACTAGCGACCCGCCCCGGCTTCGCACGGGTGCAATGCTGATACTAAATTAAATACACTACAGAAAAAATATGAACGTTGTATATAAAAACATAGCGGCCCGCTCCGACTTTGCACGGGCATAAAATATATATGCCTATGTCACTCAATGAAAACATGATTAAAATCGATCCAGTATTTTTGGTTCATTCATTACTGCCCTTGGCCTGCACGCATTAAATTTGGAGTAAAACAATTCCTCTTCCCCTATACTTACTATGAAGATTTCCTGCTATCTTTGGAATATCTAAATTCATACAATTTTTATTACATTACACATTTTTAAACGCAAATTTTAAATTTGTAATATCTCCGAAAATATTTGTTTAATTTACATGCTGTAAGGAACCATATTGATCTATATTAATTGCACACTGTATTTAAGGTACTTAATTCGATAAGGATTAATGCCGTATTGCTTAAAATAGCTTCGTAAATAAGCCATTTTCTCACGTAAAAAGTAAACAATAAAAATGGTTAATGTGGGTTATCCCTAAAAGATAAACATATACCATCGCGGACTTTTTTGTAGACCTTTTTATGGTGTACAATACTGTAGTACATTAATTTGATCTAACTCGTAGGGTTAGGCAGCGTTTTTGCTAATTGCTAAATAAGCCTAAAAAAATAGGTTAATTTACGACATCACGTTAGAAACCTCTAAAATTAGCAATGTTGCCTTAGTATATTATGCATGTATTATACATATAAACCTTCCTCTTGAATCACTTTATCTATTGAAAAAAACCGCATCAAAATCCTTTGCGTAGTTTTAAAGATTTAAGCGCACATAGGGATATAGGGACAGAAAAGGCGACTTTGTTTTATACTATGTAGTGATATTATAATTTTTTTGGTAGTTTGCTTGTAAATAGCAATATAACAAGTCAATTGAGAAGTCCCCGGCATAACATAGTAAAACACATTTTTTTGGCAAAATTAGTTCTTTTTATTCAACACAATTTCCTTCAAGGGTGATAAACTGATTATAGCGACCCTCCAACATTTCGATACCATTTTTGTAGAACGATTTGTCGTTTGCTTCAAAATAGGCTTCAGTTTTGGCGATCACCTCTTCATACGACAACAATTTCTTCCCAACCAGCATTCTTTTGAGATCTGAGAGCAGGATATAGTCGCTGGGGGTCAGATCTGTAGAACACGGTGGATGAGGAAGCAATTCGAAGCCCAATTCATTTTGCCATCGTTTTCATTGACTTGAGACATGGTGCATTGTCTTCGTGCAGCAGCACTTTCTTCAAATGCGGCCCTTTTTCGACGATTTCGTCCATCAAACGGTCCAATAACGCTATGTAATAGTCGCTGTTGATGGTCCTTTCTTTTTCAAGGTAGTCAATGAAAATTATTCCATGCGTATCTCAAAATACGGACGTCATAAACTTGCCAGCCGACTGTTGCGTTTTCCCACGCTTTGGAGCGGGTTCATCGTGTGCAGTCCACTCAGATGACTGTAGGTTGGACTTGGAGTGAAATGATGAAGCCATGTTTCATCCATTGTCACGTATCACATCATCAACTCGTCCTTGTTCTTGCAAAAGTGAGCTCACGCGGTACCCACTTTGCACAGATCTTTCTCATACCCAAATATTCATGAATGATATGATGTACACGATCAGTTGATATCTTTAGAGTGTCTACTATTTCATTCAATATCAATTTACGGTCATTCAAAATCATTTTGTGAATTTTTTAAAATGTTTTCGTTGGTAACAACCTCTTTTGGGTGTCCACTGCGTTCACCGTCTTCGGTGCTCATTTCAGCACGTGTAAACTAGCATACCAATCCTTGATGTTTGACTTTCTTGGAGCAGTGTCTGGAAACTCGGCATCAAGCCAAGTTTTTGCTTCAACTATATTTTTTCCCTTCAAAAAGCAATATTTTATCAACACGCGAAATTCCTTTTTATCAATTTTTCCCATAATATCAAAAGTTGCTTCACTCAAAATGCTATAATTCACAAACTAATGATCTGACAGCTGTCAAATTTATATACGTATCGTGGAGTTTTCAATTGACCTGTTATTGTACTAAGCATATTTAATATTAGATATATTTAATAAAAAAGTATATAATATATATTATGATCATAAAAATGCTTATTGACCACTGGACATATTATTGAACCATTAAGAGTAATAATTTTAAAAATAATATATCATATTCACTTCCTTGAAGGTACTGAGATCAAACATTTTGGGACGTGCATTGGCTGCTTTACTGGACGGGCCATACAAAAATAAACTAAAGTTCGCCTGTCGCTTTTTCCATCGGGCATCAAGCACGCCGGCCCGAGACGTGGATCACGATCTCGCGAAATCATCGGTCCGACCAGGTCTATCGGTTGTACCGCGCCACTCTCCGTCGCCGCCCATTTCCACGCCGCCCGCCGCCCCCGCCGCGGGGGAGCTCGCGCACTCCCGTCCCGCCACGAACACGTACGGCAGCGCCCCCTGCCGAATAAATTGGCGTCGTTACGAATCCATATCGTTTCTCGGCGAGCGCAATTTCCTAAAAGGTTTTTGTCTGAAGTGGCGGTTTGCGCTTAACTTAACAACTGATCCGCTATCATGTTTATATGTATGAGAGTCTCCCCCGGCCGGGGGCGCTGGCGGTGGTGGGTCGGTGTCGTCATTTTTGCCTTGTGCTCGCGCGGCGGTGGCGGCGGCGCCCCCTCCCCCCCGTTAATAGGATTTGGCGATCAGTCGGTTTTTCATGGGGCTTTTGTTCGTATTCGATCGCTATCTGGAGCTCTTAGGGACGTTAAAATGTCGCTTTCTTCGGTTTCGAATTTTATATGAAACCCCTGACAAGTCGGTGGGCCGATAAAACATTTATTTATTTGTTTATCGTTATCGGAGTGCCCTTGTTTCGGCATCTTGTGTCAACTGGTTTGGATACCGTATTGTTTTTGTCGTTCAGTTATTTTTTTATTGTAGAGGGAAATCACCTAATATCAGCACACCAGTTTGGGTTTATTAACAAGCATTCAACAATTGACCAGGTCCACAGAATAAGAGACGTTATTGAAAAAGCCTACGAAAGTAAAAATGTATTCCCAGCTATATTCTTAGATGTAGCACAAGCCTTCGATAAGGTTTGGCATGAAGGCCTTGTTCATAAACTACAGAAAACGTTACCAAAACAACACATCGAACTACTAGAATCGTACATTACAGCCAGAATGTTTAGAGTTAAACAAGAAGAAGCTCATTCTACAATAAAAGAAGCTAAAGCAGGCGTACCACAAGGAAGTGTACTGGGGCCAATGCTTTATCTACACTTGTGATATACCACAAATGGAGAATATTACGATGGCTACATTTGCTGATGATACTGCGATTATAGCTGTCGGAGACAATAGTGAAGAAGCCACACGAAAATTACAACAGGCAAGTGACAATATAAATTATTGGTCATAAGGCTGGAAAATAAAAATTAACGAAAGTAAATCTGTGCGTTGGTAATAAGTTTTTTCTCTCTATGGTGGGACGAAGACATGATGAGCGATTACTTTGATACTGAGTGATTAATTTAATAAATGGCCGTTAATGGTCAAATATAGTAAAATAATGACCTGATTGAATATTACGAAAATTAGAACCAATTTTAAAGAACAGATTGCCGGCTTGATTAACAAGACGGTCTTCCTACTGTTGCGATAGCCGCGGGTTTGAATCCTGCTGGGGTATAGTCGTAAATTTATGTTTGTGATTGTTTAAAATTTGCGGTTGTCCTTAGGCAAGAGTACAAAATCCGACAAGGAAAATGATCCCAGTCACGCCAGTAACCAGGCTGGGTAAGACCGGATGTCTTCTGGGATGATTTCAAAGTTGGTCACTCGACAGTCGGTAGGTTTAATGCCGAGGACTGTGGTTCGGAGCCCAGGTTAAACTTTAGGTCTAGTCCAGATAAACCCTGCTTGGTAAAAGTAGACTTTAAAATATATAAAAAAATGTGGATTGCTGAGTACAATTCAGCCTTAGAATTAGAATTAAAAACTGCCTTTGTCCAAAACCGTGTGTATTTGTGAATACCAGCATATAATCCAGATATTTCTTTATCAGGTTTTTGTTTATACCATATATTTTACCGAATAAATGGTTCAGTTCCGGGGAAATATGGGACTGAGATTATCTAATGACTAACATTCCTTATCCTGAAATATCATTACCGCTGAAACATTGTTCAATAGTCTAGCAAGTAATCGGTAATAAGGATTTCTTATGAACCTTATTTTCTTATGTTCGGATTTTTTAAAACATTTTAGCATATTTTATCACGCTTTAATATCTAAATGCACTTAGTTTAATTAATCTTAATTTGTTACTTAGTTGTTACTCGTTCTTTTGCACTTGGATCAATTTACAAGCAAGACGAGTTGGCCAAAAATATATCAGCATGTATTTATATTTTTATTATCTCACACAACCAGAGGATGTTAAATATCTTGGTATGCATTTAGATCGACGCCTAACCTGGAAGAAGCACATACTCTCTAAATGAAAACAACTTGGACTTAAATTACATCAAATGTATTTGCTCATCGGGCGCAAATCCAAGTTATCATTAGATAACAAGGTGTTGCTGTGTGAGTCTATACTCAAGCCTATTTCATCATATGGAATTCAACACATATATCCAATACTAGCGATCCGCCCCGGCTTCGCACGGGTGCAATGCTGATACTAAATTAAATACACTACAGAAAAAATATGAACGTTGTATATAAAAACATAGCGGCCCGCTCCGACTTTGCACGGGCATAAAATATATATGCCTATGTCACTCAATGAAAACATGATTAAAATCGATCCAGTATTTTTGGTTCATTCATTACTGCTCTTGGCCTGCACGCATTAAATTTGGAGTAAAACAATTCCTCTTCCCCTATACTTACTATGAAGATTTCCTGCTATCTTTGGAATATCTAAATTCATACAATTTTTATTACATTACACATTTTTAAACGCAAATTTTAAATTTGTAATATCTCTGAGAATATTTGTTTAATTTACATGCTGTAAGGAACCATATTGATCTATATTAATTGCACACTGTATTTAAGGTACTTAATTCGATAAGGATTAATGCCGTATTGCTTAAAATAGCTTCGTAAATAAGCCATTTTCTCAAGTAAAAAGTAAACAATAAAAATGGTTAATGTGGGTTATTCCTAAAAGATAAACATATACCATCGCGGACTTTTTTGTAGACCTTTTTATGGTGTACAATACTGTAGTACATTAATTTGATCTAACTCGTAGGGTTAGGCAGCGTTTTTGCTAATTGCTAAATAAGCCTAAAAAATAGGTTAATTTACGACATCACGTTAGAAACCTCTAAAATTAGCAATATTGCCTTAGTATATTATGCATGTATTATACATATAAACCTTCCTCTTGAATCACTCTATCTATTGAAAAAAACCCCATCAAAATCCGTTGCGTAGTTTTAAAGATTTAAGCGCACATAGGGATATAGGGACAGAAAAGGCGACTTTGTTTTATACTATGTAGTGATATAGGAACTATCGACTGAAATTGACCATCGACTGTTTCAGTCGCTCTTTTTGGTTCGACTGATTTTACTACTTTTTACCACTGACTGTTTCAGTCGACTGTTTTCAGTCGCTATTTTCAGTCCGACTGATTTTGTTACTATTTACTATCGACTATTTCAGTCGTATTTTTAGTTACTATTTTTGGTTGTACTTCTTTCATTCGACTGATTTTTAACGTTCTAGCTTTGGCGACCTTGACAAAAATGTACTCAATTTATGCTTACATAGATGATTTTTCTTTGGTAGTTTGCTCGTAAATACCAATATATTTTTATAAATATTATATTTATATTAAAGATTATTAATGTAATAAGGTGAAAAGATTAAAATTGTGAATGATGAATAGTAAAATACTTTTAAGTGTTTTTATGGCAATAATAGGTAATATTTGGATTGCTCTCTCGATTTTTGTTAAAAAATATTACCGTTCAATAATAAATAAAGCAATTATATCATTTCATTCAGATTATTTTTAATTATGTCATGGATTAGTTTTTTTTCTATGCTTAGGTATATGTTTACTTTTTATATAGTATTTATGGTTATTGTACATTTTTTAAATATATTTTAAAGTCTCCTTTTACCAACTATGGGTTTATCTGGACTGGGCCTAAAGTGTAACGTGGACTGCGAACCACGGTCCTCAGCATTAAGCTTACCGACTGGCGAGTGACCAACTTTAGAAATCATCCCCAAAGACATCTGGTCTTACCCAGCCTGGTTACTGGCGTGACTGGGATTATTTTCCTTGTCGGATTTTACACTCTTGCCTAGAACATTTACAAATTTTAAACAATCACAAACATAAATTTACAACAGTAACATTAAAATACAATGACAAATTGTTGAGTATTTGGTTATTCCAGAGAAAAATTTTATTCCTTTTTACAGATCCACAGAACATTCAAAAATAAAATTAACTCTACTTCGTTTAAAATTAAATTATATATCGCATGTTATGTATTATTATTATAATAGTATTCGGTAATTATATTTTTCCTTTTCTTTTTTAAAGTTAGTTCGTGAAGGAATTTGTACATCTCCATCTCGCTTATACTACTGTTGGAAAATATAACCATATATAAAATTAACTGCCCCAAGCAATTATCTCCGACCTTTCCTCTCTCACAATTTATGCAGTAAAGGATTCGTACATCTTCGTCTGACATCACGAATTGAAACAAACAGTCGAACAGTGCATTTGAGATTTTTGACTATCGACTGTTTTGCGACTATCGACTGTTTCGACTGTTTTCAGTCGATAGTTCCCAACGCTAGTAAATAGTAACAAAATTAGTCGGACCAAAAATAGCGACTGAAAACAGTCGACTGAAACAGTCACTAGTAAAAAGTAGTAAAATCAATCGAACCGAAAATGGCGACTGAAACAGTCGATAGTAAAATGTAGTCAATTACTAAACGGTCGATAGTTGATTTATATAACTATTCAAGAACTGCAGGTGACGTCGAAATCAAATAGATCTATTAAGTTATCTAATATTTCGCCATAAAACTTGAAATAATGCTACTAAATCACAGAAACTTGTAACAATACAGCTGGACTACGCAATAGGTAACGAGAAGATTGAAACTAACCGAATTACAAGAACTTGTATAGTTCTATAAGTTTTACCTTCAATTTGAGCTGAAGTTGTAATTTCACTGTTAGTGTTGACCTGTTAAAGTGAAATAGAAGGAGAAACAATAAGACACCATATATAAAAACTCATAAAATTTATTTATTTATTAATTTACAATGTGTCCTTATTCACTATCAAATAGGAACTTGTTATATGTACAAATCATTGCTCGAACCTGTGTATCATTAAAATAATGAGGTAGACATATACAAACTAAACTAAGGAACAACCAACTAAAATAATAATAATTATTATTATAAACAGAACAAAATAACGGCTTGAGATCACATAATAAATATTACTCTTTCCATATCTTTTTTATTATTTCGTTTAATCTATGTACAATATAATACAAGTAAACTGTCCTATTAGGCCTATTAAGTACGTGCCTTTAAAGGGGTAGCATTAAAGGTTATCAGTGTCTGGCTGTTCGGATCTGATCGGGAATGTTCGGCTTGCTTCTTGTTATGGCTGTTTATAATTACATTGTTGAATTTTTCGATGATACTGACTTTTATTAATAATTAGTTTTTGGTTTATTAATTTAGTGTTTTTGGGCAAAGATAACGGAACAAAGATAAATTTGGATTAAAAGCTTTAGTTTAACTTTGCTATTATATTGTATATTTGACTATAATGTTAAGATATTAGAATGATTTTTAAACAATTTTTAATTCAATAGATTCAGTAATTTTAGAACTGCATGTTGAAGAAATATAAACAACGAGTTTTTAGGTTTTTTTTTGAAGCTGCTTCAGATTGTTTTTTTGAAAGCGGCGTTGCCAAATGCGTATAAATTTCTTTAAAAAATTATAAACTGGCAAATGTAAGTCAAAAGTCAAAATTGATATGGGCTATTTTATTAAACGGTCTTTTAAATACAATATTCAGAGTAATTTTTGGTCTTCAATAATTTTATGAGGACGAAAAAGTCTATGGAGTGTTTTCAGATGAGAGATAAATGTTTTTGGCATATTATAGTTTATTTTCTAGCAATAAAATAAGATACATTATTCGATAGAATGTTTGTCACGCGGCTGCCATTACGATTTTTATCATGTTTTGCTTTGAAATAAATTTTGTGTCTACCTACGACTGTAGAAGTTGTTTATTCCATTTAATACTATGTTTAATAATGTGTCACCCTGTATAGTTATTTATATATTATTAGTCTCGCAGGATATTTTCTTCTCTAAGACTCCTCTGTGAGTCTGAAAGCGAAAAAGCATTACAATTAAATCTTATCTTATAATTTTTCTGTATATTTTCGAGATTTGGATAGTTATAGTTTGAAAAAATGGACCTTTTTGGGAAGAAGGCGCAGTGAACATTTTTGAAAAATAAATGCTTATGTATTGGTGATGGTGATATAAAATATTTTTGGAATAAGTATAGGATAAAATATGAATAAATTAACAGAATATTAACAAATTTATTAATTAATTAAAATGATTTAGAGCTTTCTCTGCTTTAAGCTAAAGTGAATATAAATAAGCTATAAGAAAAGTGAATATGAACTTGATGAATAAGATAATGCAGCTATTTTTGAATATCAGTTATTCGTTATATCATTTAATCAGATATAAATTTAAAAATATGATAAAAACTACATTTTATTCATTATTAAAAAAAATAGTACAATGTAAAATAGCAATGAGAAAAGCTCTTGATTAGTTTGGGCAAATTCCACTCGTTTGAAAATCATTACAGTGGCAATAATGCAATATTCTTATAGTTATGTATCTATTCAAAGTTTTTTTGTACATACGTCATCAAGATATTATATATTTCTGCGGCAATTTTTACATTTGTTTCAGAATCAGACAATATTTTCCTTACCATTTTATTCCAGTTAAAAAGACACAATGCTGTCTGATTAGTTCGAACATGTAACCGAACCAGCCTGTCAAAGTCGTCCGGGTGTGAAACGTATGCAAAATTCTTGAAAGCAATAGTGGTATAACTCTAACCTATAAACTATTTTGCCTGTATAATTAAATATAGTTTTTAGATCTACTATAATGTTAAAATAAATTATATTTGATCACATTTTTATTCAATTATTTTATTTATATTGTAATTTTGTTGTATGTCTCAAAGCTAAACTGAACTAAAAATCAGATTTGACGCGGCAACATTCCGACGTTTTGATGTCACAAATTTAAATGACGTATGTACAAAATAACATTGAACAGACTATATGACACATATTCCTCCAGTTACAGACATTGGATTTGATTCACACTTGTTGGTGGATGTCAAATATCATTAAATGTTCAAGATATTTATAGGTCTTAGCTTAATTAGGATAAAATGTACGTAGAAATATTTTTAAAAATCTTCAAAAATAATAAGAACAAAACCTTTTAAGCTTATAATCTCTAGCATCATCAAATTCAGAGTGATGAGTCGACAGTTTCCGATTGAGAGCCCGATCAGATCCGAATCACCGGACACCGATGACTTTCAACGTTCGCTCGCGCGGCCGGCGTTCGTTTGTTGTTATTTATTTGATTTCTTTGGCATCTAGATCTCACAAATATCACCGGGTTCTCGGTTTCTAGCCGACGTACGGCCGGTACAGTTGCTCCGGGGTGCCTTCCGGGTGCCGTTTGGTTTCCGTTATGGGCGCGGCGTCCAAGATGGACGCCGAGCTGTCGGAACTCTCCGGGTTGGATATGGAGGAGCTTGCCTTGAAGCTGCCCGACGTAGCGTTCAGCGTCTTATTGGTGTCGACTTCCTTGGCTAGTTTTGCTTCCTGCTGTGCCTTTTTGCTGCGTTTCCATTTCATTCGTCTGTTTTGGAACCAGATTTTCACCTGAAAAGGAAAATTCAATTAGTTGAATGTGTTATCGGATGTTATAACAGGTCAATTGAAAAGTCCCTGGCATGAAGCATAGATGGCTCTACTAGAATTAAATCCATATATTTTTTAGTTAGCACTAACCCTCAAAAGATGCGCGTATAAATTTTACAGCTGTCGGATCATTAGTTTGTGAATTATAGCATTTTGATTGAAGCAACTTTTGTTATTGCGAAAAAAACGGATAAAAAGGAATTTTGCGTATTGGTAAAATATTGCTTTTGAAAGGAAAAATACAGTTGAAGCAAAAACTTGGCTTGATGCCGAGTTTTCGGATGCTACCCTAGGAAAATCAACCATCAAGGATTGGTATGCTGTGTTTAGACGTGGTGAAATGAGCACCGAAGACGGTGAACACAATGGGCGCCCGACGAAAAAATTATACAAATCCACAAAATGATTTTGAATGACCGTAAATTGAAATTGAATAAAATAGCAGACACTCTAAAGATATCAACTGAACGTGTACATCATATCATTTATGAATATTTGGGTATGAGAAAGCTCTGTGCAAAGTGGGTGCCGCGCGACCTCACTTTTGACCAAAAACAAGGACTAGTTGATGATTCGGAGCAGTGTTTGAAGATGATCAAGCGTAATAAATCCGAGTTTTTGCATCGATATGTGACAATAGGTGCAATATGGCTCCATCATTTCACCCTGAAGTCCATCCGCGTGGACTGCATACCATGAACCCGCTCCAAAGCGTGGGAAAACGCAACAGTCAGCTGGCAAGCTGATGTCGTCTGTATTTTGGGATGCGCATGGAATATTTTTCATTGACTACCTTGAAAAAGGAAGGACCATCAACACCGATTATTATATAGCGTTATGGGACCGTTTGAAGGACGAAATCGCCGAAAAACGGCCGCATTTGAAGAAAAAGAAAGTGCTGCTTCACCAAGACAATGCACCGTGTCACAACTCAGTGAAAACGATGGCAAAAATCCATGAATTGAGCTTCGAATTGCTTCCTCATCCACCGTATTCTCCAAATCTGAACCCCAGCGACTATTTCCTGTTCCTAGATCTCAAAAGAATGCTCGCAGGGAAAAAATTTTCGTCGAATGAAGAGGTGATCTCTAAAATTGAGGCCAATTTTGAAGCAAAGGACAAATCGTACTACAAAAATGGTGACTTCTGGATACCACCATAGCAGGACACGGCTCGAAAGAATCAAACAATCTGATCTCGTGTAGTGTTGTATAGTTGAGTTGTAGTTAAAAGTTGGAACAAAGCCACCTATGATTAAATCACCAGATCACCCCTAAAGTTATAATTCGCATTTACTCATTATAATCCCGTCTGTTTGCTGATCTGTTACAAAAACACCGCGTCACATTACGGACCGTCGTTAACAAGAGCCATTCTCACCTTTCCTATTCGGAAAAAATAATCACCGAAAAAACAACGGGGAAAAAATGACGGAACCCCCGATGACGAAACGTTCGGGCCGCATTCCGACCGTTTAATCATACCCAATCCGGTGAAATATCGTCTCGTCTGTCGCCCATGTTTGATTTTGTCCTTAACGCGCCGCCATAACTCTTAGATGCAAGGAAACAGTTTTTGGACAGCTTAGGCAACCAGCAAAACGGCAAACAATTTTTTTCACATCCCTACCCCCCATGACTGATCGGTATCTCGCCCCCTTCGCTCCCCCTCCCCCTCTCCAGGCTTCTGTTTGTTTTTCTCGATGTTCATGAGACCCTTCCATCGTCATCTCGCCAGTTCTTCTGGCCATTGTCGGGGGAGAGACGGGAGAAAAATGTTCATCGTTCTTGTACACTATCGATAACCTGGTGGGCGATTTGTTAGACGCGTCGGGCTTATGGGACAACGTCGGGTGAGTTATGGTATCCGATTTTTCCCGCTCGGTTAAGAGAGGAAATATGGCTTTGTGTTCGATACGTGTAGCCTGGTCAAGTAGGCCGGATTTGGTGTTTATTTTTTTTTAAATCTCGATGGAAACAGAGTTGATATATCTGTAAATTATTCGTGTCATAACAATTTTTTATTTTAGTGTTTTTTTTTTCAATATAGGTGCTTTAGTCATAACTACCAAAGTAAATAGAAATATCCTGGAAGATTCTATAGTCCATCCAAAGTAGCAGTGAACTTATGTCATAACAATTTTTATTTTAGTGTTTTTTTTTCAATATAGGTGCTTTAGTCATAACTACCAAAGTAAATAGAAATATCCCGGAAGATTCTATAGTCCATCCAAAGTAGCAGTGAACTTACGTCATCAAGACGTATAATGTTGTAAATTTGTATTAATACCGGACAATATTTTTCCTCTCATTTTATTCCAGTTAGGACGCCTCACAACCTTTTCACCGGGTATGGCATTTGGGATTAATATACAAAATGAGCAAATTGCTACCGCGGAATTACTGTTGACTGCTGGAACCATATCTTTTCAAGAGAAACTTTAGAGTATCGTATGAAGGGACATTCTCAACACTTAAACATATTTCGGTTGGAGTTCCATAGGGTAGTGTCTTGGGATCACTCCTCTATCTGCTCCATACTGCTGATATCCCAACAACAAAAGAAACAGTACTTGGAAAATTTGCCGATGACACAGTTATCATGGCGAAAGATGTATCTCTGTTTAAGGCTGTAGAAATGGAATCAGTAGCGATCAACAAAACCTACAAATGGACTTGAAACTGGAAAATACTGTTTAACAATATGTTCATGTAAATTTTGCGTTGGGACGATATGACAGAATCCTAATAATTTTGACGAATGTCCGATTCCTTAAGCAGAATCAACCAAATACCTCGGAATACATCTCGTTGGAGTGTTAAATTGGACGAAAAAATATGAGTTACAAATATGGGGTTGCATTAAGACATCAAACTAATTAATAATCCAACCCACCCAAAACAAAGCTCTACGATTAATTACCAATGCTTATCGCTACGTAACCAACAAAGAGCTGCAAAATGACCTCGAAATCAAAAGAATACACGAAGTGAACCAAGATTTCGCCTTAAACATGAAATAAGGTTGCTAAATCACAGCAAGGTGGAAGCAATACAGTGGATAGTACGCGGGAAATCATAAGATTGAAGCGAATCAAACCACACGAACTTGTTTAGTGTATAAGTGTATTTTTAACTTTAGCGTAAGTAGTTTTAGTTCATTAGTTTTTTTTACATTTAGGAAATACACACTGATGTATTAATCCCGCACTCGTCTTCTTTGTGTATTAATACAAGTACAACAGAACATTAGTAATAAAATAATTGTAAATTATAATTGTACTAAGCATATATAATGTAAGATGTAATTAATAAAAAATATATTCTAGTTAAAAAGAGATACCATGCTGTCTGATAAGTTTGAGTATATAAACGAATCAGCCTGCAAAATAGTTCGGTTGTCAAATATCTTCAAAATTCTTCAAACCATTAGTGATAAGAGGTTATAAGCGGAAATTGGGTCAAAAATATCCTAATCGTCCAATGCCTTTTAAAACTACAATTCGACAGTACGGTACGACAGCAGCCAGGCCTCGTTCTAGAAGACTATGGACATCTTGTAACGCTGAAAATGTGGCTCTGGTGTGCGATAGTGTTGCAGAGTCTCCAGAAACATCAATGCGGAGACGTGGTTCCCAGCTATACATTTCTGCACGCAGTTTAAGGCGAATTTTGAAAACTGATTTGAAAATGTTCTCGTACAAAATTCAACTAGTCCAAAAATAGCTACCGAGAGATCCTGATCAACGAGTTAAGTACAGTAATGCAATCTTAAGGCCGTCTGGTGAAATTGATGATTTTTCGTCTAAATTGATAATGAACGATGAAGCCCATTTTCTTCTCAGTGGCCACGTCAATAAACAGAACAGTCGGTTTTGGGGAACACAGAATCCTCAATTAATTCGTGAAACATCATTGTATCCACTAAAAACAACTGTATGGTGTGGTATTCAGGCTGGAGATATCATTGGTCTCTATTGTTTTTGAAAATGGCCAAGGTGTTGCGGTTACTGTTACTGCTGAAAGGTACCAAGACATGATTCGAATTTTTTTTGCACCTGAAATGGAAGAATAAGGACTGGAGGACATGTGGTTTGAGTAAGACACACATAGCTCGTTCAACAGTTCAACACGAAGACTAATTTCGTGAAGTGGCGATTTAGCATAGCCAGCCAGATCTCCGCATCTAACAGCAGCAGCCTTTTTCTTATGGGGTTTTTTAAAATCAAAAGTGCCAAACCAGATGTGAATAAGCCCCAAACGATTCAACATTTTAAAGACAATATTCGTCACGAAATTGGAGAAATTCAGCCTCAGATGTTGCAGGATGTCATGAAAAATGCCTTAAAAAGAGCCGAAAGTTGCATAACAAATTGCGACAACCATTTAGCCGATATAATTTTTCAAAATAGTTGCGGGACTTTTGCCCCACGTTGTATTTCAAAAAGGAAATATTTCAAAATAGACCATCCTTGGCGAGATGCTAATAAAAAGAGTGCAACAAAAAAGAAAACAAAAGTTCATTATAAAAGGTAAAAGTTATAATAACATGTTATTCGGTACCAAATTGGCGTGACTAACTGCACCGTCAAATTTTCATCATAGTACATAAAAGCACTTAATATTACACGGAACAATTTATTTAAACTGTGACTAAAAACAAGTAATTTACAAACTTATTTCAATCGAGTTAACTTCTTAAATATAATACAATACAACGAAAATGTACTTTGAACAGAACACCTATTGGCTGAATCAATAAATATCCTTTTCCCATGGAGAACATTCAATCATTTCACGATTTCCTACATATTTAAACAACAAATCTCCTGGCAAAACACCCCCCATATTTGCCTTAAAAAATCCATCTCATCTATTTGAAGAGGGGGGCAGGACCGGCCCCGCCGATTCGATTTACATATACACCCTCCCCTTCCTGTGCGCCCCGTGATTCCCGAAACAAATGCACCGCGATCGTAGACGATGGAATGGAACAAACGAATATCGACGCCTACTATGCGGTCGGAATTTTTTTTCTAAATTGCTATATGTACGTTTCATCATTCAGTGGAACATTTTGTCTTTTGTTACTTTGACTTTCTTTTTGTTCTGGGTCGTTTAATATAAGGTCATTCATTTGTAACAAATGTTGATGAATATATATGTACTTTTAGCAATGAAACATAATGTTTACCACTAGGAAACTGTGACAGATGTAGATATCGTCATAAATATGTTAAATATGTTTTCTGTTGGAAAACACTGATGCTGATAAAAATAAGAGAAGCTGAATTATGAAAATTTGAATTATTTGGGCATGGGTAAACTAGTAAATCCACCGAATAAAAATCCTGAAAAGTCGACATAAATAAAATCCTTTATATACATGTATCTAGTTCAACAATCTAATGAAAATAGAATGAAGGAGTTATCCTTTATGAAATCTTCATTTGACACTCAGTGACCTAATTTTCAGACAATAAATCGAGTAGATATGAGGATTTTTGTCGATTAAAGAAGCAATTAATGCGTTCTTAAAAGTACAGATGATCTTGAGCAACAAACCAAAAATATAACTGAACAAATTCGGTCAGCTGTAAAGGATGGTACCCCAATAGCAAGAGAGAAATCGGAATATGAAGTACTTTACCCCCTCGAAATTAGAGAAATGATAAAAGAAAGGCGAAAAGCTAGAAGAGTATGGCACAGAACCAGAAATGCAGACAAAACTACTTTTAATAGAATTAGTAATCAGACGAATCAAAAGATCAAAGAATATAAACAGAATTGCTTTCAAAAGTATGTAAGTGAATTAAGCCCAGAAGCAGACAAAGATTATTCGCTATGGAAAGCTACTCGAAGATTTAAAAGACCAATTATTCGAGTACCGCCATTTAAAAATGATCGAAATGAATGGGTTCGACGCGACAATGAAAAAGCTGAATTGTTCGCACAATACTTAGCTAACATATTTCGACCTAATGATATAGAATCTACCATGGATACATCTCCTGTTTATCAACCCGATGTAGATCTAAATTTAATTTCTCCACTGGAAGTTGCCGCTGAAATTTCACCTGGATTATTGAAAGAACTGCCATCATGTTGACACAATGCCAATCAAGCTATTTGAGAAACTGATATTTAAATGTGTTAAGCATTTGGTAATAATACCAGATTTCCAGTTTGGTTTTCGCAATCACCATTTAACAATCGATCAAGTGCACAGAGTAACTGCGGCTATTGAAAGAGCGTTTGAGGAAAAGAAATACTGCCCTGCAATATTCCTGGATGTCTCACAAGCTTTTGAACGGGTATGGCATTCGGGATTAATCTGTAAGATGAGCAAATTGTTACCGCGTAACTATTGTCAATTGCTGGAGTCATATTTATTCGGAAGAAAATTTAGAGTATCGCACGAAATGGCGTTCTCGACATTTAAAACTATTTCGGCTGGAGTTCTACAAGGTAGCGTCTTAGGACCTCTCCTTTATCTGATCTACACTGCTGACACTCCAACAACAAAAGAAACACTTCTTGGAACCTTTGCTGACGACACAATTATTATGGCAAAAGATATACCTCTGCCTAGGGCAATAGAAAAAGTGTAAGTGGCAGTCAACAAAATCTACAAATGGACGAGAGATTGGAAAATTCAACTTAATAGCTCCAAATCTGTCCACGTTAATTTTGCATTAAGGCGAAATAATAAAAACTTACTGATATCACTCAATGGATGCCCGATTCCTCAAGCAGAATCAGCTAAATACCTTGGAATCCATCTTGACGGTAGATTAAATTGGAAACATCACGTTAGACAAAAAACAAAACACATTAGAACCAAAATAAAACAACTATACTGGTTAGTCGGAAGATACTCTCAACTTGATCTAAAATCAAAGAGGTTGATCTATAATACAATTATAAAGCCAATTTAGAACTATGGGGTGCAAATATGGGGTTACATAGTCATGCAACGCTGTCAAAACAAGGTTCTTCGATTGATTACCAATGCCTGTCGCTACGTAATCAACGAATAATTGCACGATGACCTGGAAATCAAATGAAAATCAAATTTGCGAGGTTATCCAAGATTTCGCCTTGAAATAAGAAAGCAGATTACTGAATCATACTAACGTGGAAGCAATACAACTGCTGGACAGCGCGCAGGATGTCAGGAGATTGAAGCGAACAAAACCATACGAACTTATATAAAGTGTATACATTTAGAGTAAACTATAGCTATAAGTTAATGATTAATAAATAATTATAATTTTAGAATTGAGGAATACATATTGATGTATTTTCTCGTACTCGTCTTGCTTGTTAATTAATCCAAGTACATAGGAAAAGTAGTAATAAATTAATTGTAAATTAAGATTGTACTAAGCGTATCTAATAACGATATTCACTACAATGTTAATCATATACAGTGATCTTTACCTGTGTCTCTGTTAGCATAAGATTGGTAGCAACTTCAAATCGTTTCGGTCTTGACAGGTATTTGTTTTGCCTGAATTGTTTTTCCAGTTCGAGTAGTTGTTGAGACGTGAAGGCCGTCCTGGGACGTCGTGTCTTTCCCAGCAGGGCGTGTCCCGCTGGTCCACAACCTAAAACAAAATACATCTAATTAGTAATATGTTGAAACTGATAAATTGAATAAAATTGTAATGAAATTTAAATCAGAATATTGTAAAAAATACAATTCTTTCATCTAAGTACTGGAAAGATAACATCCTTATTAAAAGAATACATTGTTGTGGTAAAACTTGGTAAAACGAGGCTATAATTTGGTTTAATGGAGACAATATCGGGGTATTCATCTGGTCCTCTTATTTATATCAACATTGCATATTCCAAGATGATGCAAATGCTCCCATATATATAGCCAAACAAGTTCAGTCTTGGTTTGTGGAGTATCAGCAATCTCCAAATGTCTTCCTTGGTCATTACAATCGCCATTATTGAACCGTTATAGGAGAGTGGTGTTTTAGAGCAGTTAATGAGGTGTAGATGTCTATTTCCAGTATCATTGAAGTAACTGGCAGATGTTTAGGTATAAGAATATGCCAAAAGTTGATTGGAAACTATTCAGACATTAATGAAAAATTGTAGTTGTTTTAAAAGTATATGGTGGCTCAACAGTACAAGACTACGTCACGAAACGTAAACTAAACAGCTCAGACATAAAGAAAGTGTATAAATATTTGGCTTATAAAGAAAGATGAAGGGATTATTAGCCATTTTTAAGATGACTTTTGTCATCAATAGTTGTATATCTGATGCAAAATCCATCTTGAGTCAGACGGAGTTGGACACAAAGCAATTATTAAAAATAATGTACAATTTAGAAGATATTATTTGGTGACAAAAATGTCATTTATATCATTCCACTTTTGTTATGGCCTTCTTTGTTTTCCCAGCGATTGTTCTTATCAAAACAAATTGCTTGTTGATTCATATAGAAATAGTCTGAAAAAATAGTTAAGGTATGCCGAAAATTTTGTTTGAATTGCATATTTTCCTCAAATTATGATAAAAAAATGTTTTGTTTATACTCTTCAACACTGAATACAGAAACTCTGCAATATCTTTAAGAATTATGGTTAGAAACACAGACATTAAGTTCATAATCTATAAAACGTTGCTGATTACATATTCGCCAGAATACTGTCAAATTCCTACAGTAATAATTAATACGTAGTAATTAAGTAAAATTTGAAGTCAGTCAGCGCTGTTCAACTATGGGATTGCGCAAAGAAATCCTATATCAATATAATTTAAACTTATCAAAACAAAGCTCTTCAGATCACTTTTAACGGTTCACGATATATTGGAAATGGGGACATACACAAAGATCTAGGGGCATCAACAATCAACGAAGATATTAAACTTCTTTAACATCGCTCTTCTGTCCCTAGCATTTATGAGACTTGATTAGCCTCTCCATTCCATTTTTTTAAGTATAATTTTGCGGATTTAAATAATTCATGTTGGCTTGGTAGCGCAGTGGTAAAGGCGATAGGACGGTCCTCCTACTGTTGGGATAGCCGCGGGTTCGAATCCTGCTGGGGCATGGTCGTAAATTTATGTTTGTCATTGTTTAAAATTTGTGAATGTTCTAGGTAAGAGTGTAAAATCCGACAAGGAAAATGATCCCAGTCACGCCAGCAACCAGGCTGGGTAAGACCGGATGTCTTCTGGGATGATTTCTAAAGTTAGTCACTCGCTAGTCGGTAGGTTTAATGCTGAGGACCGTGGTTTGGAGCCCACGTTAAACTTTAGGCCCAGTCCAGATAAACCAATAGTTGGTAAAAGGAGACTTTGAAATATATATATATATATATATATATAAAATAATTCATGATGACTTTTCTAGATCTTTTTATTATATTATTGCTATTTGCGACACATTACATTTTAATTTTATTAGATTGCCAACATTAATTTCATTTATAGTAAGTTTTTTTTTTCGCTAGAGATAATGAAAATCTAAACTGATATTTTAAATACGTAATATCTTGATATATGTATGGCACTAACAAGACGAAAAGAACATGTACTTATTATTTCTTGGACAACTGCATTTTGCATGTGTGCTATAGTTTTGTCCTCATTTTTACGGGTGCTACAATTTTCTGTCTGTAATATTTATATCAATAACTCATTAATACTTATTGCGCTGCCTTAGCTGACAGAGTGACACAGAATGGTTCTCTTACTGTTGCGATAGTGGCGGGATCGATTTCCTAATTTATGTGTATAATTATTTATAGATGTGAGTGTCCATAAGGTATAAGTGCAAAATCCGACAAGAAAAACTATTCCAGCCATGACAGTAACCATGACAGTAAGGAATTCTTACATTTCCATCCTATTTCATGGATGAGAAAAAACATTCCAACAGGGCAGTGAAAAGTCCAAGTGATATTGCGTGAACATGAAAACGTTGAAGCACTACACCTACACTAATTCGACAACAGTTAACCCAAGGTTAAGGAAACAAAACCTTTGTTAAAAAAGGTATAGTAAAGCTATGTATGAAACTTGTATGAAAATGGTAACATATTTTAACCGTATGTGGATTGCACCAGGTGAAGTACATTCTTCAAATGCTAATGAAATTTGGGTTTGAAAGGTTGGTCTACTAGATAGCTGCAATATGTCATCCAGGCACATTTAAAACTAATAGAAGATATATAAACAATTAATTCAATCAACATTTCTTCAAGAATAAAAGCTTACTATTATAAATAATGATGTGTGTGAATAATTTGTGATGATTTTTGTTATCTATGGATGCAAATTTCATAAAAAAACATCTTAAGTAGTAAGGATTCGGCGACAAAGAAATAATTAATTATAATAATGATAACGCACGATTTAAAATATATTATTGGTTGACAATAGTATCATTTATATGATTTCATTTTTGTTACGGTCCTCTTTGTCTTCTCAAGCGGTCATTATCGACAAATTGCTCGGGTGTGACGGGTGATTAACTCTCCGTCTCCCCATCCGCGTCCCAGTCGTTCACTTGGCCGCCGATCGTACCCCGCGCAGCCCCGCTTCCGCCCGCCGGCCTTCGCCCTCTCCCCCCCGCGTCAATTAGCAAAACAACCCTGCGGTCGTCCTTTCTTCTTTCCTTCGCTCGGCCGTCTACGAATTAGAGCGTCGTTAAACGTATTACGATATTAAATTATCATGACAATGGGGACGCAATCAGAGGGTGCAAACAAGAGGGCGGCGGGGGTCGACCCCGGCACCGGCCGGAGGGGTGGTTGATAAATATACGGTAAACACGCGGCCCCCTATTTTGGCCACAGGTTTTATACGCGCAATATGTCGCCGGATTTTTGCCGGCCGGCATTTGTCAGGTCTATGAATAAATCGACGGCCGATTGATTAAAGCCATATCGATGAGAGATCAGTGTCGGTTTTGCGGTGCGATAATGAACCTCCGTTATTGCTATACGAGCTATTTTTTCTTTAAGTCAAAACGACTGAAAAAATACATATTAAATAGGTTCGCAAATAAATTTTCTAAGAGCTCCTTAGGTTTTGTGACGTAATCTTTATATTTTTGGGTGTTTTGGATAGGAAAGTGACTTCCTCTAAGATGACATGTTTCTTAATGATGTTAAACGAATTATTACATTAAAATAAAAGAGAATAAGCCAACAAAAAGTTCAAGCAGGTGTACCACAAATAAGTGTATAGTAAAGGAAATCAATTATTTACCTACTCTATAATGTGATATATCAGAAATGGAAAATATCGCAATGTTTACTTTAATTAACACAAATCTGGAAAATGAAGATTAACGGAAGCGAATCCGTGTAAGTTCAGTCATGTATAATTAGACAGCACAACCACCAATAACAATAAATGATACAGTTATTCCGTAGAGCAACAACGCTAAGTATCTCGGAATGAACATTGATGCCAAATTTCGCTGGAAGGAACGTTTAAAAAACGAAAGGAACGAATTGGATATCGAATATAATAAGTTATCAGTACATCATTAACTGCTATTATATAAACCAATATAGAAATCTATATGGACATACGGAAATACGAAAAGTTATATTTTTATTATTATTTAATCATTACATTGTTACTAGTCGTTTCCGACTAACTTACAAATTGTCTTTATAATAACACTAGCGATCCGCCCCGGCTTCGCACGGGTGCAATGCTGATACTAAATTAAATACACTACAGAAAAAATATGAACGTTGTATATAAAAACATAGCGGCCCGCTCCGACTTTGCACGGGCATAAAATATATATGCCTATGTCACTCAATGAAAACATGATTAAAATCGATCCAGTATTTTTGGTTCATTCATTACTGCCCTTGGCCTGCACGCATTAAATTTGGAGTAAAACAATTCCTCTTCCCCTATACTTACTATGAAGATTTCCTGCTATCTTTGGAATATCTAAATTCATACAATTTTTATTACATTAAACATTTTTAAACGCAAATTTTAAATTTGTAATATCTCCGAAAATATTTGTTTAATTTACATGCTGTAAGGAACCATATTGATCTATATTAATTGAACACTGTATTTAAGGTACTTAATTCGATAAGGATTAATACCGTATTGCTTAAAATAGCTTCGTAAGTAATCCATTTTCTCACGTAAAAAGTAAACAATAAAAATGGTTAATGTGGGTTATCTCTAAAAGATAAACATATACCATCGCGGACTTTTTTGTAGACCTTTTTATGGTGTACAATACTGTAGTACATTAATTTGATCTAACTCGTAGGGTTAGGCAGCGTTTTTGCTAATTGCTAAATAAGCCTAAAAAAATAGGTTAATTTACGACATCACGTTAGAAACCTCTAAAATTAGCAATGTTGCCTTAGTATATTATGCATGTATTATACATATAAACCTTCCTCTTGAATCACTCTATCTATTGAAAAAAACCGCATCAAGATCCGTAGTTTTAAAGATTTAAGCGCACATAGGGATATAGGGACAGAAAAGGCGACTTTGTTTTATACTATGTAGTGATAAATCTAGGTATACAACTAGGAGGACCCATCACCCCTGTCTCAGTCTCTGGTGAAATAATGTTTATACATGTCAATGCTGTATTGTTTATTATATGCACCTCAGTCCACAACACTACACAAGATCAGATGGTTTGATTCTTTTGAGTCTGTGTCCTGTTCTGGTGGTATCCAAAAGTTGCAATATTTTAATATTTGTATGAGAATGAAGTATTTCCTCATGCCCCTTTGCAATTCTCTTGATTTCTTGACTGACTGTGGGTATCTGAAGGTCTCGATGTAGGTAGTCAGTCATGTGGGTGCGCCCACAACACTTCTCAGGACTTTGTTCTGAAAAATGTGTATTTTGTTTATGTTACTCTTTTGTCTATGCCCATATAGGTTTCTGTATTTGCTTATATAATAGCAATTTATTATGTACTGATAATTGTGATTTTCTTCCAACTAGCCAATACATTTCCAATTCTAGTTCTTTTTTTTCTTCTTTATATGTTCCTTCCGGAGAAGTTTTGCATCGAGATTCATTCCGATTCATTTTCATGCAATAAGTCTTGCAATTCCTCTTCTTGTTTTCGACCTACCATCCGTTCTTTGCCTTAAACGTTGAAATAATCACATTTGAGTTACCTAACTCACGTTTTTACGTGCTCTTATGATCAGACTGTGCTCTCCGTAAGTCTCTATCAGCAGACGACGACTTTCAGCAGCTTTTTTTATGAAACAAGAAAACTCATGCAAATGCACTTTTTCAGTTACAAAACTCGACAATTACTTACTTAATTCATTAAAACCATTTTAATTTGTGGACTAATAATTGTAATAACATGAATTTTTGTTAATACTGTGCAAATAAAGATCTAGCTCTTTTCTTCTGTTGAAACGAGAGAGAAGTGATGAATGTGCATTTTTTCAGTTACAAAAGCAACATTAATTTTTGTTAATTCTGTGCAAAGAGTGATAGAGATCTAGCAACAGTGGTGCCACCTGTATGTCAGATTAGATAATTATGTAATGATACATTGTATGATATTTACTGAAATTAAAACGTTGATATCTTTTATATCTTATATCTTGTTTAATATTCTAATATACAAAAATAAACAGCTTGTTTTCTTTTCAGTACTATTCGTATTTGTTTTTTAATCTAATCAACTGGTATTTATTAGACCTAGGCGACTTATCGAACATATCGAAGCCCCATAATCATAAACGACTTCAATAGGATTGTCGACGCTGGTAAAAAACACACAGAAGCCGGATATTTATCGACAATATATGCCGACAATAACAATAAAGAAGAAGAAGAAGAAGAAAATCAAGTGACTGTATCCTATAGGGCAATTTTCACGTGTAATTGTTCAAATTTTATTCCTAACTCTTGCCATAAAACTAATCCGGAATCTGTGCCGATCTCCCCCCACATCTAAATAGCCTGTGACGACAAGCTAAACTACAGGCCTACTATATGGCATGCACGGCCAGAATATAGTCTAAGCGTACGTTTTTAAATGTTAGTAGTTTGAATGTAAATACGTTTTTTTTTCTACGTCAAATTTATTAACGCAGGTTTAGAAGGTAATACAGATGATAAACTGTAAAATATGAAATTATTATGAGAGATTATTGTAAACAACAATTAGGCAAAATAAAAATATTTTTTACTATTTTTTTATTTTATTTTAAGTACTACCAACAAATTAGAATAGTTTTTTTGTAATTTAATTTTGTGTATAATGTCACAAAATTATATTATTTATGTATTGTTTAGTCTCGACATCGTGTTCAAACTAATCATTTGGTAGTAGTTAAAATGATATTGTAAATAGATGAATAGGTTTAAGTAGGTATTATGTTAAATTGTGTGTATATAGTAGAATAAAAAATACCTGTTGAATAAGTTTTTTGCTTATTTAATTTAGTTACGATTATTATGTACATATTTTATTTTAAAACGTTTTTTTTGTGTTAAAAATTTAAGTTTGATTATCTTTTACGTTCTAATGAGTTCCTTATTTATTTATTGAAATTGGTTCAATTTTTTGTTAAAAATATTTTATTTTTCTCTTTTTAGTGCTAGATTTTACTGAACAAATTACGCAGTTATTTTATGAAAGTATTACAATGGGTAGCTCATGTAAAAACACAGCCCGTATGAGGAAAAATAAAAAAAAAGGATTGAAAATAATGAAGTTTTCAGGCCCAGAGGTCCGCTACCTAGTCTAGATGATCCGACAAATGTTCCAATCAAACTATAACAAAGAACTTTGCAAAGAAAGAAAAAAGAACAAACTAGAACATACTGAGAAAAATCAGCTCAAACGATACTATCAATTGTTCTGCGTCAAGAAGTATCAGGTGTGTCGATAATTACTATCCGGTTTTTGTAAGATATTTCATTAGCCATCAGTATGGAGTGTTATTATTTGACTCATATGCTATTTTATTTTATTGACATTAATCTCAAAACGGTTCAAGTTATGTTCCACCAAAATCTCACAGACTTGTAGATTTATTATTTTTTGAAAACATGTATTCATGACATTTATTACTTTCCAAAAATCTTACTTCATTAAAAGAAAAATACTGTTCAAAGTAATTGTTTGCAATGGTTTCGACAATTTCAAATGCGGTGATTTTAACGTTTAAAACAATGAACGTCCTGGTACTCTGAAAACGTTTGATGGTGCGGAATTGCAGGTGTTATTGCATGAAGGTCCCGCACAATCTCAAAAACAATTTGAAAAATTAAATCTGAGCCGAGCCCTTATTTGTGAACGATTACAAACAGAGGGAAAGATACAGAAGAATGGAAAGATGGTTGCTATATGAATTGAATAACAGGCAATTACAAAAACGAAAAATCGTCAGGGAAATTTTGCGTCAAATGTATAAAAGGCAGTAATTTCTATATCTAATAGTAACATAATAACGCGCCATCTTATACAGCAAAACAAGTCAAAGAAGTGTTGAAATCACTTGTGGTAAGGTATATCACCTGCAGTATTCTCCAGAACTGGCTCCACCCGACCGCACCGATCATCTTTTAGTATCGATGGGTCAGGCGCTTGCAGAGGAGCGTTTCTCCGATTTCAAAGAATTTAGAAAGGAGGAAATGTTCTTTGGAATGGGATCATTAAATTGCCTGAGAGATGGGCAAAGTGTATAGAATCTGTAGGAATGTTCGTCTGGTCGGTCGGTCAGAATGTGTGGCTGTCGATGCGATTGTTTACCGGAACACTCACTACTATTTTGTGGAAGGAATTCGCACGAGAACTGAAAACACTGGTTGAATAAATACTTGTTTATTTCGATAATAACTTGATACATGTGGTCGACGAGAGAATGGACAGGATATTAGGTTAGGTAAAGGAAGTACGGTTGCGCTGCGGAAGTGGTACTGTTACAATGGGATAGAGAAAAGAAAAAGAGAGCGAGACGTCGTCGTGGTGGTCTTTTATAGCCGGGAACCACATGGTACCAATCCACCAGCGTTGCCAACCTTTGACTTTGTTGTAGGTGAATGCGTGATGGCCTAAAGGGTTGTAGAGGTCGCTACATCACTCCCCTCCTAGTGAATCTGCCGTGGAACGTACCTCTATGTGGTGCAGGTTCCGGAGTGCACCCGTAATCAGGCAATGAATCCCCTAGGGTTTGCTTATGAGATGGGAATCCCAACCTGAGCGAGGAGTTTTACGGGATCAGCTGCCATCGAAGTTGTAGCAGGACGTCGTTCGTCTTGGGGCGTTCCGATTTGTTTGAGGGTACCTATAAGTGTGGTGCCTTAAATGTCTCGTTTCATGATGCAAGGGTCTTCATGTGTTGATGTTATGCATGGTGGGCTTCTGTGGTTTTCGCTAGGCTAGTCTCGTGGGATAACGTCGACCATGTGATGTTGATGGGTTCCATTTGTCGTGCATCTGTGCACCTGTCGAGTGTCTTATGTTGAGCTGGTTTACATGTTAGGCACTTCGATCACGTCGGGGTCACCATATGACACCATATAATGAAGGTACATCCCGGATAAACGTCTCGGGGTTGCCAGATAATCGTTATCGTTTCATAATTCACGCTGCTGGCACCCCGCCCGTGTTCAACATCTGGGATTATATTTCTGGGTATTTTGTAGACAGTTATTCCTCGATGCAAAAATTCGACATGCCTCCAGGTCGCCACAAATCAAATACTTTAGCAAAAAAATCGGTAAGGACATATCGAGGCATCTAGTGACTATATGAGAATCCCTCGTATGTGGAGATATGCTCATTTTACGTCAGCGCGAGGCGAAGGAATCGAACCGACGGCCTCGAGGACGGTAAATCAGGCTGCGCGAACGTTTTAAAACCCTCCCGTGATTCGGGAATACGCGATCGTCTGATAAATGGGGCCGGGAGGGGTCGCGAGATGCGTATAAATTGCCGGCATTAGAGCGGGAGCAAAACGATCCGGGATGAATCGGAAATATAATATTAAATTTTTGGGTCGGGAGCCGGTCGGGCGGCCTGCTACCGCGCCTCCGGGCCGGAATACCTCCACATTTTTTATCGCATTTTAACAGCATTGACTTTTGCAGCATTGAACTGGGTTTCTTTATAGTGAAATGAAATTTAAAAAATATGATCCATTATTATGTGGTTCATTATTTAATTTATTGGAGGTATAAACATATGAAAAAATATAAATGTCGGTAGGAGCTTTTGTAGATGTATGTAATAATTAGCGTTGAGAACTATCGACTGAAAACAGTCGAAACAGTCGAGAGTCAGAAAACCAGCGACTGAAAATAGTAATTACTATTTTCAGTCAAATGCACGGTTCGACAGCTTTATTCAATTTGTGATGTCAGTTTTCCTGTATAAATAAGCCAGATGGAGATGTACATATTCCTCCACGTACTATCCTTAAAATAGAAAAGAAAAAAAATACTGAATACTATTAACATGCAATTAATATTTGAATGTTAATGTGGATCTGTAAAAAGGAATAAAATTTTTCTACGGAATGGAATAATACCCCACAAATGGTTTATAAAAACAATCGCACATTAACTACTAGAGCTTTTTAAATATAGTAAATGCTTTCTCAAAGGTAATCTTTTTACCCTATTACATAAAAAATTTTGAAAAACATCGTTCCAAAATGCTGCTATATCAATATACAATATATGCAATATTCAAAGTCTGTTCAAAGCTTTTTTAGTAATGCGTAATGGATGTTTGTGACGTCAAAACGTCGCAATGTTACCGCACCAACTCTAAGTTTTTGTTCAGTTGGGTTTTGAATCAAATTGAACAAAATGCTATCAAATATAATTTGTTTTCATATTATAGCACACCTAAAAAATACAGTTAATTATACAGCCACAATAGTTTATAGGTTAGAGTTATAACCTCTTATGCTCTGCTTTCAACACACCGGAAGGGTTTGACAGGCTCATTCATTTACATGTTTAAACTAATCAGGCAGCACTGTGTCTTTTTTCAACTAGAATAAAATGAGAAGGAAAAATATTGTCTGAAACTGAACGGAATTTATGAATTGCGGCAGGTAATACTTTAAATATCTTGATGACTTTCGTACAAAAAAACTTTGAATCACTACATAGTATAAAACAAAGTCGTCTTTTCTGTCCCTATATCCCTATGGGCGCTTAAATCTTTAAAACTACGCAACGGATTTTGATGCGGTTTTTTTCAATAGATAGAGTGATTCAAGAGGAAGGTTTATATGTATAATACATGCATAATATACTAAGGCAACATTGCTAATTTTAGAGGTTTCTAACGTGATGTCGTAAATTAACCTATTTTTTAGGCTTATTTAGCAATTAGCAAAAACGCTGCCTAACCCTACGAGTTAGATCAAATTAATGTACTACAGTATTGTACACCATAAAAAGGTCTACAAAAAAGTCCGCGATGGTATATGTTTATCTTTTAGGGATAACCCACATTAACCATTTTTATTGTTTACTTTTTACGTGAGAAAATGGCTTATTTACGAAGCTATTTTAAGCAATACGGCATTAATCCTTATCGAATTAAGTACCTTAAATACAGTGTGCAATTAATATAGATCAATATGGTTCCTTACAGCATGTAAATTAAACAAATATTTTCGGAGATATTACAAATTTAAAATTTGCGTTTAAAAATGTGTAATGTAATGAAAATTGTATGAATTTAGATATTCCAAAGATAGCAGGAAATCTTCATAGTAAGTATAGGGGAAGAGGAATTGTTTTACTCCAAATTTAATGCGTGCAGGCCAAGGGCAGTAATGAATGAACCAAAAATACTGGATCGATTTTAATCATGTTTTCATTGAGTGACATAGGCATATATATTTTATGCCCGTGCAAAGTCGGAGCGGGCCGCTATGTTTTTATATACAACGTTCATATTTTTTCTGTAGTGTATTTAATTTAGTATCAGCATTGCACCCGTGCGAAGCCGGGGCGGGTCGCTAGTAAGTTATATTTTGTATTTGCATTTTCCACAATACGTATTAACCCAATTCTGTCAAATTTTGTCATTTTTTTCGGTCTGTTCTAACGAAGCTGAAGTTGAAATTTATCAACTTATTTTGGTTCGTGTTACGGCCAATAAAAAGTTTCGCCCATATTTCCGTGACGCGAGAACGATCGGGATTCCTCCCGGAAAACCATTTCGCGTCCGAACCACGAAAAGGCAAACATATGGCCGTTATTAGTTTAAAGTTGGACGTGTGTGTAGTCCGCGCCCGACTCCCCTCATCCACCCCCGCCCCTCCGAACAGCACTTAATCCCTTTCGTGGATGTGACGACACGACGCTAACTTCATTTCGATAATTGCGCTCACGCAGTCATAAAAACCGACCGGGCGACCTTCCTCCCCTCTTCCCCCGCCCCCGGCCGGCCGTGGTTAATTGCCCGAAAAACTATTCGCTAATTGATTGGCTGTTTATCTGATTTTATGCTCCCTTCTTCCCGACGTATTTTATCGTTTTTTCACCGTTGGGGGACGCGGACGGCGGACGGGACCGTTACGAGTTGTCGCGTTCGTTCGTTTTGATTTAATAAACGATACTTTTAGTTTTATTGTCGGTTGATTTATACGCAGAGAACAGTTGTTGGTATTAGAATGTGCATTGGAAGTTGTTTCGACCGATATCTCCTTCGTAATGTTATGATATATTTGTTGATTTATTGTTTCTCTTCTTATATGATTGGTTATTATACCAGTGTTGTTGTTGGCTTTATGATTTTTTTCACTGATATTATTACTCAGATAATTATCATAACAATAAAGGTTGTACTTTAAAATATTCCAAATTTGTTGACTGAAAATAACTGAAATTGGATGCGCGCCAAAGTAATCCTCTGTTTTCATGAAACTTATATTGCAGAAATAATTGAATGCTACCCTTGCTTGAATTACAACTTCAATTACACTCGTTATGGGTTTTAGACGAAAATCGTGTTGTATCACCTCATTTGAGACATAGTACAGAGTATCAACAATGCCACGCAACACTTTCTTTTGGAATCGTAGAGTGACTGGCTACGTTAGAATTACTAGCATCCTCACAGAACCTCACAGTTGGATTACATATGATCAAATAAGCCTAATTATTGATTTGTACAGCAATACTTTGTTATTTAAAGATAACTCACCTTTTGAAAGAGTTGTTTCTTTGGTTAATAAAATATTAACAATGAAATAATAAGTGTTAAGTGGACAATTACTACTAACATCAACAAATTCGGCTATTTTTTAGTATTAATTTCATCGCAGACAAATATAAAATCACTGTCAAATATTTATTGTCATTAAGCAGGTATTTATTTATTTTTACTTACAATAAAATATGATAAAACTCAAATAGTTTTTTACACAAATGTTTTGTTCTGATGTGAAATATAAGTAGTCGTGTTATTTTCGGAAATCCATTGACAGTTGAGTGGGTTTTCGTTGTTTTGACGTCTGGATGTCATTCATGAGGCAAACGACGTTTATTAGTCTTACAGATAAATAGAGATACAACTTTATAGAGAATTTTAGTGAAATGTTACTTTTAACTTTTTACTTGTTTTAATCGCTATGCTAAGAGCCGCGACGGGATCTGATTGGTTCATTTCATTTCTACGATGCGTTTATTCTTCATTTATTTTGGACGTCATTTTCATTACGCCTGACGCAAGGAATAATGCGTTTAGATTTTTCTTTACCTTAACCTCATATCCTGTCCATTTTCCCGTCGACATAGACATGTATCATTCAATGTTAAAATAAACAAGTATTTCTTCAACCAGTGTTTTTAGTTCTCGTGCAAATTACTTTCAAAAATAGTAGTGAGTATTCAGACAAACAATCTCATCGACAGCCACACATTTCGACCAACCGACCGACCTGACGAACATTCCTAGAATTTTGGACCCTAACGTGATCAAAGTGCCTAACAGGTAAGCCAGCCAACATAAGCCACTTGACAGGTATTTGACACGTGCATAGAACGACAGTACGAGGAATGGAACCCATCAACATTACATGGTCGAGGTTATCCCACGTGACTAGCCTGTTGGACGAAAACCACAGAAGCCCATCATGCATAACATCAACACATGAACACCCTTGCATCATGAAACTGGACAGTAAGGCACCACAGTTATAGGTACCCTCAAACAAATCGGAACACCCCAAGACGAACGACGTCGCGCTACAACTTCGATGACAGCTGATCCCGTAAAACTCCTCGATCAGGTTGGGTCCCCATCTCATAAGCAGTCTTTGGGCGATTATTTGTGTGATTGCGGGTGCATTCAGGAACCTGCACCACATAGAGGTATGTTCCACGGCAGCTACACTAGAAGAGGAGTGATGTAGCGACCGCTACGACCCCTTAGGCCACCACGCATTCACCTACAGCAAGTTCAAAGGTTGGTAACGCCGGTGGATTGGTACCATGTGGTTTCCGGCTATAAAAGACCATCACGACGACGTCTCGTTCTCTTTTTCTTTTCTATATCCCATTATAACAGTACCACTTCCACAGCGCAACCGTACGTCCTTTACCTAACCTCATATCCTGTCCATTCTCCCGTCGACATAGACATGCATCATTCAATGTTAAAATAAAAAAGTATTTCTTCAACCAGTGTTTTTAGTTCTCGTGCAAATTCCTTCCAAAAATAGAAGTGAGTCTTCAGACCTGACGAACATTCCTACACCAGAATACATAAAGAAAACATGAGGTGGCAGTTACAAAACTGACTAATAGTTTTATGAGAAAAGAAGAGAGCCAGAAAGAGAGGATTGATAGATATTTGAGTAAATATATATGTGATAATCCAAAAGCATTTGGGAGTAATGTTTCGGACAATCTTTTGGGGATATCAGCAGAATTTTTGAAGAAAATGTGTAACAATCATTGTCATTCATCATTTCTAGATAAAATATTTTCCGAAGCTATGTATTGCGATACGATAGAATATGATAACCAGAAGGTAATTTTCGTAATATATTGCGCTTTCCCTTGTTAAACTTACAGACGTATCTTTGGCGGGACTATTATATGTATGGAACGTATTTACATCAAATTATTTAGGAGATGTATTCATGGGAGTGTTATTTTATAAAACAAGAAGAAATTAACTTTAAAGAAGAATGTAAAAACGTTGAAAATCTGTTAAGAATAAATTGTTATAATAGAAAATCATAGCGTAAAAATAGATAAAAAGCAGGGCAGATTAGAGATCAAAGAGATTGGTCTATTAGATAATTACAAAACTTATCTGGAATTATGTGGTTGTAATAAAACATCAAACAAATTAGTAATTCAACGCTGCTAAAATAAAGTTCTTCAATTAATTACCTTCCAGTCACAGCATCAATAAACCTACAAACCCACCTGGAGCAAATACAATTATGGTTGAAGACATGGCGCATTAAAGCCAATGAATCAAAATCGACGCATATAACGTTTACCCTGCGTAGAAGAACATGTCCACCAGTAAATATCAATCATCGTCAACTCCCCCAAGCAGAGCATGTTAAATATCTTGGTATGCATTTAGATTGACGCCTAACCTGGAAGAAGCACATACTCTCTAAACGGAAACAACTAGGACTAAAATTATATCAAATGTATTGGCTCATTGGGCGCAAATCCAAGTTAACATTAGATAACAAGGTATTGCTGTATGAGTCTATACTCAAGCCCATTTGGACATATGGAATTCAACTATGGGGTACCGCTAGCAAATCTAATATATCCATCATTCAACGGTTCCAAAATAAGGTGTTGCGTGCCATTGTTGATGCTCCGTACTATATTTGAAATAAAGTGATACAACGCGATATTCCTCTAGAACCTATAACGAGTGTAATCCAACGTGTTTGTGTGAAGTACTTCGAAAGAGTGTCAGCGCATCCCAATGTACTCGCTAATCAGCTAAATATGCGACGTGATAGTGAAGTGCGTAGACTAAAACGTTTAACACCACCTGATCTGATTACTGGACATATGTAGAGATTAGAATAAGCATTAGAATAAGACTAATTAATTAAGATAATATTTTATACAGAAGATTGCTTAATGAAGTGATTTTCTACATGCCATGTATATATAATATAAACAGAAGAAATACTTATTGCCAATAGGGCAGATTGTGGACTCACGAAGAGTAATAAAAAAAAATAATTACCTATGCATATCGATACGTAACCAACGAAGAACTGCACTATAACCTCGAAATTAAATGTATCAACGAAGTTACCCAAGATTTCCCATTACAACATTAAGTAATATTACTGGATCACAACAACGTGGACGAAACATAAGTATTGGACAACAAGTAGAAAATCAGAAGATTTAAGCGAACTAAATAACATGAACTCATATAGTGTAACTCATTTCACCACGTCTAAACTTAGCATTCCAATCTTTAATGGTTGATTTTCCTGGGGCAGTGTCCGGAAACTCGGCATCAAGCCAAGTTTTTGCTTCAACTGTATTTTTTCCTCTCAAAAAGCAATATTTTATCAACACGCGAAATTCCTTTTTATCCATTTTTTTCACAATAACAAAAGTTGCTTCACTCAAAATGCTATCATTCACAAACTAATGATCCGATAGCTGTCAAATTTATACACGCATCTTTTGACGGTTAGGGCTAACCAAAAACATATGGATTTAATTCTAGTAGCGCCATCTATGTGTCAGGCCGGGGACTTTTCAATTGACCTGTTCATTTGACCATTCTGCATTAGTCGTGCTTCTGAATAGATGTACCAAATACAATTAAAATATAAATTAAAATTGTAGTGAACATATCTAATGTAATATGTTAAAAATTAATAGGGAAAGAAAGGGGAACATATCCATAATTCAATACAAATCAATTCAGACCTGTAAGAAGACAAATTACAATTTTGAAAATGGCTTTGAAAAAAACTTACTGTAAATAATTTTTAAGTTATTCTTGCTATTAGTTATACTAATATATCACACATATATAATATGTAGTATATTACCGTTTCCTAAACTGCCAATTCCTCATGCTATATTTCTGCTCAGCCAGCAAATTCGTCGAATAAACAAACTGTAACTTGTGACAGATCGTCAGGGCACATGTGGCGCCCAATGCGGCTTCACGGGGTGGCGGCGTCGGGGGTCTAGCGAGCGAGGGTTAGGAATTAGCTGGTAGAAAATCCCGCTAACCGCATCGGTTGAGCCGCAGGGGTCATGGGGAACGCGGGGTATAAACGGCAATGGGTTTGAATATAAAAACGTACAATCAAAATTGAAAAATCAACATTAATTATTGTATTAGTTTCATTATTCTGGGTCCCCCGATTGAAGTTATTAATACAAAAGTATGAATCATGTTGATTATTTAGTTATATATTAATTTATTTAAATAGAACTTGACTGATGATGAAGCTATGTCTTACTCATGTAGATACTTTTACTGTGGATAAAAATAGGTAAGTCATATTTAGTAGATGAATTATATGTTGCATACTATATACATGGATAGACAAAATAATGAGTTACCATGCAATCCTTGTTGCATGTTAGCAACACTGCTTTCATGTAAATAATGTGACTCATATATATGTCCAGTTTAAAATATTAATTCTTGTAGGTTATATTTCAGTGTATTATATGCTTTGCTTTACAACGGTTAGAATAAACAATCGTTGAAATGTGTAAACTCTCTGTTGTTTAACATTACACAAATTTACACAAAACATGTTAAAATATTATAGGCAAAATCCAAAGTTAATGCCAGAATTGCAGCTGGTTTAAGAGACAATGATGGCTCTCAACAAAAATTGGCTTAACGATAAATAATTATTGGGTATATATTAGGTGTTCCTTATTATATTGTCAATCCTCTGTAGGTTGTTATAAACACCAAATAATATCACATTGTCTCGATAATGTCTGTCCGGTGCTTTTAGAAAATAATTTTAATTAAGTAGTTATTTACCACGTTATATAACGTTATTTTCAACAGTGGGTTTCTTTCTTGAAAAATATCCCTTTAGGAGCAGCGCTAACTAGACGTCACTCAAATTATATGTTCATATAATATAGATTTAATTTCTGTTGTTTGTGATTTTATATTATTTTATACGTGTTAAAAATTCTGCAGAAACTTGAAAATGTTAATGACAAGGAAGATAAAGAAAATGAGTGCTCAAAGGGAAGATACATGTTAGTAAAATGTTTCATTCAACGTAGGAAGTAAACATGTAAATTAATGTGTAAAATTATACTTCACTTGTTAGTTTAAGGCTACAAGACCTAAGATAATAAAATGAAATTTAAGAGCATATCCAAAGATACTTCCGAAATTGATCGTTGTGCTATTTTTGCATCTTTATTTAAACTTTACGTAGACGACACGGCAATATTAGCATCACATGACGATTCAGTTACAGCATCAATGAACCTACAAACCCACTTGGAGCAAATACTACTGTGGTCGAAGACATGGTGCATAAAAGCCAATGAAACAAAATCCACGCATATAACGTTGACCCTGCGTAGAAGAACATGTCCACCAGTGAATATCAATCATCGTCAACTCCTCCAAGCAGAGCATGTTAAATATCTTGGTATGCATTTAGATCCACATCTAATCTGGAAGAAGCACAACACTCGCTAAACTAAAATAACTTGGACTTAAATTATAGCAAATATATTGGCTCATTGGGTGTAAATCCAAGTTATCATTAGATAACAAAGTATTGCCATATCAGTCTATACTCAAGCCTATTTGGTGATATAGAATCCAACTATGGGGTTCGACTAGCAATTCGAATATATCCATCATTCAACGGTTCCAAAATAAAGTGCTGCGTGCTATTGTTGATGCTCCGTATTTCAAATGAAGTGATATAACACGATATTCCTCTAGAACAGGGCAGTTTGTGGAATCAGTAAGGGTAGCAAAAAAAACTTAATTAGAACAATGAGTCTCCATTTGATGTTAATACTAAAAAACTTTTAATAAATATTAGTTAATGCAAGACATTAACTTTAAAAGATTTCTGGTTTCTGATATGATCTTCAAAGAACTAATATTCAATAAGATATAAGATACGATAACAGTCTTATATTTATTAATATAATTATATGATAAATTTAGGTATATAAGAACAATAGTTTATGAATGAATAAATAACTTTAATTTCGTTTACAGATGTAATATTTTGATATAATATAATTGTCTGTACCTTATATTATAAATCAAAGGTAAATTGAAAGTCCCCGGCATGACATATAGATGGCGCTAGTAAAATTAAACCCATATGCTCTTTAGTTAGCCCTAAATCTCAAAAGATACGCGAATAAATTTGACAGCTGTCGGATCATTACTTTGTGAATTATAACATTTTGAGTGAAGCAACTGTTGTTATTGTGATAAAAAATGGATAAAAAGGAATTTCGCGTGTTGATAAAATATTTATTTTTGAAGGGAAAAAATACAGTTGAAACGAAAACTTGGATTGATGCCGAGGTGAGAGATTAGACGTGGTGAAATGAGCACCGAAGACGGCGAACGCAGTGGACGTCCAAAAAAGGTTGCTACCGACGAAAACATTTAAAAAATCCACAAAATCATTTTGAATGATCGTACATTTAAATTGAACGAAATAGCATACACTCTAAAGATATCAACTGAACGTGTACATCATATCATTCACGAATATTTCGGTATGAGGAAGTTCTCTGCAAAGTAGGTGCCGCGCGAGATCACTTTTGCTCAAAAATAACGACGAGTTGATGATTCTGAGCAGTGTTTGAAGATGATGAGGCATAAATAAACCCGAGTTTTTGCATCGATGTGACAATGGATGAAACATGGCTCTATCATTTTACTCCAAAGTCCAATCGACAGTTATCCGAGTGGACTGCACACGATGAACCCGCTCCAAAGCGTGGAAAAACGTAACAGTCTAACTAATAATCTAACATAACAATTTTCATTAACTATCTTGAAATGGAAGGACCTTCAGTAGCGACTATCACATAGTAGATCGCCGAAAACGGCCGCATTTGAAGAAAAAGAAAGTGCTGCTTCACCAAGACAATGCATCGTGTCACAAGTCAGTGAAAATGATGACAAAAATCTGTGAATTGCTTTCTAATTCAGCGTATTCTCCAGATCTGGCTCCCAGCAAGTCGAATGAAGAGGTGATCGCCGAAACTGAAGCCTATTTTGAAGCAAAGGACAAGCAGTATAAGCAGTATATATACCCGTGAAGGGAATTTTGTTGTTTATGTGGAATAAAAATAACTAATTTTGTCAAAATAAATGTGTTTTACTATGTTAGGCTAGGGACTTTTCATTTGACCTGTTAATTATAAACCATGTTCTACTAAGTGAGGACAATATCTAAAAAAAATTACTGTCGAGCAATAAATACCCCTTAGAATTACCAATATATCGAAAGAAGTAAGTTAAAAACTCTTTGTTAATCGTCAGCCAAACATCGAGACTAAAACAATTCTGATAAGCCACCATTCGGATGTATCTAGATATAAAATTAAAATATTTGTATTCATTCAATGAATTTGTTCCCTCATCGAAGGAGACACAAAGAGTGGATGGTTACATCACTTAATGCGATTAGCGCCCGTAATTTTTCGCGTTCGAAATGATGGGGTGGCAAACACAAGCTTAAGACCATCTGTTGTTTTATTTTGTGCTTGCGTTTGTTGACATTTTTTTACGCTCGTTGCTGTTAACACTCGGCAGCGTGGTGAATAGAGAATTAACTGCGCTTATAATGGGATATTCCGGTGATAACACATGGGATGAAAAGTCCCCGGTATGACGCACGGTGTCATCTTTAACAAAAAGATAAACATATGATATTTTGGATGTTATAATACTAGAAACAAGAAACGAAGAGGCTTTATCAACAGATGAAGAATTCTCTGACTATTTGAGTAATCAATTCCATACTTTCTTAATAATGGATTGAAGGAAATAGATGCCTATATACCAGAGTACATGGAATTAAACTTGAAATAAATTGAGAATATGACGTGAACTTATTTAAGCTTCAGATACATGGACAAAATAATGTGACAAACACCTGACATATGTACAAGATTTATTAATTTATAAGGTATTGAGTCAATATTTGCTTTTAATATAGCTGTAATTCTCCGTAAAATTTATTTGTGAAGTAACAGGTCAATTGAAAAATCCCCGGCCCATCATAGTAAAACACTTTTTTTTGGCCAAATTAGTTCTTATTCCCTTCAAGGGTGATACACTGATTATAGCGACCCTCCAACTCTTCGATATCATTTTTGTAGTACGATTTGTCCTTTGTTTCAAAATAGGCCTCAGTTTCGGCGATCACCTCTTCATTCGACGAAAATTTCTTGCCAGCAAGCATTCTTTTGAGATCTGAGAACAGGAAATAGTCACTGGGGACCAGATCTGGAGAATACGGTGGATGAGGAAGCAATTCCAAGCACAATTCATTGATTTTTGCCATCGTTTTCACTGACTTGTGATAAGGTGCATTGTCTTGGTGAAGCAGCACTTTCTTATTCTTCAAATACGGCCGTTTTTCGGCGATTTCATCCTTCAAACGGTCCAATAACACTATGTAATAGTCGCTGTTGATGGTCTTTCCTTTTTCAAGGTAGTCAATGAAAATTATTCCATGTGCATCCTAAAATACAGACGCCATAAACATGGCAGTCGACTGTTTGGCATCAAACCAAGTTTTTGCTTCAACTGTATTTTTTCCTCTCAAAAAGCAATATTTTATCAACACGCGAAATTCCTTTTTATCAATTTTTTTCACAATAACAAAAGTTGCTTCACTCAAAATGCTGTAATTACACAAACTAATGATCCGACAGCTGTCAAATTTATTCACGCATCTTTTGAGGATTAGGGCTAACTAAAAAACATATGGATTTAATTCCAATAGCGCCATCTATGTGCCAGGCCGGGGACTTTTTAATTGACTTGTTATCTGTAGTCTCTTATGGAACGTTTTCCCATTATTGCACCAAAACATCCGTCAATTGCTTCAATCGTGTTGGAGACAAACATTCACTCCTTATTTTTTTTCTAAAACTCCCCCATAATGGTTCAATTATATTGAAGTTTGGCTATTGTGTTGGCCAAGGAAGATGTTTGATGATATTCCGATGCTTCTCAAACCAAGTGTGAACCTTTTTGGCTGTGTGTATAGGCGCATTATTACCTCGGAATATGGTAGTATTTGGTAGCAATATGCTACAGTTACATACATGAGTGGGCCAGCTGAATATCATGATATTGCAGCCCAAATCATAGTGAAATCTCCTTCCCATAAGGTAAGTTTCTTTTGGGATTTTTCACGTATAAACAGGGCCGCTTGTAGGCAACTAGATTAATGATATTTCCTGGATTGTGATATGAATGTGATATGGTCCCGATATCACATTCATCCAAGTTCATCCACATTCACTTTTACAGCTTAGCGTTGATTTTCAATCGCAGCCTTCCATGACTGTTAGCTTTGTGGGGCTCGCAAATAGAAGTTTTAGCATGTAAATTTTGTAACACATATGCGACACTTTATTTACATGATAGTGTCGTCCTGTAAGTATATTGCATGGTGTTCATATTGATAGATTACTGGTAAGAGATTAATGAAAAAAGCTAAATAAGATCTTGTCGTCCTAATACCATAAAATTTTCGATTTAGTATTCTTTCATAATCATGAAAATTGAAAATATAAATATGATGAAAAGTACCTTCTGGAATTTCCGGTGCAACAGCCCTTGACTGAAGGAATGACGCTACCTTCACTACATAGTATAAAACAAAGTCGCCTTTTCTGTCCCTATATCCCTACGTGCGCTTAAATCTTTAAAACTACGCAACGAATTTTGATGCGGTTTTTTTCAATAGATAGAGTGATTCAAGAGGAAGGTTTATATGTATAATACATGCATAATATACTAAGGCAACATTGCTAATTTTAGAGGTTTCTAACGTGATGTGTAAATTAACCTATTTTTTTAGGCTTATTTAGCAATTAGCAAAAACACTGCCTAACCCTACGAGTTAGATCAAATTAATGTACTACAGTATTGTACACCATAAAAAGGTCTACAAAAAAGTCCGCGATGGTATATGTTTATCTTTTAGGGATAACCCACATTAACCATTTTTATTGTTTACTTTTTACGTGAGAAAATGACTTATTTACGAAGTTATTTTAAGCAGTACGGCATTAATCCTTATCGAATTAAGTACCTTAAATACAGTGTGCAATTAATATAGATCAGTATGGTTCCTTACAGCATGTAAATTAAACAAATATTTTCGGAGATATTACAAATTTAAAATTTGCGTTTAAAAATGTGTAATGTAATAAAAATTGTATGAATTTAGATATTCCAAAGATAGCAGGAAATCTTCATAGTAAGTATAGGGGAAGAGGAATTGTTTTACTCCAAATGTAATGCGTGCAGGCCAAGGGCTGTAATGAATGAACCAAAAATACTGGATCGATTTTAATCATGTTTTCATTGAGTGACATAGGCATATATATTTTATGCCCGTGCAAAGTCGGAGCGGGCCGCTATGTTTTTATATACAACGTTCATATTTTTTCTGTAGTGTATTTAATTTAGTATCAGCATTGCACCCGAGCGAAGCCGGGGCGGGTCGCTAGTTGAATATAAAATGTTTTTTTTTTCAAACTAGTTATACTATGGTTTAATCAGTATTGTTAGCAGATAACTGCAAGGTAATATAATATCACATTTTCAAAGAAATATTTACTTTTTTATTTATAAAAAAAATCCCAAATCACGAAATACAAGACAGCTCTTGTGTTAGTTTTTTTGAATCGAATTTCGTCCAGTTAAAACGATGAATTTCATAATTTATTTCAGAAACTCGGCTGTTTCGTAATTTATTTCTGTTCTGGTGGTCTCGAACTTGGGGCTTAGAAAAGTTTCCGGCCATTGATTGATGGCGCGCGGATCGGTTGGCGGACGGTGGGGGCCTTTAATTAAAACGTTGTTTCGGTCGCGAACAAATTGCACCGCGTATTTTTCAATTAATACATCGATTTCGTTTTATTCGACGAGTTTTATGCGGACGGTCTTTTTTGGTGGGGTGGGTATTATAATGGGTATAATGTAGTTTTTGGAATTGTGGAGATGGTTTATATTATTGTGCTATAATGATAAATATTCCTTAAGGCTTTTTGTGATATTTACATTTTGTTTTGGTAGTTGGTACTGAAATATTCTAGGTACTCGGTATAAAAATCCAATGAAAATAATTGAAGCCAAGAAGGTGAAAAGGAATGAGCGCAAACAGAATAAGTGGAAATTATTTATACATGAAGCACCAGCGAATTGCCATTGAACATAACAGAGTTATATCTATCACACTATATGGTATTATAGGGATAATCCGCGAACACAGCTGGCAACTCTTATAATGGTAATTCTCTTTAGTTTAGACCTTCTACGTTACTTACTTTCTTGATTCACTTCCTTTTCATATATTCTTCATATAATTCAAAATATTTCATTTTGTTTAATTCTGAGGAATATATTGTAAATAATTAAATAATGTGTTAACAGGTGGGGCAAAAGTACCGCTTCCATTTTCATTGCGCGCCATATTTGTTATGTGACGTTTAGCTCGGTTTCGCTTTAACCATTGTGTTGTGTAGATATCCAAATCTTATTACGAATAAATACGCCACAAGAACGAGCAGCAATAGTGACAATGTTTATTGAAAATAATCGTTCAATTATTGCCGCTCAGTGGAAATTGCGTCAAAAATATCTTAATCGTCCAGTGCCTCACAAAACCACAATTTATCGTTTAAATGCTAACGCCCGACAGTATGATACGACAGCAGACAGGCCTCGTTCTGAAAGACAACGGATGTCTCCTAACGCTGAAAATATGGCTCTGGTGCGCGATAGTGTTGCAGAGTCTCCAGAAACACCAATTCAGAGACGTGGTTCCCTGTTACACATTCATGCATGCAGTTTAAGGCGAATTTTCAAAACTGATTTGAAAATGTTCCCATGTTCGAATTTCCCAGCAGCATAACCCACCTATTAAAACAAGCGAAATTAATTGGGCGAGAAGCAATAAAGAGAAGGCCGACATTTTCTCAAAACACTTAAAAAATGTTTTTAAACCTTTCCAGTCTCAGCGACATAAAGATGACGAAAATAAAATTACTAGCTTTCTAGATTCGCCATTTCAAATGGATTTACCGCACGAGAAATTAACGGTCAAAAAAGTTAAACATACAATAATGAGAGAGATTAATATTAAAAAAGCTCCTGGTTATGACTTAATTACTGGCAAAATTTTAAAAGAACTATCAGAAAAGGCTATAAAACTATTAACATATATATTTAATGCTATGCTACGAATTAATTACTTCCCTAGTATCTGGAAAGTAGCTAAAATATTAATGATACTTAAACCAGGAAAAATACAAGAAGATGTGACCTCCTACCGACCTATAAGTTTATTACCAAAAATCTCGAAAGTTTTCGAGAAATTATACATAAAAAAACTAAACTATATAATAGAAAAAAGAAAAATTATTCCAGAACATCAGTTTGGCTTTCGCAATAAGCATGGGACTATAGAACAAGTGCATAGACTTGTAAACCAAATAAACGCTGACCTAAATGCCAAAAGATATTGTTCGGCTGCTTTCCTAGACAGATATCAGCTACTAAAATCGTATCTCACCGACAGACATTTTATTGTAAATCAAGGCGATGAACATACCGAATTAAATTCCATATATTCAGGAGTTCCGCAAGGTAGTGTACTGGGTCCAGTACTGTATCTTCTGTATACGGCTGATCTGCCCGCCACAAAAATAACTACTGTGGCAACATATACAGACGATACAGCAATCATGAAGTATCCCATGAAGATCCAGTCACAGCATCAATAAACCTACAAACCCACCTGGAGCAAATACAATTATGGTTGAAGACATGGCGCATTAAAGTCAATGAATCAAAATCCACGCATGTAACGTTTACCCTGCGTAGAAGAACATGTCCACCAGTGAATATCAATCATCGTCAACTCCCCCAAGCAGAGCATGTTAAATATCTTGGTATGCATTTAGATCGACGCCTAACCTGGAAGAAGCACATACTCTACAAACGGAAACAACTAGGACTAAAATTATATCAAATGTATTGGCTCATTGGGCGCAAATCCAAGTTATCATTAGATAACAAGGTATTGCTGTATGAGTCTATACTCAAGCCCATTTGGACATATGGTATTCAACTATGGGGTACCGCTAGCAAATCTAATATATCCATCATTCAACGGTTCCAAAATAAGGTGTTGCGTGCCATTGTTGATGCTCCGTACTATATTTCAAATAAAGTGATACAACGCGATATTCCTCTAGAACCTATAACGAGTGTAATCCAACGTGTTTGTGTGAAGTACTTCGAAAGAGTGTCAGTGCATCCCAATGTACTCGCTAATCAGCTAAATATGCGACGTGATAGTGAAGTGCGTAGTCTAAAACGTTTAACACCACATGATCTGATTACTGGACATATGTAGAGTTTAAAATAAGCATTAGAATAAGACTAATTAATCAAGATAATATTTTATACAGAAGATTGCTTAATGAAGTGATTCTACATGCCATGTTTATATAATATAAACAGAAGAAATACTTATTGCCAATAGGGCAGATTGTGGACTCACGAAGAGTAATAAAAAAAATGTTCGAATTTAAGAGTTACTGTAATGCAATCCTAAGGCTGTCTGGTGAAACTGAAGATTTTTCGTCTAAATTGATAATGAGCGATGAAGCCCATTTTCTTCTCAGTGGTTGTTCTCAGTTTTTTTCTGTCAATAAACAGAACAGTTCGTTTTGAAGAACACAGAATCCTCAATTAATTCATGAAACATCATTGCATCCATTAAAACAACTGTATGGTATGCTAGAAACATCATTGGTTCCTATTTTATTGAAATGACCAAGGTGTTGCAGTTAGTGTTACTGCTGAACGGTACCAAGACAACATTTGAAATTTTCTTGTACCTGAAATGGAAGAGCAAGGACTAGAGGACATGTGGCTTTAGCAAGATGGGGCTACACCACACACAGCTCGTTCAATAATGTATTTATTGAATGAACATTTCCACGAAGACTAATTTCGCGAAGTGGCGATTTAGCATGGCCAGCCAGATCTCCGGATTTAACAGCACCAGACTTTTTCTTATGGGGTTTTTTAAAATCAAATCTAGTACAGATTATGTATACACTAGGTGTTTATATTAATTTATCCTTCCATTGTAATGATTTATTGATTTACTGAAATAAAAAAATGATCAGTATTGTTACTGGAGATTCCTTATGTGTTTTTATTGAATAAATTCGACGAAGCCTGTACACAATCCATGTCGAATTAACCTTCCGGAGGTTACGAGAAGAACGAAAACGAAACGAACCATTCCGCACCACGAAATAATTATCGCAGTTTAATATTCGGCAGAATTGCGCCTGGCTGATCACGATCGTCCATAACGAATTGAGACCCCGTCTCGACTAACGGACGTCGCTCAGCCGTGACGCAATCCAATTAGCGCGCCAGCGCCGACGCTAAGGGTCGGTCCGCGCGTCGCCTCCGCCGCCCATTGTTAGGCCTAATTCGATTAGCGCTCATCAAGAGAACGCCGCTCTGTTTTCGGCGACGACGCCGCCGCCGCCCCCCCCCCCACTTCGAGATGAACTCGCGATTTGCATTCGATTGTTTTGCCGCGCTCGGCCGGCTCGGAGTTTCACAAAACCGGAAAATCGCTAGCGATGTTGCTCAGACCGTTCTGGTGACCAACCGTTGCTGTCATTTAACGTATATTATATGAATGAACAGTTTGAGACTATGATGAGGTGCTTGTGTAGGAATTCTGACGTTCATCCTATTCCATACATCCATATTTTTGCTATTAGTTTGATTTCGTTCTCTTACTTTATTTAACTTTCTTTTTTAATTTAAGTATGATTTGCTAAATAATTGAACAAACGAATTGAACAACTAAATATATCTCTCAAGATATACAAGAAGCTGCTTGAAATGAAAGGAATTGATTAACCAGAAGAAGTGAAGGAAATGGTAGCTGGAAAACGAAATTTACGGAAAAAATGGCAACAAAACAGAACACCTGGAAATAAAAATAATTTAAACAATATAACTCAAAGACTGAAAGGGGAAATACTGGGATTATTCATGGTAAAGAAACTGATTATTCACTCTGGAAAGCCATGAAATATCTAAAGCGCTCGGGTCTACACAGTCCACCTATAAGAGACCTATAAGAGAATTTGGCACGTGACAAACACTAAAAAGCAGAAGCATTTGCTGAATATCTAAAAAAACTTTTGAAAACCAAACGAAACTACTATTGAATATAATTTGTCGGACAAAGAAGCTAAAAATTCGATGATTGAATTAATCACGCCGAAAGAGCTAATCAAAGTTATTAAAACTGACATTAATCCCAGGAAATCACCAGGATTTGATTTAATACCAGGGGAATTACTGCAAAAACTAAAGGGAATTATAAAACTCTCTAACTTGATCAATACAGCATTCAGATTAAAACATATTTCAAGCATTTGGAAGGCAGAAATTACAATGATCCCAAAACCTGGAAAGTCACCAAATAAAATAAAAGCCTTTAGACCTATATCACTGCTGCCAGTAATATCTAAGATTTTTCAAAAACTCCTGTTCAAAAAAATAAAACCGATCATAGAGAGAAAAAACCTAATACCAACACACCAGTTTGGGTTTATTAACAAGCATTCAACAATTGACACAAGCATTCAACAAGGTCAACAGAATAACAGATGTTATTAAAAAAGCCTACGAAAGTTAAACAGTATGCTCAGCTATATTCTTAGATGTAGCACAAGCGTTCGATAAGGTTTAGCATGAAGGCCTTGTTCATAAACTACTGAAATGTTACCACAACAACACACAGAAATACTAAAATTGTACATTACAGCCAGAATGTTTAAGAGTTAAACAAGAACCTTACTATACCATAAAAGAAGCTAAAGCAGCTGTACCACAAGGAAGTGTACTAGGGCCAATGCCCTATCTACTGTACACTTGTGATATACCACAAATGGAGAACATTATGATGACTACAATTGCGGATGATACTGCGATTATAGCTGTCGGAGACAATAGTGAAGAAGCCACACGAAAATTACAACAGGCAAGTTACAATATGAATAATTGGACACAAGCTTGGGTAATACTTACCATTAAAAGACCTGTCCAGAATCCGGAACAAAAATTTCTTCACCATGGCAACGTTGAGACAGTCTAGCTAATCGATTGGTCAAGATGACTCAAGAAGTCTGGTATGGTGTTAGTGCAAAAGCAGAGTACGGTGCTAGTGTACCCATTAATATTAATGTAAATAAGTTGATGGGACCTAAGATATTATATTTTGAAAACTTTTTTTGTAGTAATAACACTGCCCCAAGAAAATCATCCATCAAGGAATAATATGCTAAGTTTAGACGTTGTGAAATTATCACCTAAGACAGTGAACGCAGTGGACGCCCAAAAGAGGTTGTTACCGACAAAAACATTTAAAAAATCCACAAAATGATTTTGAAAGACCGTAAATTGAAGTTGAATGAAATAACAGACATTCTAACGATATCAACTGAACGTGTCCATCATATCATTCACGAATATTTGGGTATGAGAAAGCTCTGTGTAAAGTGGGTACCCCGCGAGCTCACTTTTTTGCGAAAAAGAAAGTGCTGGTTCACCAGGATAATGCACCGTGTCACAATTCAGTGAAAACAATGGCAAAAATCCATGAATTGGGCTTCGAATTGCTTCCTCATCCATCGTATTGCTCAGATCTGTCCATCAGCGACTATTTCCTGTTCTCAGATCTCAAAAGAATGCTCGCTGGGAAGACATTTTCGTCGAATGAGGAGGTGATCGCCGAAACTGAGGCCTATTTTGAAGCAAAGAACAAATCGTACTACAAAAATGGTATCGAAAATTTGGAGGGTCGCTATAATCAGTGTATTGCCAAAAAAATGTGTCTTACTTTGGTAGGCTGGGGACTTTTCAAGTGACCTGTTAGTTGTAGTTCTATCTAGCCATCATCTTATCTTGGCTAGTTCACCTAAGCTCTGCAGCTTTTTCATTACCAAAGCTTCAAAAGATTTTCGTTATTACCCTTATGGGATCGACAATATGGGCAATAGTAGTTCTTATGATGATTTTTATATAAATAGTACGAAAATATTACTCCAGTAAGTGTAAAATATCTTATTTTAAATCTATAGTTATAAAGTTATAATCTATAGTTTTAAATGTTATAAAGTCTATATCTGCCAATTAATCAATTAGGATTGTAACATAAATTTATTTTGTTTAACTTTCTTGACAGTAATTATATTGGTATCCTAACAACAAAACTAGCATATTTATATTGTATATTATACTTTTTAACGTATAATAAATGATGTTTATAATAAATAATTAGTTGTGAAAGAAAACTTCATTATAATCGAGACCCGATAAACATATCGAATCAGAGGTGGGTTATTGGAATTGTCATCGGGCCGGTGACAATCTGCGCTAGTATTTGAACAAACCTGGCGACCGTAAACTGGATAATATGCGAGTAACGCTCGTTAATTATAACCGGGATCGAGCCAAACGAATCAGAGCGAATTAAATAGCAATATGGACGGGTCTACGATATAATTTTATATTAAATTTTTGTCTAAGTCGCGCCATATGTCCCGGCCCATCCCCATAATTCCCCAATAATCATTTTACGAACGGTATCGGACGATAGTTAACCTCTTAATTAAGATATGGTGTGGAAATGACGCCGTGACAATCGTTAATACTCGTTTATTAAAGATAATAAATCATGGATTCATTTAGTTCGGGGGTTTGATGCTGATACGGAGATACTGTCAATTTATTATTTGAGATTAATCGATATTTATTTATCATTATGATTAAAAGATCTACGATTTTGATTGTTTGGACAGTTTTTTGCACGTTGCTAAGGTTAGTAACAATAGGGAATTATAACACCTGTTTGACTAATGCAGCATTTCGACTAAGACGTGTAACAGATGTCTGGAAGATGGCTGAAACTATTATGGTTCCAAAACTAAGAAAATCGACAAATGAATTGAAATCCTACAGAGCTATTTCAATGCTTTTCAATAATAGCTATGTAACCGACCAAACTTTGACCATTCGTTCAACTACCGGGTACCAAGGTACCCGCCTATAGCGTGGCAGATCTGCAAGTCATTAGTGTACTGAATAGAATTTTTTTTTCTGTGTAAACTGGCTATGTGGCATATAAAATAGCTATAGGGACACAGTTTATAGTCCTATGCCAATACTCGAGCTCAGCGCTTGGAGAATGATAGAGTTGCTCCAATACGAGACATTTGGACAATGTTGAATAGTAATTTAACAAAACATTATAAGCCAACCGAATACCTGACAATTGACGAGCAACTTTATCTATACCGACGTCGAATTAGATTCACTCAGTATATTCCGTCAAAGCCACCTAAATATGGAATTAAAGTATGATGCTGAAAATTCGTACCCACTTACTGGACAGCTTTACACTGGGAAATCGAAAGATGGTCGTGAGAGAAACGTTGGTGAAAGAGTTATCAAAGACTTTGTGGCACCGTATAGACGATCCAGTAGAAACCCTACAATGGATAATTTCTTCACTACTCTTCCACTGGCAAAATTTTTACTATCTTGGAACTTGACAATTGTTGGCACCTTGAAGAAAAATAAAGCATACATTCCACCAGCAATGGCTGTATCAAAAACGCGAGAAGAATTCACTGTGTTTGGCTTTCATGTAAAAGTTACTCTATTTAGTTATGTGCCAAAAAAAAACAAGGGAGTAATTATGTTCTCATCAATGCATCATGAAGCTAATATTAGTGATAGTGCAAAGAAAAAAACCGAAAAATATTGAGTTTTATAACTGGTCTAAAGCTGGAGTAGACACGATGGATAGAATGCTTGGTAGATATACTACAAAAAGATCAACTCAAAGGTGGTCTCTAGCATTTTTTTACAATATTCTCGATATTGCTTGCCTTGCATCATATATTCTGTATTATGAGAATAATAAAATGATTGTTAAAAAATCGTATGAACGACGATTATTTTATCGGCAATTGGTCAGAGAGCTATGTACTCTATTCGTTGAAAGTCGTTCGAATAATGCACAAATTATGAGGCATTTCTCAAAGAAAGTGGCGATTGAATCTCTTCTTGGTCGAGCTATCAATCGAATGCGCATAAGCGAACATCATCTGTATCATTGACACCTCAGACGCAGCTCTATTCAACTGGGAGGGAAAAGTTTACTGGTGTATGCTATGATGTCTCCAAAGTTAATCCAGAAAAAACGTCGCAAAACTAGAAAAATATGTTCGGTATGTGAGAACCCTATTTGTGACGAACACTGTATTACAACCACGACATGTGAAGGATGTACGAAATAATTTAATGTACTTCAATTTTTATATGGCACTGTATTATAATAAATAAATTAATGTAAATAAATAAATAGTAAAAGAATGGAGAACAATATTAATAAAATAAAATAAAATAAAAAGAAGTTATGTATTTCGTACTTACTATTTTTGTTATTGTTTATAATAAGAATTATTGTTTAATTATTGTTTAAATAAAACAAATTACAAACTATATTGTCTATTATCAATTCAAAAATCAAATTAACTAAATACTTTAATAAGCAGTCTCTGAAGTGTGTATAAACCAGTCGTTCATATACATTAATCTTAGTAGGTACCCGGGTTCCTGGATATTGAACGGGCGGGGCATCAAGTTTGATAGTTAATAACTTTTATTAATTAATTTATTCTTAAAAAGTTTGACGAAATATGGGTGTCAATTTTGGGGATCCAGACGGCCATAAAAAAATTTTACGGAGAAGTTAATATATTTTACCTACGGATTGAAATGGATACCCGAGATAAAAGCTCAGTTTGCACGGTTATATTCTTAAATTAAGTTCAACTCTCCGACAGGGTTTGACATGCGGGATTTTTCACCAATTGCAGGGGATTTTGCCAAAACAGCACACTGAACTTCTACATGGTTCTTCTTCTTCAAGTATATTCTACTATAGAAGAAGCCTAAGTATGTGGCCATAGGGAAGTGTATTGGTATAATCCTTGTGAGATCTATCACAAATGGAAATGATCACAATGTCTACATTTTATGACGAGACTGCGATATCTGCTGATGGAGACAACATCGAAGAAGTAAACATAATAACATGTACTTAACAATATAAATAATTAGATTAACTCTTGGAAAGTAACAGTTAACCAAAGCAAATGTATGCTTATTGTATTTACTTATAATTAGCGATGGGAACTATGGACTCAAAACAGTCGAAACAGTTGAACAGAGTAGAACTATTATTTTCAATTCGTGATAACAGATGAAGATGTACGAATTTTTCCCTGCATAAATTGTGACAGAGAAAAGGATGGAGATAAATGCTTGGAGCAGTTAATTTTATATTCACCAACGGTAGTATAAGCCAGACGGAGTAGACGAACGAAGTAGAATTACTCTTACATTTGAATGTTCTGTGGATCTGTAAAAGGAATGGATTTTTCTATGGAATGGAATAATACCCTACAAATGTTTAATCGTATTTTAATATGTTAATTGCTATTTTTAAATAATATTCTATAATAAATATAGACAATACGATAGAACTTAAACAAGCACTAAAAACTAAATATATATCATAAATACTAAATAAGTATTAAACATATATCTAATCATAAAAAAAACTAATCCATCACATAATTAAAAATGATCGCACACTAACTACTAGAACTTTTTTTAAATAAAGTAAATGCTTTATTAATTATTGAACGGAAATAATTTTTAACAAAAGTCGAGAGTGTAATCGAAATATTACTTATTATTGCCACAAAAACAGTCAAAAGTATTTTACTATTTATCATTAACAATTTAAATCTTTATAACCTACCTTATATTAAGAATCTTGGAAAATATCATTCCAAAATGCTGCTCTATTAATATACAATATATTGTTATTTATAAGCAAACTACCAAAAATCATAAAACTATATATATATTACATATAAATCTATGAAAGCATAAATTGGGTGCATTTTTGTCAAGGTCGCGGGTAGGATGACAGAGCCAGAACGTTAAAAATTAGTCGAATGAACAAAATGAATGAAACAGTCGATAGTAAATAGTGACAAAATCGGTTGGACCGTAAATAGCGACTCAAATCAGTCGACTGAAACAGTCGATAGCAAAAAGTAGTCAATCACTAAACAATCGATAGTAGTTTTCAGGCGATAGTTCCCAGAGCTACTTATAATCAATATGCACATACAATAATAACATTGATGAACAATCAGAATAAACCTGGATGCAAAACTTGAACGTTGAAGCGAGCACATTAAAAATAACAAAAGCCGGCTTGGTGGCGCAGTGGTAAAGACGATGGACGGTCCTCCTACTCTTGCGATAGCCGCGGTGCGCCTCCTGCTGGTGCATGGTCGTAAATTTATGTTTGTGATTGTTTAAAATTTGTGAGTGTTCACGCCAGTAACCAGGCTGGATAAGACCGGATGTCCTCTGGGGTAATTTTTAATGCTGAAGACCGTGGTTCGGAGCCCACGTTAAACTTTAGGCCCAGTCCAGATAAACCCATAGTTGGTCAAAAGAGACCTTAAAATATATATAAAAAAATAACAAAATATAAATGCATTTTAAATATAGAAAAACTAGTTCATTGTATGGCTTCACTACATAGTATAAAACAAAGTCGCCTTTTCTGTCCCTATATCCCTATGTGCGCTTAAATCTTTAAAACTACGCAACGGATTTTGATGCGGTTTTTTTCAATAGATAGAGTGATTCAAGAGGAAGGTTTATATGTATAATACATGCATAATATACTAAGGCAACATTGCTAATTTTAGAGGTTTCTAACGTGATGTCGTAAATTAACCTATTTTTTTAGGCTTATTTAGCAATTAGCAAAAACGCTGCCTAACCCTACGAGTTAGATCAAATTAATGTACTACAGTATTGTACACCATAAAAAGTCTACAAAAAAGTCCGCGATGGTATATGTTTATCTTTTAGGGATAACCCACATTAACCATTTTTATTGTTTACTTTTTACGTGAGAAAATGGCTTATTTACGAAGCTATTTTAAGCAATACGGCATTAATCCTTATCGAATTAAGTATATTAAATACAGTGTGCAATTAATATAGATCAATATGGTTCCTTACAGCATGTAAATTAAACAAATATTTTCGGAGATATTAGAAATTTAAAATTTGCATTTAAAAATGTGTAATGTAATAATAATTGTATGAATTTAGATATTCCAAAGATAGCAGGAAATCTTCATAGTAAGTATAGGGGAAGAGGAATTGTTTTACTCCAAATTTAATGCGTGCAGGCCAAGGGCAGTAATGAATGAACCAAAAATACTGGATCGATTTTAATCATGTTTTCATTGAATGACATAGGCATATATATTTTATGCCCGTGCAAAGTCGGAGCGGGCCGCTATGTTTTTATTTACAACGTTCATATTTTTTCTGTAGTGTATTTAATTTAGTATCAGCATTGCACCCGTGCGAAGCCGGGGCGGGTCGCTAGTTGGTAATATTTTCTTCAGTTTTTGGATAAGTCTTGCACGTTAAATCTTATCGAAGTCTTGAACTATATCTAGGAATTTTGCTGAGCAGACTTTTTTATCTTTGTATGTTTTTTATTCTTAATCTTACATCTGATAGAAATGTATATTTTTTCTATAATTTTTATATCTAATGTAATATTTCTATAGGAACTGAATTTCAACTGAACTTTATCAATGGAGTAGTCTAGTTTAGAAATTTGAAAGCATTTTTTGATACGATAGAAGAATATATAGACAAGGCTCACACGAAATTCCAAGTAAGTAGATTCAATGGAGCTTGAGACATCATATCGACAGTCTCGAAAAGGGTACTTTTGAGAAAAACGAGTTTAAACTTTCCTTTTCAGATAATGTCTCACTAGAATAGATATTGAATTTTTAAAAATCCTGTTAAGGCCCACTAAAATAAGATATTTTTACATTTATTCTTCATCGTCTCTTAAAAGAAAACAACTTACGAAACAAAGGAAGAGGGCCTTTTTGTATCATGGTATGTACTTTCAGGTATATTAGATTTACATCTGAAAAATGTTGATCTTGATGATTTTATTTAATAACGAAAAAGAGGAAAACAAGTATAAAGACCGAAATGTCATCGTCATCGCCGCAGCAGCACGAAGTGACAGATGGTCACCTGCACCGGCACTTGTCCAAACAGGATCCAAATACGACGAGGGGGTCGGCAATATCAACAAACCATCGGATGGTAAATGGTGTGCCGGGGGTTAATGCAGCCCTTAAACGCGACGTCAAATAGAAGGGCCACCCCATAAAACCGGCGTGTATTATAGTCGTAGTGCGAAATTTATTATTAGCTTAATTGTAGTCATAAACGAATTGTACGACAGTATGGCGTAATTGGGGGACGACGATCGGTAACGAGGAGGGTGGAAAGTGTTAAATGCCGCGCTAATATAAGTGACGGAGTGGTCGGTGATTATTTGATCAGTAGAGATGTTTACGTTGAGGATTGTTTCGTGTTTGACGGGGCGTCCCCTTTTTTTTGTTATGATTTTAAGTCGTTTTGCGATCACCAGTCACCCATTCAGCTAAGAAATTATCTATTGTCCCTTATCTGTTATTGGACTAGTAATTTATTGTGCATCAATATTATAGACTATACAAAGTAGCAGTAAGCTCACGTCGTCGAGACGTATAATGTATTGCCTGTTGCAGTTTCTAAATTTGCTTTAATACCAGACAATATTATCCTTGTCATTTTATTTTACTTCACAGAAATACACCGCTGTCTGATAAGTATCGGAAATGTAAACGAATCAGCTTGCAAAAGTCGTCCGGTTGTCGAATGTCCGCGAAATTCCTCAAAACATTAATGAAAATAAGATGTTATAATCTAGTAAACGTTTTGGTGCTTTGCTTGTGATTGTTCTGGTTGATAATGTCGAGGCCTATAAATATGAAGTCAATCAGAAACCGATTATATCTTTAAGCAATAAGAGCGAACATACACGGGCCTGTTCTTACCAGTAAAATGCGTTAGAGGTAAGTGATAAGTGAAAAATATTAAGCTGCTAGAGTTTTTAGAAATATGTTTATTGTGCTGCAGCTACTCTGAAAACAGTGAGCAGTTTTATCAATATAGTCATAATTTAATACGATTATTTCAGAGGTAACTTCTAGCATGGAAGATATCCATGGTGAACTTAGGGATATGCAGCTCTGTGAAGGATATAGGTTCTTTCAACTTCCTAGATTCCTAGAATATAAATTCTTTCTTCAAATACTTTTAGGAACCATATGATTTTGAATAGCCTCACAAGCCAACAGTGAAACCAACCATTTCCCAAGAACCACAAACAAAAAAAACCAACGAATTAGTCAACATGTTTAAAATAGTATTGGATCGGACGCCTTCTGAGAACTAAAATATCGTCATTAATCAACAAGTTTAAACAGAAAAATCCTAATACCAACACAGAAGTTTTGGTTTATTAACAAGCATTCAACAATTGATCAGGTCCAGAGAATAACAAATGGTGTTGAAAAAGCCTACGAACGTGAAAAAGTATGCACAGCTATATTCTTAGATGTAGCACAAGCCTTTGATAAGGTTTGGTATGAAGGCCTTATTCATAAACTACAGAAAATGTTACCAAAACAACACACCGAACTACTAACATCGTACATTATAGCCAGGATGTTTACAGTTAAACAAGAAGAAGCGTACTCTACATTAAAAGAAGCTAAAGTAGGTGTACCACAAGGAAGTGTACTGAGGCCAATGCTTTATCTACTTTACACAGTGATTATAGCTACCGGAGACAATAGTGAAGAAGCCACACGAAATTACTACAGGCAAGTAACAATATAAATAATTGGACACAAGCTTTCAAAATAAAAATTAACGAAAGTAAATCTGTGCATGTGCAGTTCACCTAAACTCAGACCATACAAGCACCAATAACATTAAATAATACTATCATTCCATATAGCAACAAAGCTAAATATCTCGGGCTGAATATTGATGCAAAACTTCGCTGGAAGGAATATATAAAGAAGAAAAGGATAGAACTAGAATTGAAATATAGGAAAATGTATTGGCTAATTGGAAGAAAATCACAATTATCAGTACATAATAATTTGCTATTATACGAGTATAACAAATACTGAAACCTATATGGATATAGTTCAATTATGGGGATGTTTTCATTGAGTAACATAGACAAAATATAAATTTTTCAGAACAACCTACATAAAAAAATAAAAATTATGTAATGAAATCCTTACTCTCTGGTCGAATACTGATTGGTTGGCGCAGTTTTAAAGACGACAGGACGGTCCTCCCGCTGTTTCGATAGTCTCTAATTCGAATGCTGCTGGGGCATGGTCGTAGATTTATGTTTGTAATTTACCTTAAGAAAGAGCTCGGTCAGGTGGGATTTGGAAAATAACGTTTTCTCGCACACCCTGCACTGGAACGTCTTCTCGCCATTGTGAGCCTTCATATGGATGTCTCGATATTTTTCCGTCGTGAAACCTTTCTGACAAATATCACAGTAATGCTTCTTTTCTCCCATAACAGCCGACTTATCTCCAATGCCATGCTTGAAAGCTTTGTGTTTAGCCAACTGGTCTGCTTTGTTAAAAGGCTTCGCGCAAATATCACAGGGATGGTCGTCACTCGATTCATGAAACTTCTGATGCTGGTTTAGGTGGTCGCGTCGACTGAAACTCTTCGTGCATATGTCGCACGTATGAGGTTTATCGTCTGAATGTGATGTCATGTGACGTTTTAGATGATTAGGTCGATTAAATTCTTTCCCGCATATATTACATTTGTTTAGACCTGGATGTGTCGTAAGAAAGAGTGTCAAATTCGATAAGGCAAATGGCCTTAACCAAGCTGGGTAAGACCAGATGATCTCTAAGTTTATCACTCGCCATTCGGTAGACCTTTAGGGAAAATTATATGGCTCTGTGAATGGAGGTAAAACGAAATGAAACAGTGGTGTTTACATTATGTGACCGTTATTTATTGGCTATACAAAAAAATGTGAAAAATATAAATGATAGCGGATGGCAGCGGAGTTGCCTGTTGACGAGACTTGGGCAGTCGATGGCGGCACGTCTAAACCAAACGATAGTCGAGTACTGAATGAATGGAAATCCCCTTCAATAACATCCCAGATAAACGTCTCGGGGTTGCCGCCAGCTATTCGTTATCGGGTTCTAGTTGGCGCTGCTGGCATCACGCCCGTGTTCAACATCTGGGATTATATTTCTGGGTATTTTGTAGACCGTTATTCCATGATGTAAAATTCGACATGCCTCAAGGTCGCTACAGACTTAATGCCGACGACCATGGTTCGAGGCTCACGTTAAAGAAGCTTAAAGTAGGTCCAGTGGCCTCTTATCAAATCATTTCTGCCAGGACGATCGTTCCAGGTGAAGATTAAAGATATTCTCTCTAGCCGGAAAACCATCGACGCAGGAGTTCCACAAGGCTCCCCACTGGCACCCTCTCTATTTAATATCTTTCTTTCAGATATCCCTAGGAGACCACAAGTTGAGGCTGCTTTTTACGCAGACGACACTGCTTACTTTGCTTCTTCAAGAGTAGCACCGCACATCCGAAGCAGACTCCAAAAACAACTCGATGAGACGGTCCAGTGGTTACATTTCTGGAGGTTGCAGGTCAACCCACAGAAAACCCAGGCCATCTTCTTCCACAAGAAGCGTTTTGCACCGAGCATTTCGCGTCTTAAAATCGAGAACGCAGAAATCCCATGGTCAGAAGAAGCCACCTATCTCGGTCTTGTCTTCGATCGCAAATTTAGGTGGAATTCCCACATTCAAAAGTCCCTCCATAAAGGTTAAGGTATTGTAAATTTGCTGTTCCCGCTTATCAACAGAGCCAGCAGGCTTCCTCTATCTATAAAATCTCTCCTGTACAAGATGCTGGTTCGATCAGTCGTTCTATACGGCTCCAGTGTCTATCTAAAATACGTCTCCCCTAGCCAGGTAGAACGTCTCCAAGTGTTTCAAAACAAAATTCTCAGGAGAATTATTAATGCCCCATGGTTCGTCAGGAACAATCAAATTCATAGAGAAACAGACGTCCCCCAAGTTCACGATTTTATATCCGAGGTTTATTCGAGATATTTCTCCACTCTTCGTCTCTCGGACAATAGATGTATCACCGAGCTGGCCGATATTTCAGGCCAATAACTCATTCGGCTCTTCGTAGCCTTATTCTATCACAGCCGACACTATCCCGTCGTGCTCTAACTCCTAATTGTCTCGACCTTCTCCGGCGAGCGATTAACTCATGTACCGCAAGCTGCGTGGTGTGATAACGACGCCACGTCCTTGCCTGGCCCTTGTGCCTCTTAACGGTGTTACCGGTTACGGGCACCCTCCTTACTAACAGTAAGAAGTATCAGTTAGGGTCATTGGATCAGCTGATAGGGTGGGGTTTAGTGGGTAGCCCAGAGGCTGCCTCCACATAACCAGTCCAACTCGCTTATTCATGCGGGTCTTCCCGACCAGGTATCCGTAACAGGATTCCCCTACCCGGTTCCAGGCCAAAAAAAAAAAAGGTCCAGTGGAGATAAACCCTAGTTACAAACCCTAAAACAACTTTTTAATTAATCCAATTGAATTGGCGTTCAGTTAATTATTCACTGAATTACGCCGAGTAAACCGATATTAGCCTTCTAATACAAATCAAATTATAAGCCATAGTATTATGATTTTCTTTTAGGCTTTTTCGCCGTGACCTGCGAGGGAAGGGCCGCTTTACGGCGACACGAGGACGGACCGCGTCGTCTTATTGACAAGACAAACAGACCGGCTGACGGAGAGCCGTGAGCCGAGACGCCGATTGCAAATTGTCCCGGCAAACACATTCTAACATGATCAGCAGTCTATTAAGGCTTCCAGGAACGGATTGGCCGGACCGTATTCGAACCAACTAACCGAAAGGATCCAATCGAGAAGTTTTCGTCGCCCCGGTCCCCCCTCTCCGCCCCGCCGTATCGGTCATTTAACGCGTTTGCGAGCGGAACGACGTCTAGAATGGACCGGAATCGATTTTAAACTTTGATGGAGTCAGGGGACGGGAATCGACACCGGACAGTGAGAGTCTGGGAACTTGCTGTTGGTTAAATTTGTTTTTTTTAGTTTCTACTATTAATTGAAACTGGAAATATGATATATGATGGCGCTGGTAGCGTGGCAATAGTAAAAACAAACTCGTTTTTCCTCATGTTCATTAGTCTCGCTAAAACTCGACAACTACTGGACCGATTTGGATAATTTTGATCTTAAAATATTCGAGAAAGTCCACAGAAAGTTTATATGGTGCGAAAATATGGAATAATCGAGAGGAAAATAGCAAACACGATAATTTTGTTTTCCAATACAAAATATCACTGTTAGTACCATACCAAGTTTCACTGCCCCAAATAATCGACATTTTCATTCGTTGTCAAATATTTATGAAACTTAAATTATCAAAACTGTAACGTTAAAAATTATCCGATGATATTGTCAAACAAAAATTGGAATATATAATGTATTAAACGTTGAATAACTGGTCAAATGAAAAGTCTCCGCCCTACCATAGTAAAACAAATTTTTTTGGCAATATTAGTTTTTTTTATTCAACATTACTCCCTTCAAGGGTGATACACTGATTATAGCGACCCTTCAACTTTTCGATACCATTTTTGTAGTACGATTTGTCCCTTGCTTCAAAATAAGCCTCAGTTTCGGCGATCACCTCTTCATTCGACGATAATTTCTTCCCAGTGAGCATTCTTTTAAGATCTGAGAGCAGGAAATAGTCGCCGGGGGCCAGATCTTAAGAATACGGTGAATGAGGAAACAATTCGAAGCCCAATTCATGGATTTTTGCCATCGTTTTCACTGACTTGTGACACGGTGCATAGTTTTGGTGAAGCAGCACTTTCTTTTTCTTCAGATACGGCCGTTTTTCAGCGATCTCGTCCTTCAAACGATCCAATAACGCTATGTAATAGTCGCTACTGATGGTCCTTCCTTTTTCAATATAGTTAATGAAAATTATTCCATACGTATTCTGAAATACAGACACCATAACCTTGCCAGACGACTGTTACGTTTTCCTACGCTTTGGAGCAGATTCATCGTGTGCAGTGGACTGTCGATTGGACTTCGAAGTGAAATGATGGAACCATGTTTCATCCATTGTCACATATCGACGCAAAAACTCAGGTTTATTACACTTGATCATCTTCAAACACTGCTGTGAATCATCAACTCGTCGTTGTTTTTGGCCAAAAGCGAGCAGGTGCGGCACCCACTTTGCACAAAACTTTCTCATACACAAATATTTGTGAATGATATGATGTACACATTCAGTTGATATCTTTAGAGTGTCTGCTATTTCATTCCATTTCAATTTATGGTTCAAATAATTCAAAATTATTTTGTGAATTTTTTAAATGTTCTCGTTGGTGACGAACTCTTGTGGGCGTCCATCCGTTCACCATCTTCGGTGCTCATTTCACCACGTCTAAACTTAGCATACCAATCTTTGATGGTTGATTTTCCTGGGGCAATGTTCGGAAACTCGGCATCAAGCCAAGTTTTTGCTTCAACTGTATTTTTTCTCTTCAATTAGCAATATTTTATCAACACGCGAAATTCTTTTTTATCTATTCTTTCACAATAACAAAATTTGCCTCACTCAAAATGCTATAATTCCCAAACTAATGATCCGACAGCTGTCAAATTTATACACGCATCTTTTGACGGTTAGGGTTAACTAAAAACATATGGATTTAATTCTAGTAGCGCCATCTATGTGTCAGGCCGGGGACCGTATTCAAATGTTGTTTTTTGGATTCGATACAGTGAATATCAAGTGGAAAATAATGTCTCATATGTAAAATATGATGATATAACTATATGGTAATGGTAATTTTGAATCGTATTTTAATTACGGTCGAGTAAAGGAGAAAACTATCTGACTTCTTCTGTTCCTTCATTGTATTCTAATCTCACCAATTAATGCTGTTTTTTGAGTTTGGAAAAGAGCTAATAGTGCTAAATAAGATATTGGAAATTAACATGAGTTGCATATTTTATATATTAGTTACGCCAACACACAATAAATAAGATATAGGATGGAGTTGGAAGACTTGGTAGCAATCCTAGGTATACCAATGTACACTGTGAAAAAAAGAAATTAGTGACAGTCTCAACTGTAAGACATCTAGTGTCTTACGGAATAACTGAAAGTCACTATACATGTTAATTACGTATAAAAACAAAGAGGTATCGTAACAACAAAAGGTCTAGAGTTGTGTGTTAGTGATTGATTGGTGACTTTTACTATTTTTAATTATATTTTTAACACATCAAGTAAATTTTATCAGTTCAGCCTCTTCTTTAGCAGTGAATAAACTTATAGATACGGACTCAAAGTTCCTCTAGGTTATTTCGTATAGGAGATACAAGAGCAATTATTAATTATTATTAATTTTATTATTATTATTATATGAAGGTAAAATCGAAGACAGGATATTTAACAACTTCGTTCCAGAAGTTGAATTGAACGATTTTTTCTTTGTGATTGGTTCATTGTAACAGCGATATAAGAGTGCATCTTTGTAAGTCGTTATAGAAGTGTGCAGGGCTACATATTGGTTTATAAATTAATTTTAAACTTACTATATGGCTAAAGTTGTTTATTACTGTGTATTAAATCAAATCGGGTATTTACAAATTACGTGTTAAAGCCTTACTGACAGTATCTGCCTTTTCGTGGAAGAGTGCACAAAAAATGTTTTCAGTCTAGATCGTTGAAAGTGACTGAATTAGTACCGACCAAATCTCATATGCGGTTTCATATATAAGTTTTAAATGTATAGAGTCTATATATATCTATTTTATCTATTATATCTCTTATATCTATTTATATAGTCTATCTTTATATATATAATTTATATAGAGTCTTTTTCTATATTAGAACAATTATTGTTTGTATTCTAATAAAATGATCGTTGATATAAAAATACAAATAAATCATTTTGGCGATTGTGTTAAAATCGGGCTTCCACGCTTAATTTTTATGATTTGTAATCGCGGCCATTTTACCCGCAGAGCAAATAGATGTACTGACTAAAAAATAAATAGAAATTTATAAAAATGTACGTACGCGCAGCGCGAACGTTTACCTTCACTATTTGTTTATTTACTAACATGTCAATCAATAAAATTCCTTGTGTAAGCATTTTCTATTAGTGTAAACATTATCACTTTTATGTTAACATTATTTATTAGATACTAATTCATTCATCGCTATTTGAGGTATGATTAATATCAGACAGCGTCGTGGATTGCTTCCTGTCCTCACCAATAACTGTTAAACTGACATTGTGTGGACGTGTTCCGTGTTGTTGATTTATTGTTTTCATTTAATACTCTAAATATTGGTGACAATATATATAATTGTTAGGCATTCTGATTGCAAACAACAGCAAACAAACATTTTCGGGCTTGAACTTAGTTGTTTACTTGTTGAAATATATCTTCTACGGCTAATTTACGATGATGTGTGTCCCATACAAGTAGAGTGCGAAGTGGATTTTTTAAAATAATTTCCAGTCTCCTTTTTACTCACCAGGGTGTATCTGGACTGTTTAACGTGGCCTCCGAACCACGGGCCTCGGCATTAAGCATCCGATCTTACCCAGCCTGATTACTGGCGTGACTGGTATCATTTTCCTTGTCGGATTTTACACTATTGTCTAAGGACAATCACAAATGTTAAACAATCATAAACATGAATTTAGGACCATACCCCAGCAGTGTTCGAACCCGTGACCATAGTATCAGCAGGGGGACAGTCCTGTCGCCTGTATCACTACGCCGACCAAGCCGGCTTCGAAGTGAATTGTTAAATTCATTTGATATCCGGTGTTTGCCAAGAAGATGTCTTGTCTCCACTACTTTTCAATATAGTAGTGGGTGTAATTATACAAAATGTCTTTAAAAACAGAGATAGCGTTTAATAAGATGCTATACAATCTGATGTTTGCTAATGATAACGCTGTATTCGCAGATACGGATGGTGAGGCATCTAGTATTCTTCACGATATAGTTCGCATTGCAGAGCATTGAAAATTAAGGAAGAAAATATAAAACTATTGACTGGCCAAACTCAGGGATCGCCCGTTATTGCGTAACTCAACAGGATTCAGTTAGAGCAAACGGAAGAGTTTATGCACTTGCGATCAGTAAGACAGGAGAAGAAAATGTAAACCAAGCTGTAACAGCCTCTACTTACCTAATATGGTACCTGTGGAAGAGAGAAAATGTTACAATGAAGACAGAAATTCGTATCATAATTCGTAATCAAAATGCATATCCAGCCATTGTTTCCTCATCCTCTCTTTTACTAATAAGCATTAAATTAACATTGAGACAGAATGAAGTCTGATGCGTTCGAACATGTAACCGAATCGGTCTATAAAATTCCAGTTGTGTTGGTACTGCTAGATACAGTCGTCATATGTCAATGTAAATGTAATAAAATGAATAACCTACAAATTATTGTGGCTGTTTAATCAACTGTAGTTCAAGTCCTTCAATATATATGTTTTAGATGCACTATAATATTAAAATAAATTAACTTTATAACGTTTTTTTTTTCATTATTTTATTTGCATTATTATTTTATTGTCAGAGTCAAAATAAACAAATACTTAAATTTTGTGCGGCTACGTTGTATTATATATTTTAGTGACGTGAATTGGCTGTTTTATAGAACTATACATTTACATACGTATGTGGTAAAATCAGTTAAAAATACATAAAATTTCATCATATTCTGCACAACATTTTTGGCTTGGTACTGAGTGAAAGAATATAGATTGACAAAATTGAAAATAACAATTCATTTGTTGGTGAAAATAAGCCTACCACAGAAAGCCTTAAGTATCGAGTTGTACCTTATGTTTATGATTGTAATTGTAGATGTTTTTATAGGCAACAGTGGAAAATCGAACAAGGAATAACCATCCCAGTCACGCCAGTAACCAAGCTTGGTAAGACCGGATGACTCCTGGGATGATTTCTAAGCTTAATGCCGAGGACCGTGGTTCGGAGCCGACGTTAAACAGTAGGTTCAGTCAAGATAAGATTTCGTTTGTAAAGAGGAGACTTTAATATGTAGAAAAAAATGTCTGTAGAATGAAAATATTGGTCTAAAACTTGCGAAAAAGGGTCACAAATAATTGACAATGTGTTGAAATGCTGTTCGGAAGACAGTTTAGTTAAGAGACTACAATATAATCGAGCATCGAAAAAAAATGCACAGATGACCCACCCTATACAAACGAAATCAACACCCCATTCAGAGTCTCGTACAATCCCAACCGATTCCCGTCAAGTACCATCCACCAACGACCGCTCTAAACCTTCGTTTAATTTCCACGAAAGCGCAATTTTCTCCAATTGACCCTCGGAGGGTGAGGGGGAGAGACGAGAGGCGAAAAAACCACCCCCGCGCCGTTGCCACCTCCTCCTCCCTCAACGTTGCCGCTTTCTTTCCACCCAACGCTGCCCTTCGCCATTTTAAAAGCATTACTACTCTCCCCAGTCGAATTAAAGGTATCCAAGCAACATTCAACCCCGACAGGCCGGCCCCCTTCCCCCTCCGCCCCCCTCGTCGCCCGCCCGGTCCCGCAATTAGCTAACTTGATTTGGGAGATCCGTTTTGGAGGATCTGTTCACAATGTGTTGTCAATGTTTTGTTCCTTGGCGGCGCACACAGCGCCCCCACCTCTCTCCACCCGCCCCCCGCCGTCTCGACGCCCCCTTCATCCCCACCATCGACGCGATCGTCCTCCTCTGCCGTCTCCGGCGCGGTCCCGGCTCTCCGGGTCCGGACGCCTAACTGGATTACGTCGAATAAATTTCGTTCTTTGTTTTAAATGGCCTACTCGGACGAGATTCGAATTAGGAATGGCGCAATTAGCGGACGAGAAGGAGTTCCGGACCGATACGTACAAGTTTCGTATCGCTCCCGTGTTTTTTTCGGTCCGATCCGGTCGGCGTTCTTCCCTCCGGACCGGATCCGATCGGGATAATAGCGTTAGATCTGTCGGGTCATGAATGGCGAATTAGATGAGATCGTTTCTCGCTTTTTTTTCCGGTTCTTTTCCGTTTCTGGCGCGTCCTTCCCGGAGATATATGTTATAACTCTATATCAGAAATATTCGGATATTGGTTGTTACATTCACGGCTCCCTTTACATTTAATTCACTGTGAATTATTGTCTATTGGGAAAGATCATATTTTAAATTTAAATTGAGAGGCAACACTCAATGTGGTTACCATCCCAAGGAGACCTTGATTGAAGATCTAAAAGTACAAGTTTAAGATTCTAAAGTGTTTTGCTCGCGTAGTCTTGATTTGTTAAAATAGCGGATAAAGAAGTTCCGTTGGAACATAAACATTTTTGTTTAAAGCTTATACTAATCAAATTTTGTAAGGATATAAATGCATTATTTTATTCATAATCAAGTAAATTAAGAAACCTATGATCGACAATGTCACGCAACTGTACTGGTAAGTCGGAAGATACCCTCAACTTAGAGTTTATCAGTCAATCATAAAGCCAATCAGGATCTACGGGATGTAAATAGGGGTTGCACTAAAATATCAAACCGTCTAGTAATCTAACGTTACCAAAAATAAAATTTTTCGATTAATTACCTATGCTTATCGCTACGTAACCAACGAAGAACTATACGTTGACCTCAAAATCAAATGGATTTTCGAAGTTATCCAAGATTTCGCCTTGAAACACGAAAGAAGATTACTAAATTATATTAACGTGGAAGCAATACCGTTACTGGAGAACACAGAGGAAATCAGAAGATTCAAGCAAACCAAACCATACGAACTTATATATTGTATATAAGTGTATAAGTGTTACTCTTAAGTTTAGCTTAAGTAATTTAGTTTTATTTTAATTTTGGAAATACATATTGATGTATTAATAACGTATTGGCCTTTCTTGTATATTAATGCAACTACAACAGAACAGTAGTAATACATTAATTTGTATATTAATATTATACTAGTTAGTCGGAAAATACTCTCAACTTGATCTAAAATCAAAGAGGTTGATCTATAATACAATTATAAAACCAATTGGGACCTATGGGGTTCAAATATAGGGTTGCACTAAAAATTTAAATCAACTAGTCATACAATGCTGTCAAAACAAGATTCTTCGATTGATTACCGATGCCTATCGCTACGTAACCAACGAAGAACTGCACGATGACCTGGATATCAAATGGATTCGCGAAGTTATCCAAGATTTCGCCTTGAAACACGAAAGAAGATTACTAAATCATACTAACGTGGAAGCAATACAACTGCTGGACAGCGCGCAAGATGTCAGGAGATTGAAGCGAACCAAACCATACGAACTTATATAAAGTGTATACCTTTAGTGTAAGCTATAGCTATAATTTATTATAATTTTATAATTGAGGAATACATATTGATGTATTTTCTCGCACTCGTCTTGCTTGTGAATTAGTCCAAGTACAAACGAAATGTAGTAATAAATTAATTTAGAATTAAGATTGTACTAAGCGTATCTAATAATAAGGATGTTATAAAAACAAAAATTGTACTAAGCATATTTAATGTAAGATGTAACTAATACAAAAAATTAAGTGAACATGGAAGGAATGTTTACGAGTCGTACTTCTCCATAGAACACAATACATATTGATGGTTGTACCTTGTAGTGATTTCAATGTCAAAATTTCTCAGGTACTACTTTGGACTATCATTAAATTCACTCATTATCAATTATCATTTTGCTTCAATGGATATTTTATCGTATTTGACGTATATTATAATAGCTTGGAAGACGTATTTGAGCATTATAAAGAGATATGAGTTAAACATACATGTCATTTTGTTTTTGTCATCATTTTGTCTGATTTTGTGACATGATAACACCAAATTAAAACGAGAAATCGTATATCACCTGTCATATTTACCCGACATAGTTCTTTTTGATTATCATTTGTTCCCCATAGTGCCACTAAGTAGCACTGTAATTCTTTATGAATATATAGCATATGTTTTTTTTAATATATTTTAAGTATAGAGCTCAACCGCTGTCAAATTATTGAGAAAAAACTATGGAAAATAATTTTAAAAATAAGATATTCAATTTTTCGCAGTAAAATCTCTATGAAATCAATTCACACCCAAAATATTTAAAAAATTTTAGAATGGTACCGAGATTATTGCTGACAAAATACTTGTACTCCTCATTAATTCAACATCTGTGCAATTACGTTTTTTCGATGCAATTTTTTATGCCATTAAAGTTTGTAACAAATAATTAACATTCTAAAAAAACACTATTTAATATTTTAATAAATAATAATTGTTTATTCGAGTTAGTTTAATTTAATCCTATATTTATATATGTAATTGCTATTAGATCATGAATAAATATGTCAACAACTATTGACATGGGTTTGTATTGCATATTGGTATAGTTAAGTTCTAAATCCTGACAAAGAAAATATTTTTTAGGAAATTAAATTTTATTCATTAAGTTTACTAAATATATCTGACCATCACTGATACGAAACTAATAAAATTTTAGGTTTATTTTGAATTCAAGTATGTAGTAGTAGATCCATATTTCAATTAGTTTCATATACAAATAATTGAGATCCTTGCAAGTAATAAAAACACTGTCAAATGTCAACCATGTCAAGCAACCGTTAGATATTTTTTCACCAACAATCTTTTTCTCTATAAAGAAACAATGTTTAACCAACACACGAAATACTATTTTTACCTATTGTTATAAAAATAAAATATGTTTTTTTTCACTTAGTCCAATGGAACTTGTAAACCAATGACTTAAATGACATATAAATTGATACATATCGTTTGAAATCTGGTACTGTAATACGAGAGCCATCTATCGGTAAGATGTGATACTTATAGAGTATGTAATAAATTTTAAGTTGAAATAAATACATTTAAATCAGGGTATATAATATATATATATGTTAATTATACTGTTAAAAGCTACCACATTTCCAATAAGAGACGTTTTTGTAGCACAATAATTTGTTTTATTTATCACGATAATTTGTCGCTGTCACTAATATGTCAAAATAAATTGTCTACGCCATCCGTCAAATAAAATTCCTATTAAACTGTGTAAAGGTTCCAACGCCAACCTCATTTTTACAATAATTGAGGATTAATCATAATTAATCCGTATTAACAAGAAATAAAGTGTTTACGACTAATTATTACTGCCATAATAACGAAATAAGGGCCGGCCCTTCATCGTAAAGTTCAATATTTACCTCTGTTATCGATTTTTATATTGTTCTTGGTGATTTCTCACGAAAAGAAAGCATTGTAAAGTGATAATTACGTTTTAAATCCACCTGGGTCATTATAATTTATCGCCGATCAAATTTGGGACCGTACAATAGCGCGAAACGATCCAACGAAATAAAATCGTAATGGTTTTATTGGCCGTATAACATAATATAAACCGAACCGTCAAGTCGATTGACACCGTCGCTTATTAAACAATAATTAGCCAATTAAACGCGGGACGGATATCCGAACGCGTCTGTCACTTTATCGTCGATAAGTCAATTTGACGTGACAGTTGTTGAAAGTCATTAGTTATCAGGTGTGACATCTGGAACGTATGTAATAGATTTTAAGAGCATTTTATGTAGTTCATGTTTGTTTAGAAGCGAATTATCGACGCGATTACGGGGAGACGTCCGAACGTGTTTACCCAGCGATGTTTACTTGTAATTTTTACGGACCTAGTTAACATTATCTTTTTAATTTCGGTGGATTTAACACTATCGAAAACGTTTTTATAATTGTTAATATATATCAGAATGTACGTGAATCTAGCGTTGGCCGATTATATATCTATCTAAAATTTTAATAAACTATTAATAATTTATGTAATATTCAACAACTGTCACTGTCACTGTCACTTAAAATTATTTCAAGGTTGCTGTGATTTAAATGACAAATCGACTGTGTAGGTAACAGAAGTTTGTTTTTGTTTATTTTTATGATTTTCTATTGTAAAAAAATGGTTGTATAAAATTTGCTGTTGATTTAGGAATTTTGTAAAGGATAAACTGTATATGTTATTTCTTTGTTTTATATATAACTATGGTTATTGATGTAATAGCTTTTTTGTTTTATTTATTTATTTTTTATATTTATAAAAATTGTCACTGTCACTGTCATTTCAAAATTATTGCAAGTTTGCCGTAGTTTAGTTGCCAAATCGACTGTCTGATAAACAGAAAATTGTGAGTTTTTGTTTATTTTATGGTTTTGTTACCGTCAAAAATACATGGTTGTCTAAAATTGACAGTTGATGTAGGAGTTCACGAAATGATAAACTATGTATGCTATTTTTTGTTTTACATGTGAGATATTTGATGATTTAAAAGTTTTTCGTGTATTATTTTTAATGTTATGAATAAAATATTTTGTGATTTTCAAGAACTGTCACTGTCACTATCATTTTCGAAATTATTTGAAGTTTGCCATGATTTAGTTAACAAATCAATTGTAGAACAAACATGATAATGTGAGTTTTTGTTCATTTATTTATTATACACAAAAAATATATAGTTTTGTAAAATTTGCAGTTACTTAGTGAATTTTGTAGAAATGTTTCTTTATTTTACGTATGACTATAGTTATTAACGTAATACTTTTTTTGCTTTGTTTTTAATTGTTTTAATAATGATTTATACATTTCAAGAACTGTCATGGTCACTGTCATTTTAACTTCCGCGTAATCTATGTTATTTCGTAAAAAACTTTTACATTAATTTCTAACGGCTCTAAATTATAATATTCTTCAATGTAAAATCGCAAAAATATATAAAGATTTTAATCTATCTCAATAAACTTATACTAAATTATTCCTATTTTAATATTTCACCATACACTTGGCATATGTCCTTAATCTTCTCATTATAAAAAAAATTGTTATCTTAAAATTACTTCAAATTTTGATAGAGATTCAAAACCCATTTTTTTCAAAAATTAATTAACATACAATTACAGATAAATTATGAATATATAAATTGATATAAACTGTCAAATAATCGACGAAGATTTCTTCCCAGCGAGCATTCTTTTGAGATCTGCGAACAGGAAATAGTGGCTGGGGGCCAGATCTGGAGAATACGGTGGATGAGGAAACAATTCGAAGCCCAATTCATGGATCTTTGCCATCGTTTTCGCTGACTTGTGACACGGTGCGTTGTCTTGGTGAAGCCACACGTTCTTTTTCTTCAAATGCGGCCGTTTTTCGGCGATTTCGTCCTTCAAACGGTCCAATAACGCTATTGTAAGAGTCGCTGTTGATGGACTTTTCTTTTTCAAGGTATTCGATAAAAATTATTCCATGCGTATCCCAAAATACCGACACCATAACCTTGCTAGCTGACTGTTGCGTTTTCCCACGCTTTGGAGCGGATTCATCGTGTGCAGTTCACACGGATGACTGTCGATTGGACTTCACAGTGAAATGATGGAGCTATGATTCATCCATTGTCCCATATGGGCGCAAAAACTCAGGTTTATTACGCTTGATCATCTTCAAACACTGCTCCGAATCATCAACTGGACGTTGTTTTTGGTCAAAAGTGAGCTCGCGCTTCACCCACTTTGCACAGAGCCTTTCCATACCCAAATATTCGTGAATGATATGATGTACAAGTTCAGTTGATATCTTTAGAGTATCTGATATCACATTCAATTTCAATTTACGATAATTCAAAATCATTTTGCGGATTTTTTAAATGTTTTCGTCGGTAACAACCTCTTTTGGGCGTCCACTGCGTTCATCGTCTTCGGTGCTCATTTCACCACGTCTAAACTTATCCTTGATGGTTGATTTTCCTGGGACAATGTCCGGAAACACGACATCAAGCCAAGTTTTGCCTCAACTATATTTTTTCGCTTCAAAAAGCAATATTTTATCAACACGCGAAATTCCTTTTTACCCATATTTTTTTCACAATAACAAAAGTTGCTTCACTCAAAATTTTATAATTCACAAACTAATTATCCGACAGCTCTCAAATTTATACACGCGTCTTTTGAGGGTCAGGGCTAACTAAAAAACATATGGATTGAATTCTAGTAGCGCCATCTATGTGTCAGGTCGGAGACCTTTTAATTGACCGGTTATTAATTAGTTCGAATGGTAGTATTCATATTACATAAAAGTGATCATAAAAATATATTATTACTGTATATAATGCTAGTATCGATTAAATTTTAACTGTTTTAAGTGGTAGGGGAAGTTCAGTAAGTTATCTACTGTACAAATTTATAATCTAAATCTTATTCTAGAGATTATATCTTGTTCTATGTGTTTATTAAACAATTTGAATGGTGGTATTCATATTACATACAAGTGACGGTAAAAATATATTATTATTGTAGATGATCCATGAGCATTAATTAAATTTTAACCGTTTTAAGTGGTAGAAGTGGAACATTAAACGTGGCGGGGCTTGGCGAATATTTTTCGAAATTCGTCCCATTAAAAATAGCGATCGGACGCCCATTAATCAGTTCGCAATTCCGTCCGAAAATTTGCGGGATCGATGAGGTAATTAAAACGTTCCCCGTGGGAAGACCGCGGAAAAAAATATGGGATAAAATAGGTCCGGGGACGCCATTTTTAATTTAAACCGTACGCGTTTCCATCGCTATTTGACCGCTTAGGATGGGAAACGACCGTGACGCACACCATACAAGTGACAAATGATTTGCACATTCGAACAGAGGCGGAATTGGTCTTTTTGTTGGCTCAGGATGGGTACGGATGGGTACGATGTGTTCGCGCTTAATTCGCCTTTTATGGATATACCAGAAACTCATAATCGGTTTTTTCGGAAAAAACTACATAATTTTCAAGAATATGGAAGTATTGGCAGTTTGATTATATAACAGTTCAATCGAAAAGTCCCCGGCCTGACACATAGATGGCGCTACTAGAGTTAAATCCATATGTTTTTTAGTTAGCACTAACCCTCAAAAGGTGCGTGTATAAATGACAGCTGTCGAATCATTAGTTTGTGAATTATATCAATTTGAGTGAAGTAACTTTAGTTATTGTGAAAAATAAAATGAATAAAAAGGAATTTCGCGTGTTGGTAAAATATTGTTTTTTGAAGGGAAAAAATACAGTTGAAGCAAAAACTTGGCTTGATGTCGAGTTTCCGGACACTGCCCCAGGAAAATCAACTAGCAAGGATTGGTATGCTAGTTTACACGTGGTGAAATGAGCACCGAAGACGGTGAAAGCAGTGGACGCCCAAAAGAGTTTGTTACGGAAGAAAACATTTTAAAAATCCTCAAAATGATTTTGAATTACTATAAATTGAAATAGCACGCACTCTAAAGATATTAACTTTATGTTTACATCATATTATTCACGAATATTTGGGTATGAGGAAGATCTGTGCAAAATGGGAGCCGCGCGAGCTCACTTTCTACCAAAAACGACGACGAATTGATGATTCGGAGTAGTGTTTTAAGATGATCAAGCGTAATAAACCCGAGTTTTTGCGTCGATATGTGATAATGGATGAAACATGGCTCCACTATTTCACTTCGAAGTCCAATCGATAGTCATCTGAGTGGACTGCACACGATGAACCCGCTCCAGAACGTGGGAAAACGCAACAGTCGACTGGCAAAGTTATGGAGTCTGTATTTTGAGATGCGTATGGAATAATTTTCATTGACTACCTTGAAAAGAAAGGACCATCAACAACGACTCTTACATAACGTTATTGTATCGTTTGAAGGACGAAATCGCCGAAAAACGGCAACATTTGCTGCTTCACCAGGACAATGCATCGTGTCACAAGTGAGTGAAAACGATGGCAAAAATCCATGAATTGGGCTTCGAATTGCTTCCTCATCCACCGTATTCTCCAGATCTGGCCCCCAGCGACTATTTCCTGTTCTCAGATCTCGAATGAATGCTCGCTGGGAAGACATTTTCGTCGAATGAAGAGGTCTCCGAAATTGAGCCCTATTTTGTAGCAAAGGACAAAGCTTTTACTACAAAAATGGCTAAACTCGTACTACAAAAATGGTATCGAAAAGTTGGAGGGTCGTTATAATCAGTGTATCAGCCTTGGAGGGTATAATGTTGAGTAGAGAAAAACTAATTTTGCAAAAAAATGTGTTATAGTACATGGTACAAGGTATAGTACATGGTAGGCCGGGGACTTTTCAATTGGCCTGTTATACCTCTTTCAATAAGTCAAGTTTCGTGCCTGCACAATGAAAGACGCCAAAGTGTTATTCCTACTATAATTATTTATTACAACCGTACAATCTCAGTTTATATAACATATTTTATGTCCATTGGGGATATAAAAGCTCTAAAAAATACCTCAGAGGCGTTTTGCTTTGGCCTTTATGTCACATATACGCTATAGGCAAGTGCCTCGCCACCCTTCAAAAAAAAATATAAGAACGAAACGTGGAAAAATGTTTCGCACATGTAGGATGGAATTTATTCCTAAAGTATAACTTTAAAGTTATTATTTTATAGTTTTATGTTTAATAACATAATTAACGCGGGTTGAAATACCAATTCTATATACCCATATTATTTAAATTACTTAATTAATACTAACGTAGCGAACTATCGACTGAAAACAGTCCAAACAGTTTTCAACAGTTGCAAAACAATCGAAACAGTCGATAGTCAAAAAAATAGCGACTGAAAATAGTAATTAATATTTTCAGTCAAATGCACGGTTCGATTGTTTTTTTGCCATTCGTGATGTCAGATGAAGATGTACTAATTTTTGTCTGTATAAAATGTGAGATAGGAAAGGACGGAGATAAATGTTTGAAGCAGTTAATTTTAAATGTCTTTATATTCTCCAATGGTAGTATAAGCGAGACAGAGATGTATTTACTAATTTCTATTATCATGTAATAAATAATATAATTTTAAAGGAACTAGGATTACTTTTATACTGAATGTTCTGTGGATGTATAAAAAAATGGAGTAATAACACCACAAATGTTTTATCGTGTTTCAATATATTAATTGCTATTTTTAAATAACAGCATAATAAATATAAATAGTACAATATAACTTAAATAAGACCTAAGAACTAATGATTTTCAATAACCATAACTACTATAACATGTAAACATGTAAATATGTAACAGTATAACATGTAAATGTAACCTAATCATTGAAAATCGAACCCATAATGAACCTAAAAATGATCGTACAATAACTACCAAACCCTTTTTAAATAAAAGTTTTATTTATTTTTGAACAGAAATATTTTTAAATTACTGTAAATATCATCATGTTTAACTTTTCTCCCGTGAGGCGGTTTCTTCGATCGTTAATTATTTGTATAGATTTTGAAAAAACTCGTTCCCAGGGGACAGATGCTGCGGGTATAGAGGAATATTTTACGTGTAACTGATATAATTCAGGTAGTTTCATTTTATGGGTTTGCTAAAAATCCAATGGGTTTTCTAATTTCTAAACGCCCAATAAATGGAATTTCCAAATATTGTTAAATCTGTAAAGTCGCTGCAGTACTTGGAGTAATTACTTCTTTCATTCTAGTCATTTTTTTATCAAAATATCTCCAGATGTCAATACATCCTTGGTCAGTAGTTGTCTTGAATTTCGAATTGTGGAACTATATTTGTATTTTTTGAAGTTAGAATGGAAGATACCTCTTTTGTGATAACTTTTTGTATCGCCTCGGCATTATTTGCAATACCTAATCCTGCTTTTTTTAAATCTAGGATCTTAAAATGTGGATTTCTCGCCTATCGTATTCATTTCTAAAATTGCCAGTCTTTTACTGATGACATCTAATAAATAATTTTGTAATTTTTTTCCCCATTCATTTGTTAAAATCCTGGATTTGATGGAATGTTGCAGTCCTCTTATTAACCGTATAATTAAAGACCTCGTTGGTATATCTTTCACCAAATAACTCGGTAGTCAACATTTCAATGGGTTTTAAAATTTGAACACATTCTGTTAAGATAGTCCATTCGTTAACAATTAAAAACTGTGGCACTCTTCTTAATAGCCAACAAAATATGAAAGTAGAGTTTTCCTATCAGAAAATGTATTTATTACAAATATTTAATATACTTTATTCACTTCTTTATCGTTAATATTTTTAAAAGATGTTTAACAACTGCTACTGTAAAAAACTCTTCAAACCTTTTGGATCTATGCAATTTCTTAAACTGTTGGAACCTAATTTTAGTTTTCAAGATTTTAGGAAAAAAGTTTCGACAAACAAGAGGCTTGGACAAAAATCGTGAAAGTTTATCAAAAAAGTATTACCTATTATACCAGTCCAAAGTATTACCTATTATGCCAGTCAAAAGTATCTTATTATTTATCAGTTACAATTTAATTTTTTTGCCCTCGAAATCTAGCGTTCCAAAATGCTGCTATATTAATTTACAATATATAATTATTCACAAGCAAACTACAAAAAAAAAACATAAAAGCACATATATTACATATAAATCTATATAAGAATAAATTCGGCGCATTACTTTCAAGGTCGCGGCTAGGACGGAAGGCCAGAACGTTAAAAATCAGTCGAATGAACTAGTAGAACCGAAAATAGTAACTAAAAGTAAACGACTGAAACAGTCGATGGTAAATAGCAATAAAATCAGCCGGACCGAAAATAGCAATTGAAAACAGTTACTAGTAAAAACAGTCGAACCAAAAATAGCGACTGAAATAGTCGATGGTAAAAAGTAGTTACTGAACAGTCGATAGTCGATTTCAGTCGATTGTTCCCAACACTAATTAATACCTATTTATATATAACAATATAACAAACAAACTTTACAAGACGTGATAGGTAACTGAAATTCTCTATTCTCTAAAGCCGAACTGGCAAATTAAAGGCAGTTTAAAAATCTATATTGTTTAACAGTTAATTTAAATATAAAATGGGTAATTTTGTAACGAAAATATATTATGTAAAATATTTCAGAGCAATCGGTTTGTATAAACTGTAACTGCAATTGAAATAGAATAATATTTCGTAAAAAACAATATTATAAAAATATGTTATATGAATATTATATCAAGATAGTTACTAGTAAAATATATAGTATCTAGTGAATTACAATTTATCAAATATGTTGAGTAATTTTAAATATTTTTAAATTTAGTTAGAAAAGCATGCTTTGCTGCAATTACAAGATCCCTTAACGTCTACATAATAGTTTTTTCTGCTCGTTATTTCTTCAGTAATGGAGGTGTTTCTTTTCTAAGTGGGTGAAACCATCTAAAATCCCATATACCATTAATAGCCTGATGTTTAACAAACCGATAGTCGGGCAATCTAAGATTTTTTGGAATATTCATACACATTTTTCGTCAATTTTCACTTGATCGTTGGGTGTAACTTACGATCTTTTTCATATGTAAATGGTCGTAATTTCACTTCAAAGGTTCAATTACCAGCCAAGTATCACCACCTCTGGACCAATATTATTCGAACAATGTGAATTAAAACGAAACCAGATTTTTTTTGTAATTGAGTTCAAATGAGTCCAATATTTACCCGAATTTTATAAACTAAACTGGCAAAGATAAATAAAAAATTCACTATATATCGATGATTATTGTTACTATATAGTCTATTCAAAGGTTTTTTGTACATACGTTATCCAGATGTTTAATGTATTTCCTGCCGCAATTTGTAAATTGGTTTTAGAATAAGACAATATTTTCTTTCTCATTTTATTCTAGTTAAAAAGAGACACAATGCTGTCTGATTAGTTCGAACACGTAAACAAACGAGCCTGTCAAAGTCGTCCGATAGTCAAACGTATGCAAAATTCTAGGAAGCATTAGTGGGATTGTAACTCTAACCTATAAACTATTGTGGCTGTCAATTAACTCTAGTTTTTAGGTGTACTCTATTATTAAAATACGTTATATTTGATTACATTTTTGTTCAATTATATTATTAAGATTAGAATTTTGTTGTATGTCAAAGTCGAACTGAACTAAAACTCATTGATTGAGTTGATGCGGCAACATTGCGACGTTTTCAAATTTAAATGACTTTTGTACAAAATAACTTTGAACAGAATATATACACATTTTGTCAAAAAATTTGTTAAATTATTTTTGTTACTAAGTTGGCACAACTATTCTCCGTGCTGATCCATCTCAAGTGTATAATGGAATAAAGTATTCATCTTAAATTTTATATCACAAATGAAATATCTTGCCCGATTCGCTTAAAATATTAGAGAAGACTTACGGTGAATCGACTTTGTGTAAAATTAATTTATTTTGCTCTAGGCTTTAATAAACGCTCTTAGCTAAAATTAACGTTGCTAGAGAGAGAGAGACAGATTTTGAGTCACGATATCATTGTGAGGTAATTTCTAACTATCTAATTATAACCCTATTCAACTGATGTGGCTCCCGTCGACTATTTTCTTTACCCTAAACTCATATTACCACTTAGGTCCAGCCGTTTTCAATCGATAAAATATGTTTGAAAGAAGAAGAAGAGTTTTGATGATATATTACGTATTGTTCTATATAACGGTGGTAACATATACTATATGTACAGTATTTAGATTAAAACAAAGTCACATTTCAGTTGAAAAACCATCGTATTCATCATAATTATCATCAAATTTCATTAATAAAAATCCTATTTACCTTACTTATTCCCTAAATTCTACCATTATCACTAATTATCAACCAAATTAATTTCAACAGTGAATATTTACTGACAATTTATGATTAGTGATTCGAGATATGTTAACTATACCGTTCTTCACAAACCTAACGTATTAACATTAATTTTTGAGCATTGAGATTTTAAGGGTTTCTAGTTGATTGTTTTTCTGTTTCATGGACTTATTATTTTTCTTATTATAATTAAGGGTTTAGGATGCTTTTTATTATAACATTAACTTCGAAAATATCTTTTCACACTTTTTTCGATCTTATTATAACATTATTGCAAATAACCATAAATTATCTCAGGTACTCACTTAAATCCAATTATCCAGCATTATCAGTTATTTGTGGGTCAATTTTACTAGAAGTTATTTTGTTATTATATTTTGTGAATATAATTTTTCCCCATATTATTCTTTATTTCAGATATAAGTCGTACGTTGTAAGTACTAAACATGTTGTTTTGAAATACTTTCTGTAATGGTTTAGATTTATATCATCGATAGTGTTTTCTATATTGCTTTTATTACTAGATCGCTTTCAGAATATTTTAATTGCTTTTCTCGTTTTTTAAGTTTTGTTTCTACAGGGAATGAACAACATAACAGGAACACCCGACATATATCTGACAATATTTATTTAGTAATAAGGTATTGGGCTACCATTTACTTTTAAATTAGCTATAAATCATTGTGGAATAGATATGTGGAATATCTGAATAGTTTCTAATGAAGTTTTTTGATAAAATATCATATTTAAGACCAGTTTAAGTTGAAATTAAAAGAAAAGTCATATATCTACTGAATATATCATAGGAAAAGAATCGAACGAAAGCCGTACTTACCGGTTAGGTCCTGGAGTCTCGGGTAAAACATACCGGTCCTGGCCAGCCACTCCATCTGGATCTGGTGAAACTGACTGTGCGGATTGACGGGCATGTGTACCTTCTGCATCACGCTGGTGTCCAACGCGTGAAAGGCCGACCCCTGCGCCGTCGGCTGGTACCCGTACAGCCCACCCCCGTTCAAGTACCCCGGATGGTTCAGCAGTCCGGGTCGCGGTACGAACGCGGGCCCACCCACGTCCTCGCTCCCGGGCGATATGGGCGGGCTCCGGCTCCTGGTGGAGGTCGGCGAGGTGCTCCGCGATGCCTCCGGACTGACCGTCCGTTCTTCGCCGCGAGACAGCAACGCCTCGATGCAGAACGAGCCCTTGCTCTCCGGCAGCTTCGTGTCCATGTTCAGCGGCTTGACCTGGTGCACGCCGGCCTCCTCCACGTATTGCGCCATCGTGTCTACGTGTGTCGTCTTGCTCTCTCTCTCTCTATCGGTACTTCTACCACGACTACAACTACAACGACCACGATAAAAGACCGATCATCTACTTGTCGTCGCGATTTACCACCACCGACTGACACCGAGCGATCCGAAACGTATTTAGTGTAATAATATGAGGAATTACAGAGACATTAGACGTGTGCGATTAGGTCGGTGGCGTGCGCGTACGGGAGCCGCGCGCCGATTGGCCGGAGAGGCGCGAGGCCACGCCCGCCACCCCGACGCCGGGGCCGGTTGCCGGGCAACGTGGGGGGTGTTGGACGTTCGCCCGGCCAATTCGTTCTTGTGGTTTTCGCGCCTAATGGATGATTAACCGGAACTGATTGTGTATTTTGAAATGGTAAACGTCGTCAGGAGCCCGGCAAGAAGTGGGAGGGATGTTGCCGGGGGGCGGCGGTAGCAGGGGACGGGGAATTATACCGGAGGATTCAGGTTGATTGTTGATGATAAGCGATCGACAAGCATACGACGAAGGCTTTTTCTGAAGGTGCGAGGAACTTGATATACCAGGTGTACCGGAAAGTCATTATCGGGTTTTTTCGAAAAAAAAGTGCAACATTTTCAATGAAAATGGAAAAATGTATTTATCCATACAACTCGCCGAACTTTCAGGTATTTTATGGATGCTATCCCAAAAAAACTGTCTGTCATTTGAGTAAAACGATTAATCGAGTCAATGTCTAACTTCTTCGAAATTGGCTCTGCAAGTGCCTGTCCCGTTGATGCGAAAAGTTGATAGTGGGACGGGACCAGGTCTGTCCTATCCAAGTACCGCTTAGAGCTCTCAAAATAAATCCAATTTTCATCATCCGTCACTATTCGATTAATCTTTTCCATCTTTTTGATTTTCCCCATTGCTCGTAATTGGTTTCTAATCGTTTCTGGGGCCAAATCGAACGCTTCCACCAATTATTTTTAAGCTTGAGTTGGGTCTTCATCCAATAACTCTTGCAGTTTCGTATCGTCAAACTTTTTCGGTCTAACAGAACGTTCCTTGACCCGCATATCGAAATCAACACTTTTGCAATTTCGAAAACGCACTTCACATGTTTTTATGGCTAGAGCATCTTCACCGTAAGTTTCGAAGGAACGAAACCTGACAAAATATAACATATATAACTTTGACGCTTGACATCAGTGTGTTTGCGTACGTTAATAAATAATAGCCAGAAAGGTTCCAATTGGTACACGAGAATCCACCGCAAGTTATACGTTAACAACCTTGAAATATTAATAAACCAAATCTACAAATTTATAGTTAATGATAATTCGTGACTTTTAGAAGTATGTAGTAAAACAAAGTTCTAACCGAGATTTCTCTTCATATTGTCTCGCTATACATCAACCATGTCTGTTAACAGAAATTTGATCAGGTTATTTTGCAAATTTGCGCAAATCTTCATGGAAATATTCCTTCTTTATAATTATTACTTACTTGGAGAAACATCGTGTGTTATATTTTAATTAACTGTCATATCACACATGAAATTAATAGCTTCTTTCTTTGAGTAATCAAATCTCATTCAAAGTAACTCTTCACAAAAAAAAGACTTATATTAGGCTTAGAAATGAGCTTTCCTTAACCAACTGTTATTGGCTTTAAAAAATGGAATCTACGAGAATCTCGAGACTTATCGTTGGAAAAAAATACCACCAAGTATAGCAAATAACAGAAGAATCATCATCCTGCACTGTACAGATTATAGAATTGATTCTGTTTTATTTTTGTTATAGGAACGAATATTTTTTACATTTTTGTATTCAAGATGAAGATTGGAAGTTGAGATTGAATAATTTTAGATGAAAACCTGCATGATTTACTCTGTTTTTAAAAAATAATAAATATCGTAAATCAAAATTAAGAAATACTGGTATTCGTTATAAAATCCTTTCGCGGTGCCAACAACTTGGGTGTTGGACATTTTTGGAATGAAGGGTTTCAATATTTTTGTTATAACGATAAAGTGCTTTCATAATTCTTCCGGAAATATTCATCAAAAATTCAACTCATAATACCGCACCATGCACCATTTCTTTGTTGGAGTTGGTATTTGTTAAAGAACAATACTTGTCTAAAATGCATTAGTCAAGTGAGTGTTGAGTTTAGCTATTATTTTTCCGTTGTAGTTTTGTGTCACTGCCAGTTAGTTAACTTTGAGTTTCTATTCAAAACAGTAGTGACGCACGTCATCAATATGTGCCTGTCGAAAGTTGTAAATTCGTTTTACATTCAGACAATATATTCCTTCTGGTTTTATTCTATTTAAATAGAGATAGAATTCTGTTTGAGAAATTCGAATATGTAACCAAATGAGCCTACAAAGTTATCTGTTTGTTAAACCTTTCCAAAATTCTTCAAAATATTATAATTACGGGTTATAAACCGGCAAACGTTGTTTTAGTTTATATTGAAACTATTTTTTACGCGTTACAGCTGCACTGAATACTAGTACGGGCCCGGTCTCTAAAATATCTCAAAACATAAAAAACAATATAACCTTAAATTCACCAAAAAGAAACCGTCTTTATGCGAAACAGGTGACGAATCAAGATCAGCTTGATGTTGGCTGTATCACGGATCAAATTTACGAAATGTATAAAAATATTAAGTAGTTCTTTCAATCCAAACATTATTTTATACCATTATTTCAGAGAATATTGTTAATCTGGACAGTACCCATAAAAAGCCAAAAGATATGCATTTATTTGAGGGATGTAGAACATCCCTTCACATACTGTTGGTTAATATAGGATGTAAGTGGTGTAAAGTTAACCCACGAAGGATTTTTAAAAGAATACAATTTTTAAAAAAGGAAGGTAATAGGAAATCAAGGAAGAATTGCTATATCAATATGTATATTTAGCTGAGACATGGGTATTTCAGAATGGTACATTGGGTCACTCATGGCAAGATGATAGTAAATAAGATGATTCTTCATGCTGGAAACACGAATGATTTTGTTCTTGGTGCAGAATTAGTGTTTTAATCTAAATCCAAGGGTGGCTACCATGAAGAAATTAACCATAACTTGTTTTTGCAGTAGTTTGAAAATCAGCTTTTAAAAAACTTGGAAGAACCATCAGTTACGGTTATGGACAATTCACCATAGTACACTGCTAAGGAGAAATATAGTAATATCATAATGACTTTACATGGAAACATTGCATCGAAGGAAATAAGAACTAAGCGTAAACTGTAAATATGCTCTCTATTGAAAGTAAAATACATTATTAAGATACACAAATGTTAATTACTCGGATAAGGCCTTCGAGAGATACCACTACACATAAAAACTCTATCTATAATAGTGTGGAAAAAAGTTCAATGTAAATATAATAAAACAACTCTAACCTATAAATTATTGTGGCCGTATATTTACAGTTTTAATTGCTTCGATAATATATGCATTAGATGTACTATAATGTTAAAATAAATTATAACACATAACATTTTTGTTTCATTATCTTATTTAGATTGGAATTTTGTTATATGTCAGGGCCAATATGTACTAAAACTCAGAGTTGGTGCGGCAACATTGCGACGTTTTGACAGGTCACGTGGGTTCACCGCTGTTTTGAATTGACTATACATTGTCGCTCGTGAAATATGCAATAAGTTGACTATGTCGGATTGTGTTCATATTATTTTGTTAATTCCTTGTTGCTTGAACATTTTTTAATATTTTTGAAAAATTGTTCACCAATAAAAACCTCTTCTTCATTCTAATAATGCTCTATTTCCTTATAATCCCATAAAGAAAAGATCAAGTATTGCTTTCTTTCACACCGATCGATAATAATAGCGAATTCAAAACATGGTTGATCTGATAACGGAGAGGATGTTCCAAAGGAAATCTCTCGTATATCGCTGATGACTCGAAGTTAAATCAAACGTCAATCTAAGCATATTAAAGTCGAGAAAAACCCAAAAAATAATCGAGACCAATCTACTAGGAGATTATAGTAAATAATCAATAATGCGTATTTATCTCAATCACGTTAAAATTCAGATTAGAGGGCTTATCGAAGATTGAATGTCGACTATTTGGATAAAGTAAGATATAATAATACACAAATATATTAATAATTTGTTAATATTATGTGTCGTAAAATATTTTCTAAAAATAAAACTAACTTTTGTTAACTAAATTTTGTTCAGTTTTATAAATATTGATCTGATAATAAATTACATGTTAAAATAGTAAGCTGTTGATACATAAAACGCAATTTATTTTATTTATGGTGTCCCATTTATAGTAATCCCCTTGGAGGCTTTTTTTAAAAGGCGATAGGCGATTAAAGTCTTTTTCAGTTTGGTTTTGATCTCAATATCTCTCAAGTCCCACGGAGTTAATTTGGGCGTATAGAACGATGTGAGGTGATTTTCGATGAAGAAGTTGCGAAGAACCAATATTGAATGCTAATGTTGTTGTGTTTAATAGTTTCTGTAAGGAATGCATTTCGATAAAAATGTCCAAATCATTGTAAACTATGTCTATGAGTTTGTTATTCCACTGTCCACTAATTTTCGCATAATAAATGATCGACCACATTTCTAATATGATCTTGGAAAGAAACTCGTAGAATTTACCTTAAATATGTCCAAGTCTCAAAACTATTTAAGAAGAATTAACCAGACAATGGATATCAACTTTGTTTATAATATTTTCTCTCTTCAGTCCTTCTCAACAACAGACAGTAGAATGTCTATATGGTGGACCGAGTACGCAAACACACGGAATAAGGACATAATGCAAATCAAAACAACCTTGCAAGATTTGCAGAAAAGCGATAGTGAAATATGGCTAATATGGTGCCGGAGAATGACAACGAAGGAAATTGTAACCGCCGTTAGACTCGCGGACAGACTCGCAAGAGAAGCCACTGTAAAGGAAGAAATAGGACTGAAAAACCACGGATGCATTAGCACCAGAACCACCAATAGGATCAAAGAAGGAGACGTAAAAGTAGGAAGGCTGAGTAGGAAGGCTGTGCAACTGATGACAGGCCACGGAAATATGCAAGCTTACCTGCACAGATTTAAACTAAAGGAGACTGATGGACTCTGCGAGTGTCGCACTGGTCCAGAAGACACTACGCATATATTGGAGACATGCGAAATTGGGAAAAGGGTAGAGGCCCGAAACAGGCATCGGACAGCCGACGGGAACTACCAGATAAGGAACGCAGATGGGATAGTCAATGAGGAAACCGTGACAGGGATCAACGCTTGGGCCCAAATTTCTGTATTTCTTGCAGAATGTTATTAAATGGTCTTGGCATCGTTAATTATGGTATGTATCACAAGTATTGTGATATTTTCTTATCTTTTGTGAGACGGATATATTTAACAACTCTCTCAATTTGCTAGTTTCTGGAGTTTCTTGGGGAGTTTTTTCCACTAGGTTAGTGGATGGAATACCTATTGGAGGACCTATTTTTATATGTTAGAGAATATTTTAGAAGTCAGAGAGTCTCTATGTTTTTGTCATCACAAATAATAAAGTTTCCCTGCTGTTAGACTACATTAAAATAAAACTATGACGGATTAATACTTTTTTTTCCTTCCAAGTATCTAATGTTATTAAAAGTTTTATAAAGTTTGTTGGATAATGGTAGATTTCTCAAGATTTTCTTTAAATTTCCATGATTTATTATTAGCACATTCAATGCAATGTCTTGTTTCTAATCCCCATAATTGAACGATTCAATAAACCTTAACATATAACATTATCTTGTTATCGGAGTATTCATAGAAATACTTTTTTTGTAATGCATGTGAGCATCTGAAGAATTTCTAAGTACCTATTGATACATTTGACATGTCTTGCGAGTCCCCAGCACTTTTAGGGAAGTTGTTCCAAATCCATTCAATCAGGTTCATCCCCAATATCTGTGTAATCTTGACATCAGAAGAACAACGTTATTTTTGCTTCGGATTGTAAGAAACTAGAGTAATGTCTTTTTGATATCCAACAATTGAATAATTTAGATATTTTCCACATGTTGTGGTGAATAGAACACGTAAAACTAAGTTATAAGCGGTGTCACTCTGAGCAAACTAATAAGGAAAATAGAGAGCTTGCTGTATTTCCAGCTACACAACGGTTTTGTACTTGATTGGGGTCTATATAACCCAACGTCATTATCAGTGAGTTAACTTCCAAGCCGTATGAATGGCTCCACAATGCAAACTCTAGGAATGTTCGGCTTGTCGGTCTGTCGGAATGTGGCTGTCGATGCCATTGTTTGTCCGAACACTCACTACTATTTTGTGGAAGGAATTTTTACGAGAAATAAAAAAACTGGTCGAAGAAATACCTGTTTATTTCGATTTAAATTGATACATGTGGTCGACGGGAGAATTTACACGATATTAGGTTAAGGTAAAGCAAGTACGGTAGTGCTGTGGAACTGGTACTGTTACAAGGAGGTAGAGAAATGAAAAGAGCGTGAGACGTCGTCGTAGTGGTCTTTTATAGCCGTGAACTGAACGTGTACATCATATCGTTCACGAATATTTGATTATGAGAAAGCTCTGTGAAAAGTGGGTGCCGCGCGAGCTCACTTTTGACAAAAAGAATGACGAATTGATGATTCGGAGCAGTGTTTTAAGATGATCAAGCGTAATAAACCCGAGTTTTTGCGTCGATATGCGACAATGATGAAACATGACTTTATCATTTTACTCCGAAGTCCAATCGACAATCATCCGAGTGGACTGCACACGATGAACCCGCTCCAAAGCGTGGGAAAACGCAACAGTCGAATGAAGAGGTGATCGCCAAAGCTGAGGCCCATTTTGAAGCAAGGGACAAATCGTGCTACAAAAGTGGCATCGAAAAGTTGGAAGGTCGCTATAATCAGTGTATCACCTATATTAGTGAAGGGAATTATGTTGAATAAAAAAAACTAAGTTTACCAAAAAATGTGTTTTACTATGGTAGGCTGGGGACTTTTCAATTGACTTGTTACTCTAGTTATCACATTGTATTGAAAACAATTGTTGTATGGAAGAAACTTGGGATATTTTCTATTACATATCTTTCGTCCACACCTAATAGTTATTTAAGAAAACAGTTGGAAGCGACATTCTCTAAATTAAATCGTTTCGATGGCTATTTTAAGACGTCGGCCGCAGGAAAACAAGAACGTCCGAGCATGCTGCGAGCACATTTAACCGGAGCCGCGCGTATTCCCCGTCCCGCCACTCTCAAGACCACTTCACCTACCATTAAACCTCGTTATGAAAGTATTTAGTTACTAATTATGCACCGACTTGACCAAACATCGGTACCGATCGCCATTCGGCCGATCCATTATTGGTACCGGCCTAACGAGCTCGCGTACTCGTTATTTTTCAGCGATTAATTGCCGGTCCCCGTCAATGGGAATCGAGCACCGACTAATTATATGTCAACACCGGCATTTTGTTATTTAAATACATTTAAAATCAAATCAATTAAGCGGCCTGTTGACTTTGGTCCGTGGACGGAGACCGGAGCGGCTGTTTATGTACGTGTCCAAGTGGTCCCGATCATCCCGATGATGATGTTTGGCCGGTGTCCGGACGAAATTCTTCGGGGGTACCGCTCGCAGAGCAAACAGCGACATCCTGTTCGGACTTTGGACGTATTCGTACTTTTTCACGTACGTCGAATAAATATTATGTTAAAGACGGTCTATGTGAATACGGTAGTATGAAAAAGTAATCCACGCTTTTCATGTTTAAAATCCTGTGTAGAGGAAAAAGTGAACCGACTTCAAAAAATTAATTAGAAACTTACATAGTATAACAGTAACACAATATATGTACACAGTTTAATTATAGTGTATCGTTTAATATACATTAAAACCACTCTAAAAAGTAAAACACAATCAAACTTAGATGTTAACACAAAAAAAAACGTTTTCGAATAAAATATGTACATAATAATTATTGTATTAACTAAATAAAAATGAAAAAAACCTTATTAACCGACTTCGAAAAAGGAGGAGGTTCTATGTTCGGTCGTATATTTGTTTTAATAATATATGTTCGCCGATTTCTCCCTGAGATGGTTCCATTGGAAACTAGTCAGGATCTGATGAGGGGAAGGGGAAGAAATCGAGGAAGACCCTCAAATTTAAAAGACAAGTACAAAGTTTTCTCATATTTTTTATCCAAAGTAATCAGATATTTGGATATAATGTTATTACTGAGCTGATGTGACGGAAAATCGGTGATCGTTTGGTGCAAAAGCCATACAGTTTGCTTTTTAAGCACTAACTATAGCATATAAGCTATTGGAGAAATATTGTTGGCAACTGTTTCTATGGTGTAATGATTAGCGTTTAGCTCTTGAACGCAGGTCGCGGGTTCTATACCCAATAATTGCCGGGACAATAACTTTTTGTTATCCTAGTTTACCTAGTTGTCCTAGTGTTGTCTTGCTTTAGACCCCGGGGCCTAAAGTACTCCTTATTTTCAATTATTGTTTTTTTATTCCTATTTCTCGTCATGTGGGGCTGCACATTGACTTTGCCACTGTAATAATAAAGAAAATAACTGAATATTTATTGAGTAAATATCGAAAGCTAAAAAGAGAAAAATAAAATATTCTTAACAAAAAAAATGAATCGACTTTAAAAAATAAGTAACGAACTAATGAATTCGGTTAGCGGGTGGGTGCCATATCCCCAAGTTTAATGCAGTAGCAGTAGCGACCCACAGGGGTCAACTGTGAGGCGGTCTCCTTTTACGAACTATGGGTTTACCTGGACTGGACCTACAGTTTAACGTGGGCTCCGAACCACCGTCCTGAACATTAAGATCAACTTTATAAATCATCCCAGAAGACATCCGGTCTTACCTAGCCTGGTTACTGGCGTGACTGGGATCATTTTCCTTGTCGAATTTTACACTCTTTGCTAGGACATATACGCTACGACAAACATACATTTACGACGGTGCCCCAACAGGATTCAAACCCGCGACTATCACAACAGTAGGAGGACCGCCCTGTCGCCTTTACCACTGCGCCAACCAAGTCAGCTGCAGGGTTTTTAAAGTTTTGCGTATATGTACATATATTCCGTTGATTTATTTTTATTTATATAGATAAACTATTCATAAGTTGTATACTTTTATTGGATTTTTGAGACAAGACTGAATTTATAAAATTAATAGTAGAATTGTCATTATTTGTTAATACCTTTTTTACTATACTATCAACGATCGTATAATTTTATTAAGATTTATTTGAAGATTTTATGGCCATGAATATTCTGCTTCAGTATCGATGTGGATAACTCTTTTAGGCTACCCTTTGACTTTGATTATTTTCTGCATCCACGTTAGGCAATCTGTGAAACCAAGATATTAAAGTTTCAAAATTATATTTTCAGTCAATTAGCATGGTAGTCATTTCCACATTATTTCAGATTTTTGCTGTCACATGTAAAGGTCCCAAAACAGTTGAGTTTTTTGAGAGTTTGAAGTAGATTTTTGTGAGGCTACTAATTTGTGAAAATTTTAGCTGTTCTTTTTTCGTTTAATCACTACATAGTATAAAACAAAGTCGCCTTTTCTGTCCCTATATCCCTATGTGCGCTTAAATCTTTAAAACTACTTTAAAACGGATTTTGATGCGGTTTTTTTCAATAGATAGAGTGATTCAAGAGGAAGGTTTATATGTATAATACATGCATAATATACTAAGGTAACATTGCTAATTTTAGAGGTTTCTAACGTGATGTCGTAAATTAACCTATTTTTTAGGCTTATTTAGCAATTAGCAAAAACGCTGCCTAACCCTACGAGTTAGATCAAATTAATGTACTACAGTATTGTACACCATAAAAAGGTCTACAAAAAAGTCCGCGATGGTATATGTTTATCTTTTAGGGATAACCCACATTAACCATTTTTATTGTTTACTTTTTACGTGAGAAAATGGCTTATTTACGAAGCTATTTTAAGCAATACGGCATTAATCCTTATCGAATTAAGTACCTTAAATACAGTGTGCAATTAATATAGATCAATATGGTTCCTTACAGCATGTAAATTAAACAAATATTTTCGGAGATATTACAAATTTAAAATTTGCGTTTAAAAATATGTAATGTAATGAAAATTGTATGAATTTAGATATTCCAAAGATAGCAGGAAATCTTCATAGTAAGTATAGGGGAAGAGGAATTGTTTTACTCCAAATTTAATGCGTGCAGGCCAAGGGCAGTAATGAATGAACCAAAAATACTGGATCGATTTTAATCATGTTTTCATTGAGTGACATAGGCATATATATTTTATGCCCGTGCAAAGTCGGAGCGGGCCGCTATGTTTTTATATACAACGTTCATACTTTTTCTGTAGTGTATTTAATTTAGTATCAGCATTGCACCCGTACGAAGCCGGGGCGGGTCGCTAGTACAATATAATAACAATATCGTTTTGTAAAACCGTGAAATGAAACCGCTTGACAATAAGCTTGAATAAGCTTCTTGAAAAAACGAGCTGTTTTTCCACAGTGGAAAATAATGTCCACTAATGTATAACGTTTCCAATGATACATTCATACCCTATATTATTAAATAATGCGTTATTTTTAGTCGTAACATAGTTACTAACTAACATATCAAATAAATAACATAAGCAATATTTGTTTTTCCACACTATATATCCAAACGCTAGATATAATTTACCTCGGTAATTTTAAACGGGTTTGTCCCAATAACCTGGAACATTATCGCGAACATCAAGTTTACTTTATCTATTTAATATGCTGTCAACTCGCCGTCGATTAAACATGTTTGATTTTTTCCCTTAAATGTTGACGATTTATCATTAATAAATTATTAAAAGATATTTTCGTCGAGATATACATCGTCGAGGCATATGTTACGCGCCTGGCAGTTACCAAACGTTCAATAATACCTGTCAGTGTACGAGGTATTATCGAAAAGTTTTATTTTTTTAGTTATTTATAATTTAACCAACCTTTAAACCTTTGATCTTATTCGAAATTGTCTTCTTTAATTTATAATTTGCTCTAGCCTCGTTTTAGCAGCGGCCAAGCCGACAAAACGGTCCTCCTATTGTTGTGATAGTAGCGGGTTCGAATCTTGCCGGGACATGAATGTACTTTATGTTTGTGATCGTAATTTTAAATGTCTTTAGGCAACAGTTGAAAATCTGACAAGGAATAACCATCCCTGTCAAGCCAATAACCAGGCTGGGTAAGACCGGATGTTTTTTTGTGATGGTCTCTAAGTAGCTCACTGTAGACCGTGGTTCGGAGCTCACGTTATACTATTGGTTCAGTCCAGATAAATCTTCGTTGGTAAAGAAATTATATTTATATACGTGGTTAAAATGTACGAGTTTTTTTTGTTCCTTCTGCAGATAGATATAAACCTCTAGATTAGTTAGAAATATCATGGTGTTATGTTATATAGATCGTTTAAAATGAGAGATAGATAAGGCACACAATCGCAGAGCAGAATTCAAGCGAAAGGGAGAAAGTATACAAGATCATATATTCAGTGGACACAATTGGTGAAAAAAATTCAACCCTAAATAAACAGATATATCAAGCATTAACTAATTTGGAAAATGAACTTGACAGAGTAAGAAATGAATCACTATAGATTATACTAGAACAAAGAATAAGGAGATTATATTAGAACTAGCATTATGAGACATGGGCAATATTAAAGTGTGATACAAGCAGCAGAAATTAAATAGCTCGGAAAAAGCGGGAGTATAAGAAAGATGAACAGTATGAGAGGTAAAAAAATAAGAAAAGATATCAATATTGAGTCAGTAGAAGAGTACATAGAAAGGAGATCACAAAAATGTTAGATTTAATAGAAAGAAACAATATATCGTCGACCTTCCGATTTGTAAAACCTATTAAACATACTTTTATTCTCCAGCATTATAAATTTATTTGGTAAAATTATAAAATTAAAATTTATATTCTAAAGAATATTGAAACATCCAATAAATCGACAATAATAGTTCGTGAACTTTTTAATCAAACATTATATACAAAGGGCGATATGAACTGGCCACCTTATAGCCTGGACTTATCCCCATTGGAATTTTTACTACAGAAATAAAATTTTATATCAACATACATAAAAGCTCAATTGAAAATTCCCCGGCCTGACACATAGATAGCGCTACTAGAATTAAATCCATATGTTTTTCAGTTAGCTCTAACCTTCAAAAGATGCGTGTATAAATCTGACAGCTGTCGGATCATTAGTTTGTGAATTATAGCATTTTGAGTAAAGTAACTTTTGTTACTGTCAAAAAAATGGATAAAAAGAAATTTCGCTTGTGGTGCAATGAACACCCAAGACGGTGAACGCAGTGGATGACTAAAGGAGGTTGTTAACGACGAAAACATTTAAAAAATCCATAAAATGATTTTGAATGACCGTAAATTGAAGCTGATGAAACTGAATGAAATAGCAGACACTCTAAAGATATCAACTGAACATGTACATAATATCATTCACGAATATTTGGGTGTGAGAAAACTCTGTGCAAAGTGGGTACCGCGCGAGCTCACTTTTGACCAAAAACAACGACGAGTTGATGATTCGGAACAGTGTTTGAAGAGTCGATATGTGACAATGCAGTCGCAACAGTCGGCTGGCAAGGTTACGGCGTCTATATTTGGGGATGCGCAAAAGGAAGAACCATCAACAGTGACCATTATACGGCATTGTTGGACAGCTCGAAGGACGAAATCGCCGAAAAACGGCCGCCTTTGATGAAAAAGAAAGTGCTGTTTCAGCAAGACAATGCACCATGTCACAAGTCAGTGAAAACGATGGCAAAAATCCATGAATTGGGCTTCGAATTGCTTTCTCATCCACCGTATTCTCCAGATCTGGCCCCCAGCGACTATTTCCTGTTCTCAGATCTCAATAGAATGCTCGCTGGGAAGAAATGTTTGTCGAATGAAGAGGTGATCGCCGAAACTGAGGCCTATTTTGAAGCAAAGGACAAATCGTACTACAAAAACAATATCGAAAGGTCAGAGGGTAGCTATAATCAGTGTATCATCCTTGAAGGGAATTATGTTGAATAAAATAAACTAATTTTGCCAAAAAAAAATGTGTTTTACTATGGTAGGCTGGGGAATTTGTAATTAACCCGTTAGTTATACATAACACTTATTGGGTGATACATTTCATATACTGATGGAGAGTTGATAGATAAACGTTGATTTGGTGTCGGTTTGGAAATGATGGTATTGCCAGTTCAGCATTTTTACAAAAAGAAAATAAAAAAAACTGTTTCACATAACATCGCGGAATTGAAAAACGACTAATTTCAACATGAATGAAATTACAATCATTCCAAAAGATTAATAAGAAACAAAACAATGAAGGGTTATTTTAACGAGTGACACAATATGACGCGATATCTCGATTTCTGCTGAATATTAATCCCGTCAAAATCTAAACGGTTTTGTATTTCAATGTCTAAATATTTTAGTTGTTGTAATTATGAACAATTACAAGATTTCGACCTCCGATAAGAACCGTATGTGTGTGTACTTAATCCTTATCGGGAATAATAAACTAAGGATTATCGATTTTTGATTGATTGGTTATTTGAGAATTTGATCTAATCGATAAATAGAAATTAATATTTTTTTAAGTAAATATGTCGCTTACGCAAACTTGGAAACAAAATTTGATTTTATTAGTTATACAAGACGGTCATAATAACGTCCAGTTCGTGATTTGGCTGTGACATTTTCAGATCCATGTCGTATCGTCTGTGTCCACCTCCACAAGTTTACCTTTGATAATCTTTTCAATATCAATGTTGCCCAGAATGGATGTAAGAAAATCCAAGCGTTGGAAATATCGATCAAAAACAGACGAAACAGTCGATAGTTAAAAAACTAGCGACTGAAAATAGTAATTACTATTTTGTTATTATTAAACATATACCCAATCATAGAAAAATAAACTAATCCATGACATAATTAAAAATGATTTGAATGGAATGATGTAAATGCTTTATTTATTATTGAACGGAAATATTTTTTATCAAAAATCGAGGAAGTAATGGAAATATTACCTATTATTGCCAAAATATTTTACTATATATCATTCCCAGTTATAATCTTTTTACCCTATTACATTAACAATCTTGAAAATTATCTTACCAAAATTATAATATTAATAAACAATATATTGTTATTTACAAGCAAACTACCAAAAAATTCAAAAAACTGCATATATTACATATAAATCTATGTAAGCATAAATTGGGTACATTATTGTCAAGGTTGCGGCTAGACCGGCTAAAATTGAAACTAAAACTACGACTGAAACAGTCGATAGTAAACAGTTACAAAATCAGTCTGACCGAAAATAGCGAGTGAAAACAGTCACTGGTAAAAGTAGTAAAATCAGTCGAACCAAAAAGAGCGAATGAAACGGTCGATAGTGAAAAGTAGTCAGTTACTAAACAGTCGATACTCAATTTCAATCGATAATTCCCAACAATAGAAAATACAGAACGGCATTGGTGACGAATTATGTAGAGGGCACCCGATGACACTAATCGAGCCAGACATGGTATTGGGACCGGCCGTTGGGAAGACTGAGATGTACACTTTGTGGATGCAAAGACCGGTGCCTTGACTGGAAATCATATAGTTTTAAAAAAATATAGACATATTAAAGGGGTATCTCTCATGTGAAAAGGTTTACTGTTTGACCGTGTGACTGAGTAGAGGGAAATTTAAAATAGTTTAATAATAATAATAATAGTGAAAACAAAACTGCAATAAAAGTTTTAAAATACATTTTATTTATTATTTAGCTATTATTATATTAGTAATAATATTGCAAAAGGGAATTCATAGGACTTTCTATGTTTAATGACTAATATATTAAAATGTAATATAAAAAATGACAAAAAACAATTTACACTTTTAGATATACAAAGTTTAATAAAATATTCAATATGGAAAGTTTTTTATTACCTTAAATATAACTGAGCCAAATATAGAGTACAGTGTAATATATATGTTGAAGAATATTTTTTTTGACAAACATTTATTGTAAACTAGCGACCCGCCCCGGCTTCGCACGGGTGCAATGCTGATACTAAATTAAATACACTACAGAAAAAATATGAACGTTGTATATAAAAACATAGCGGCCCGCTCCGACTTTGCACGGGCATAAAATATATATGCCTATGTCACTCAATGAAAACATGATTAAAATCGATCCAGTATTTTTGGTTCATTCATTACTGCCCTTGGCCTGCACGCATTAAATTTGGAGTAAAACAATTCCTCTTCCCCTATACTTACTATGAAGATTTCCTGCTATCTTTGGAATATCTAAATTCATACAATTTTTATTACATTACACATTTTTAAACGCAAATTTTAAATTTGTAATATCTCCGAAAATATTTGTTTAATTTACATGCTGTAAGGAACCATATTGATCTATATTAATTGCACACTGTATTTAAGGTACTTAATTCGATAAGGATTAATGCCGTATTGCTTAAAATAGCTTCGTAAATAAGCCATTTTCTCACGTAAAAAGTAAACAATAAAAATGGTTAATGTGGGTTATCCCTAAAAGATAAACATATACCATCGCGGACTTTTTTGTAGACCTTTTTATGGTGTACAATACTGTAGTACATTAATTTGATCTAACTCGTAGGGTTAGGCAGCGTGTTTGCTAATTGCTAAATAAGCCTAAAAAATAGGTTAATTTACGACATCACGTTAGAAACCTCTAAAATTAGCAATGTTGCCTTAGTATATTATGCATGTATTATACATATAAACCTTCCTCTTGAATCACTCTATCTATTGAAAAAAACCGCATCAAAATCCGTTGCGTAGTTTTAAAGATTTAAGCGCACATAGGGATATAGGGACAGAAAAGGCGACTTTGTTTTATACTATGTAGTGATATATAATTTTAAGTCATAGATATAAATTGTGTTATATTTAGATGTGACAATAAAAAAGTTTTAATTTTTGCATTTTGCTATTTTGTTCACTTTTCTCATCCACCAAAATAAACAACACCTAACTATTATCTTTTTAATCACGTCGCGATAAGAATGCTCAATACAGTTGATGGAGTTGAAAAATACAGGTATTTGCTGGCATAAAATATTGGACAGGCTGCGTGTTAAGTTAAGTTTTGTGCATAATCTGGGAATTACGAAGAACAGTCGAGATATTATGTACCGACGATGTAAAAAAGTCCCTGGCTTTGTCAAATTAATGTTTTCCTTTTCCTATTCCACAGCAAAATTAGAGGCATATTATATTTTTCAAATCATTTACGTATAGTTAACGTTATAAAAAGCTTGCAATTTAAATAACAACTGGAAACCGCATCCCTGTTAAGCAATAGCTCTTCCACATTTCGGTTTGTAGTTTTAAGACCTCACAGGAGATTCCCATCAGTTTTTCATTAATTGTTGGTAAAAGCCATTTCCGACCTAGAGCTGGATACCTCGGAAAGTTGTAAATATTCTAACATATTCACAATTTATTATTTATTGTGGCCTTATCATGATATAAGAGTTATACAATTTGAAAGGGTTTAAAACAATAAAAACTATGAATTTACTTTAAAACACTATTTTATTTAGGGAAAGATGATGCGACTTGTGGAACAGCAATACAAAACGACACTGACGGTTTAAATCTAATTAAATATAAACCAAACTGTCCTCGTGCATCTCTTACATACAAAACGTCTTACTCGGGAGCACCGTACAGTCATAAAACTAACTAGTACAGTACTTAAGTCCGTTAACAGTACTGTGTTATAGCTTATATCCATATTTCTATATCTGTCTATCATAATTTCTACTGTCCAATTACTAATGCCTTTTGCTTAAATATTTTGACATGCACCTTCATGACGTTTGTTCTACCTTCTTCTTTCTTTATGCATCCTATTTCCTGTCTGGAGATTTCATATGCACTGAGCATACCACATAGCTTACCATACGAGCTGTGCCTGCGTATGTATGAATGTACTACATTTCAAAGTAGTCTCCTCTTCTTCCGCCAGTAAATGTCAATTTAGTATCCAAGTACACACCGAGGTACTTTTGATTTTAAAGGCTACTTACTTTCCTTTCCCCTTTCCTTCCATCGCATATCTATCCGAAGCGAAGTCGTGTCAGTTATGTTCGCTGAAGCCACTTCAGTTGGAATTGCAACAACCAAAGTTACATACAGGCAAACTCAGTCAACGTTATTCCACTAGACATTTCCGTAAGAAGGAGATTGTGATCCATAATGTTTCATATGGTATGTTTTATGGTCTATGTAGACTCTTAAAATAAACATAGTCAATTAAAATTAGAAAAAAAAATTAGAATATAGTTCTAAAATATCGAGCCTTTGTGAATTTCCTGCAAAATAATTATTTTTCCAAATTATATTTTATTAATTTCTAGTGTAAATGATATAATGATAATGGGAGACATGCAATTAAAATTGACATGTACGACGTTTCAACGAACACAGTCGTAGGGTGTATTTATAGATTATAATTTTTTTACCATATTTGCTAATGTAGAAGAGTCCAATTTGTATTCTATGTTAGTTGGTTTTGCAAAATAATGCCAGCTAAGCTATTGAGTTAAGAGGTATTGCCTGCTCGTATTCTAGAATTAGAGTGGCCATTGAAGAAATTAAAATTGCTGGGATCACACCTACAGGGAAAACATAACTAAATAACTCAAAATTAATTAACGGTTTCATGAAGTCGATACAAGATTTCTTTCAGATTCGATACAATGGTAGACCCTGTCTTTCAAAATTAGAAAAAGGAACTATTAGAATATAGTTCCAAAATATCGAGGCTTCGTGACCTTTCTGCAAAATAATCATTTTTCCAAAATATATCTGTTGTCAACTTTAAGTGTAAATGATATAATGACAATGGGAGACATGGAATTAAAATTGACATTTACGACATTTCAGCGAACACATTTTTTGGGAGTATTTATAGATTATTATTTTTTACCACGTTTGCTAATGTAGAAGAGTCCAATTTGTATTCTATGTTAGTTGGTCTTACAAAATAATGCGAGCCAAGCAATTGAGTTAAGAGGTATTGCCAGTTCGTATTCTAGAACTAGGGTAGCCGTTGAAGAAATCAAAATTGCTGGGATCACACCTACAGGGAAAACATAACTAAATAACTCAAAAATAATTAACGGTTTCATGAAGTCGATATAAGATTTCTTTCAGATTCGATACAATGGTAGACCCTGTCTTTCAAAATTAGAAAAAGGAACTATTAGAATATAGTTCCAAAATATCGAGGCTTCGTGACCTTTCTGCAAAATAATCATTTTTCCAAAATATATCTGTTGTCAACTTTAAGTGTAAATGATATAATGACAATGGGAGACATGGAATTAAAATTGACATTTACGACATTTCAGCGAACACATTTTTTGGGAGTATTTATAGATTATTATTTTTTACCACGTTTGCTAATGTAGAAGAGTCCAATTTGTATTCTATGTTACCTGGTTTTGCAAAATAATGCGAGCCAAGCAATTGAGTTAAGAGGTATTGCCTGTTCGTATTCTAGAACTAGGGTAGCCGTTGAAGAAATCAAAATTGCTGGGATCACACCTACAGGGAAAACATAACTAGCTAACTCAAAAATAATTAACGGTTTCATGAAGTCGCTATGAGATTTCTTTCAGATTCGATACAATGGTAGACCCTGTCTTTCAAAATTAGAAAAAGGAACTATTAGAATATAGTTCCAAAATATCGAGGCTTCGTGACCTTTCTGCAAAACAATCATTTTTCCAAGATAATATCTGTTGTCAACTTTAAGTGTAAGTGATATAATGACAATGGGAGACATGGAATTAAAATTGACATTTACGACATTTCAGCGGACACATTTTTTGGGAGTATTTATAGATTATTATTTTTTACCACGTTTGCTAATATAGAAGAGTCCAATTTGTATTCTATGTTACCTGGTTTTGCAAAATAATGCGAGCCAAGCAATTGAGTTAAGAGGTATTGCCTATTCGTATTCTAGAACTAGGGTAGCCGTTGAAGAAATCAAAATTGCTGGGATCACACCTACAGGGAAAACATAACTAAATAACTCAAAAATAATTAACGGTTTCATGAAGTCGATATGAGATTTCTTTCAGATTCGATACAATGGTAGACCCTGTCTTTCAAAATTAGAAAAAGGAACTATTAGAATATAGTTTTAAAATATCGAGTCTTCGTGACCTTTCTGCAAAACAATCATTTTTCCAAGATAATATCTGTTGTCAACTTTAAGTGTAAGTGATATAATGACAATGGGAGACGTGGAATTAAAATTGACATTTACGACATTTCAGCGAACACATTTTTTGGGAGTATTTATAGATTATTATTTTTTACCACGTTTGCTAATATAGAAGAGTCCAATTTGTATTCTATGTTAGTTGGTTTTGCAAAATAATGCGAGCCAAGCAATTGAGTTAAGAGGTATTGCCTGTTCGTATTCTAGAACTAGGGTAGCCGTTGAAGAAATCAAAATTGCTGGGATCACACCTACAGGGAAAACATAACTAAATAACTCAAAAATAATTAACGGTTTCATGAAGTCGATATAAGATTTCTTTCAGATTCGATACAATGGTAGACCCTGTCTTTCAAAATTAGAAAAAGGAACTATTAGAATATAGTTCCAAAATATCGAGGCTTCGTGACCTTTCTGCAAAATAATCATTTTTCCAAAATATATCTGTTGTCAATTTTAAGTTTAAATGATATAATGACAGTGGGAGACATGCAATTAAAATTGACATTTACGACATTTCAACGAACACATTTGTTGGGAGTATTTATAAATTATTATTTTTTACCACGTTTGCTAATGTAGAAGAGTCCAATTTGTATTCTATGTTAGTTGGTTTTACAAAATAATGCGAGCCAAGCAATTGAGTTAAGAGGTATTGCCTGTTTGTATTCTAGAATTAGAGTGGCCATTGAAGAAATTAAAATTGCTGGGATCACACCTACAGGGAAAACATAACTAAATAACTCAAAAATAATTAACGGTTTCATGAAGTCGATATAAGATTTCTTTCAGATTCGATACAATGGTAGACCCTGTCTTTCAAAATTAGAAAAAGGAACTATTAGAATATAGTTCCAAAATATCGAGGCTTCGTGACCTTTCTGCAAAATAATCATTTTTCCAAAATATATCTGTTGTCAACTTTAAGTGTAAATGATATAATGACAATGGGAGACATGGAATTAAAATTGACATTTACGACATTTCAGCGAACACATTTTTTGGGAGTATTTATAGATTATTATTTTTTACCACGTTTGCTAATGTAGAAGAGTCCAATTTGTATTCTATGTTAGTTGGTCTTACAAAATAATGCGAGCCAAGCAATTGAGTTAAGAGGTATTGCCAGTTCGTATTCTAGAACTAGGGTAGCCGTTGAAGAAATCAAAATTGCTGGGATCACACCTACAGGGAAAACATAACTAAATAACTCAAAAATAATTAACGGTTTCATGAAGTCGATATAAGATTTCTTTCAGATTCGATACAATGGTAGACCCTGTCTTTCAAAATTAGAAAAAGGAACTATTAGAATATAGTTCCAAAATATCGAGGCTTCGTGACCTTTCTGCAAAACAACCATTTTTCCAAAATATATCTGTTGTCAATTTTAAGTGTAAATGATATAATTACAGTGGGAGACATGCAATTAAAATTGACATTTACGACATTTCAACGAACACATTTGTTGGGAGTATTTATAAATTATTATTTTTTACCACGTTTGCTAATATAGAAGAGTCCAATTTGTATTCTATGTTAGTTGGTCTTGCAAAATAATGAGAGCCAAGCAATTGAGTTAAGAAGTATTGCCTGTTTGTATTCTAGAACTAGGGTAGCCGTTGAAGAAATTAAAATTGCTGGGATCACACCTACAGGGAAAACATAACTAAGTAACTGAAAAATAATTAACGGTTTCATGAAGCCCATATATGATTTCTTTTAGGTTTGATACAATGGTAAACCCTGTCATTCATAATTAGATAAAAAACTATTAGAATATCGTTCAAAAATATCGAGTCTTTGTGACTTTTCTGCAAAACAATCATTTTTCTAAAACATATCTGTTGTTAATTTTAAGTGTAAGTGATATAATGACAGTGGGAAATATGAAATTAAAATTGACATCTACGACATTTCAACGAACACAGTCGTTGGGCGTATTTATAGATTATCATTTATTAAAAACAACATTTTACGTGTATTATTAATCGATGATCGCTCCGGCTTTCCATCAAATCACACAATTTTCAAACAGTTTAACAAATCATTTTGTACACACGACGGAAAGCGATCGATCATCTTCGAAGATTAGGAGTCGTTAATCAGAACGACGATGATATCGTCCCAGTACCGTTTCGGGTCAGTTTATTCGAGATTTAAGGTGCATTAAGGGAAAAAATACGTGATTTAATCTTAACGACTGATATCAGTAGGAGAGCAATCGATTTACGACTATTTTTTTTCGACAATAAAGGTTTTTGTTTTCGTCATTTATAAACATATTTATTTAACATATTTAAAACATATTTAAACATTTTAGCGGGAAATTTTTAAAAAATCTTTTAATTTTACTGGGAAAATAAAAAAATAAATATATTTAGATATATTTTATTGATATATTACAATTATATTAATTTTCCTTTACCATAAAGATATTGATGTAATCACAGAGATATTTCCACTACCCAAAACACGTAATCCACTGATATTATCTTTTCTCTAATATTCAAAACAAACCTAAAACAAACATTAAAATAAGATAATATAACTATTAATGGTTATGTTGTATTATTTTTTAGAATCAACTAAATTAACAACCTACCTTAATTGAGGTACATTTTATCAAATATGACAACTGCGGTTCGGTCTATACAGTCAAGTTTCTGAACTAACGACCAACATTAGAGGTTACTACTCCAGCAGTAAAAATGAACCTTATTCAGTAATTCTGCATTAATGTTCTTCTAGAAGGCAAGCAGAATATCTTCGATAACAGTTTATATCCTCTGCCACTGCATTTCAATAAGGATAAAGCCATTAGTTTTTCATATAATCAGAACTGATGGGACAGGCTGAGTTATCTGTAAATGAACATATAAATTTCAAGTTAAAACCTCCATTCTGTAATAATAAACATAAGTTTCTTATTATATACTTAATTCTGGATCTTGTTGGGCTAGAAGAATCTCCTATATATTTATCAGCCTCAAAAAACTTTTATTGTGATTTAATATTGCCATTGGGGACATATGTTCTTTGTCTTGTATTGTCAAGCTTAATTATTTCATTGCAATAAATCATTATTATTTAACAAAATACTTACTATTCAAATTACTAGTAGGAATTACATCTTGTTTCAGCCATGGCTTTCCACATTTTGGTCCATAGTCTTCATCTTTTAAATGATTATAAACTTTCCTGGACCTGCGTAGGAGATCATAAGAGATCCCTTTACGGTTTTCTTTTTATTACACTAATGAATTAAAATACACAAAATAATCTAAAGTAATTGTCAAATATATATAAACACATACCGAAAAACTAACGTAAATAAACGATACAAATTATATCACCTAAAAATGACCGTTAACTGCTTAGGTTAGAATTATTAATATCGAGGTCGAACGAGAGAGAAACACACATATAGCTGTTGCATTTTTCATTTACACTTGGCCGCGTAACGGAGATTCCGAAAAGCTTAAACGTGGGACCCGATTTTTCCATATTATTCTATGTCTATAAACCTGTCAGTTTCACATGAAATTTGCAATGTTTTTTTTTTCATTGAATATCAACTAATATTATGTGATCAAGTTTCTATTTTGTCTTATTTAAATAACTATATAAAAATCAATAAAATCAACAGGATAACTTAGACCAACAAGTACTGTAGTTACTGTAGTTAGTTCTAGTAGAATATTGAGAATATTTACTATTGTTGGACGATCATGAGTTCGATTCAATAGCATTTAACGAACTGAAAAAGTTGTGAAGATCAGCCATACATTCAACTTTCAAATTCATTCAAATTCAAAAATTTAAAAGTTCTCAAGACATTGCACCAGTGAAGCAGCGCTAATACCCTTACCGGTCTTTACATTATGTGTATATAGAAAGTCCACAGAAAGAATATCCTGATCGGAGGTCAAGTTCCGCTTACAGTATGATAGTAGTGATGTTTCTATGGTGAAAAACGAGGGATCCGGAAGCCAAATATTATATTTTCTATAATTTAGCTGACGTGGTGAGTAGCATGTACGAAAAATGTCTTAATATTGCGATAATTATTATGATCCTTAAACCTGGAAAATCTTCTAACGATAAAACATCGTTTAGACCAATATCAAACCAAACCAATGGCAAAATCTGCTACTGCAATCATCCGACTCGAAAAGAGAAAGAAAGAAAATGTTCTTGAAACTTTCAAATCAACTGTTTTCGATACCATTTTTGTAGTACGATTTGTCCTTTGCTTCAAAATAGGCCTCAGTTTCGTCGAGAGCATTCTTTTGAGATCTGAGAACCGGAAATAGTCGCTGAGGGCCAGATCTGGGGAATACGGTAGATGAGAAAGCAATTCGAAGCTCAATTCATGGATTTTTGACACGGTGTATTGTCTTGGTGAAGCAAGCCCTGTCTTTTTCTTCAAATGCAGCTGTTTTTCGACGATTTCGTAATAGTCGCTGTGATGGTCCTTCCTTTTTCAAGGTAGTCAATGAAAATTATTCCATGCATATCCTAAAATACAGACCCCATAACCTTTCCAGTTTTCCCACGCTTTGGAGCGGGTTCATCGTGTGCAGTCCACTCGGATGACTGTCGATTGGACTTCGGAGTGAAATGGTGGAGCCATGCTTCATCAATTATTATATATCGACGCAAAGACTGGGGTTTATTACGCTTGATCATTTTCAAACACTGCTCCGAATCATCAACTCGTCGTTGTTTTTGGTCAAAGGTGATCTCGCGCGGCACCCACTTTGCACAGGACTTTCTCATACTCAAATATTCGTGAATGATATGATGTACACGTTCAGTTGATATCTTTAGAGTGTCTGCTATTTCATTCAGTTTCATTTTATTGTCATTCAAAACCATTTTGTAGATTTATTAGATGTTTTCGTTGGTAACAACCTCTTTTGGACGTCCACTGCTCATTTCACCACTTCTAAACTCAGCATACCAATCCTTGATGGCTGATTTTCCTGAGGCAGTATCAAAATGCTATAATTTACAAACTAATGATCCGACAGCTGTCAAATTTATACACGCATCTTTTGAGGGTTAGGGCTAACTAAAAAACATATGGATTTAATTCTGGTACCGCCATCTATGTGTCAGGCCGGGGACTTTTCAATTGACCGGTTATGCGGGTGTATGCTTATATTGTATCTAATTTTTTACTAGAGAATCGCGTTTGTCCTACTAGTGCAGAAGAATTCCAGGTTAGTTGGTATTTCGTTTTGATTATATCGCAAAATATTAAATAGAATACTGACTGAATCAACAGGGACCGCTCGATGATCGCATTCCAGATCTATGGTTGTCGTAGAAGAAATCAACGTTGCTGGACTCGAACCTATAGGGAAACATAAAAAGATGACGTGTGATTTGAAGAAATATATCACTTTCAGAAAGTTTTGTCACACCTAACGGACAGAGTGCGTTCTGATTACTACTTGAAGAAATTTATGCAGCAAAATTTACTTTAGAAACGTTGAAAATGTTTTACACATTGATGGAAAATATTTTTATTAATATGTGTTGTACTAATTTTGTTGCGTATAAACTAGAATTAATCGTTTTATTTATTTTTAAAATTATTGTTACTTTCATTTAAAATCTTCTACTTCGTCGACTTTAGTGAATTACTATAATATGTTCTATCAAGCGAAGCCTAACTCTCAAAAAAAAATGTTTAATCTTTTTCGTCGCCACATCACCGCTAAAGAAATTTTATAAAGCAATTTAAGGAATCCTTATCTCTATAAAGTTTTGGATAAAGACCGGATATAGTAATGTCCTTGGACTAATGTTTTGCTTACTTTATTCACATTAGCTACTGTTGAAAAGTCCTATGTATCTTTTATGTTAGTTGGTTTTGGTTTTGACTCAAAATGATGCAAGCCAAGAAATTGAGTTAAGAGAGATTTTCTCTTCATATTCCACATCTAGGGTTGCAGTTGAAGAAATAAAAGTTGCAGGGATCAAACCACGAATTACTGAAATCTACTACTGAAATTTTGGTTTCAATACTCAATCGCCATCAATCGTCATATTTATGCGAAAAAACGTTTAGAATATAACGTATATATTTAAAAAAGTATACAGTATAAGCATACTATATATATATATATATATATATATATATATATATATATATATATATATATATATATATATATATATATGTAATAGTTGTAATTTTCATTTGGACAAAATATAGTTTTTATTAAGTTATAATCGTAATTAATGACTGTTACCTTCGTATCAGTTGATTATATTCAACAATTGTTTTAATAAAGAAATGTAGAGGTTCTGAGAATCCTGCAACATACTGACTTCTAGTAAACGCAGTTTTCCCCACAAAGATCTAATATAATAATGTTTTTGGACCAAATAGAAGAGTCCAATTTGTCTTCTATGTTAAAATTATAACTAATAACTGTAATTATTTTATATACATTTGGAGTCCCAAAAGATAGTTTTTCTTATGTTATAGTCGTAACTAAACCCTCGTATCAGTTGATTATGTTCAACAATTATTTTAACAAAGAAGCGAAGCGGTTCTGAGAATCCTGCAGCATACTGGCTGTTAGTAAACGCGGTTTTCCCGCGACACGCAAGCACAATATCGTCATTTCCACCATTCTGCCGTGTAACTTTAATATATATATCAATTTAATCCATTTGTTTAACCCAATCAGCTATCGTTATCGTTGGGACAACAAATCGGGCGCGGAAGTGGCTGGAAAATCGGTCTATTAAAACAATTTCGGGGTGACAGATGGAGCGACGACAACTGTCAACAGTACATCATATGCTACCGGTCGGGCACAGCGGACCAGAGGGGTTGTCGACGTGCGGACGCTACCGTCGAAGCGCCACCGCCCGTCTGACTCGCCGCGTCATCAATCAATGATAAGCGTTGTTAAATGGCACTTATGTTTTAATATACTCGACCAATTAGGCGGGTTTTTATCGCCCCGCAGCGAGAAATATGTAATTAATTATTGGCAAGAGGCCTATCGAGAGGGTAGAAAGGCAAACAAACCGGTCTATTCACGCGCGCGCTTCTTTTTTTATGCTGTTTATTAATCACTGCCGTGTTGTTAACATCAGGCAAGTGAAACTATCACGAGTCGTCTGTTTGTCGAAAGTTATCACGACCAGTATGCGAGCTTAACGTCGAACCCAATAGTTCTTTTGGTTTGATGGATTGGCCCATGTGCCTGTCCAACCGTCGTATTTTGTCTTTTTTCCATTCCTTTTGTCCAGACTATCGTTATTTGGCGACTATAACATACATTAGTACGGTATTGATAGGATACATTAAAAATCATCATGGTACGGTAGATTGAATATACAGCGCCGGCACGCGCGTCCCCAGTGTTAGAAATATTTGAATATTCTCGGTATTGCTTGGGACGTCGTCTTATTTAAAACTAAACTTCTGATATCGGCATAGTTTCCAAGGCGTGAAATATTCTCTGTATAATTTTTAAAATAAAAGGTAATGTTCGTAAGTTTTATATCAACCTACATATATAAACAACATATACACCATACATATATAAATATATAGTAAAAATGATCTTTAAAAAAACAGTAAGATGACATATTAATTGAGGTCAAAAGAAAAATACAGCATGATATTAAAATTTTAAATATAAATTAAAGGATAATGAACCTTAGCTATGCCATACACCATTTACTAAAGTACCACATATTTGGATATACGAGACTACAAATGTATTATATAAAAATAACATTTTATAACAACTTTCTTTTAGATACATTCCTTTATACTTCTAACACTAATTACTAATTAGTTTAGGAAGTCAAGGACTCAAGTACCTAAAAACTCTTATTTTATATATATATATATATATATATATATATATATATATATATACCTTTCAAGAATTTTTTTATTTCTTCTTGCACAGGACTTTCTCATACTCAAATATTCGTGAATGATATGATGTAAACGTTCAGTTGATATCTTTAGAGTGTCTGCTATTTCATTCAGTTTCATTTTATTGTCATTCAAAACCATTTTGTAGATTTATTAGATGTTTTCGTTGGTAACAACCTCTTTTGGACGTCCACTGCTCATTTCACCACTTCTAAACTCAGCATACCAATCCTTGATGGCTGATTTTCCTGAGGCAGTATCAAAATGCTATAATTTACAAATTAATGATCCGACAGCTGTCAAATTTATACACGCATCTTTTGAAGGTTAGAGCTAACTAAAAAACATATGGATTTAATTCTGGTACCGCCATCTATGTGTCAGGCCGGAGACTTTTCAATTGACCGGTTATGCGGGTGTATATATCGGCATAATATTAGTTTCCAAGGCGTGAAATATACTCTGTATAATTTTTTAAAATAAAAGGTAATGTTAGTAAGTTTTATATCAACCTATAGACACCATACATACATAAATATATAGTAAAAATGATCTTTAAAAAAACAGTAAGATGACATATTAATTGAGGTCAAAAGAAAAATACAGCATAATATTAAAATTTCAATTATAAATTAAAGGATAATGAACCTTAGCTATGCCATACACCATTTACTAAAATACCACATATTTGGATATACGATACTACAAATGTACTATATAAAAATAACATTTTATAACAACTTTCTTGTAGATACATTCCTTTATACTTCTAACACTAATTACTAATTAGTTTAGGAAATCAAGGACTCGAGTACCTAAAAACTCTTATTATATATATCACTACATAGTATGAAACAAAGTCGTCTTTTCTGTCCCTATATCCCTATGTGCGCTTAAATCTTTAAAACTACGCAACGGATTTTGATGCGGTTTTTTTCAATAGATAGAGTGATTCAAGAGGAAGGTTTATATGTATAATACATGCATAATATACTAAGGCAACATTGCTAATTTTAGAGGTTTCTAACGTGATGTCGTAAATTAACCTATTTTTTTAGGCTTATTTAGCAATTAGCAAAAACGCTGCCTAACCCTACGAGTTAGATCAAATTAATGTACTACAGTATTGTACACCATAAAAAGGTCTACAAAAAAGTCCGCGATGGTATATGTTTATCTTTTAGGGATAACCCACATTAACCATTTTTATTGTTTACTTTTTACGTGAGAAAATGGCTTATTTACGAAGCTATTTTAAGCAATACGGCATTAATCCTTATCGAATTAAGTACCTTAAATACAGTGTGCAATTAATATAGATCAATATGGTTCCTTACAGCATGTAAATTAAACAAATATTTTCGGAGATATTACAAATTTAAAATTTGCGTTTAAAAATGTGTAATGTTATAAAAATTGTATGAATTTAGATATTCCAAAGATAGCAGGAAATCTTCATAGTAAGTATAGGGGAAGTGGAATTGTTTTACTCCAAATTTAATGCGTGCAGGCCAAGGGCAGTAATGAATGAACCAAAAATACTGGATCGATTTTAATCATGTTTTCATTGAGTGACATAGGCATATATATTTTATGCCCGTGCAAAGTCGGAGCGGGCCGCTATGTTTTTATATACAACGTTCATATTTTTTCTGTAGTGTATTTAATTTAGTATCAGCATTGCACCCGTGCGAAGCCGGAGCGGGTCGCTAGTAAGGAATATAATGAAGTATAGTACCACATTCACCTCGCTCGTATTTTGATGCAAGTACAACAGAGCAGTACCAAATAAAGCAAGATTTAATTAAAAAACTAAACATAAAATTTAATGATTGTTTAAAATTGTTCTATTATGTACAAAAACAGCCTACAAAATATATGTTACTTTCTTTAAATTACACAGTTACAACATGTTAAAAAGATATTTATATTTAAAAACAAAAACAACTAATATATAAAATTACATATATTATCAACACTTTATTTAAAAAAAATATTCAAAAGTTCTTCATTAAATAAAACATACTCAAATACAGCAGACCCACAAGCACGATTACAACAACCAGCAGCACCCATATCAAGGCATTCTCCACACTGTGAGGATGCTTCAGAGATTCTAATTCTGATTCCAGACGAAGAATATGAGGTTCGTACGGGCATTCGTCGCGGTCAAGTTCGATCTGAATCTTCAGTTCGCTGGAGAAACTCGCGATCTTTTCTTTGGACTCGCAATCTAGTGAGTTGTTTAGGATGTTGACGTGAAACAGTCGAGGGGCTCGATTTAGTAAACTCAAAAAATCGAGGCTGGGTATGGCGTTGTTCGATAAATCGAGAACGTGGAGGTGGATCAGCGCCAATCGACCCGTCACGACAGCTTTGTTAATGTTGTTGTTGGAGACGTTCAGTATCTGCATGGATGGCAATCCATTAAACAGTCCGGTCCGGAAGGTCTCCAGGTTGTTGTTAGATAAAACCAACTGTCGGAGGTTATACATGCCCAGGAATGTTCTGGGTGGGATGTGGTTCAGGTGGTTGTGGTCCAAATAAAGTATCTCGATTCTATGGAACCTCTCGAAGGTGTGGGGTGAGAGAACCGATATGTTGTTATGGGAGAGATCAAACACGCGAATGTTGTTATCGAACGTCGTAAAATTCAGTATCGAAATTCGGTTATGAGACACGTTAACTTGTAGGAGATGATCCAAACCGGCGAAATCGACATCACGAACCCACACCAAATCGTTATAATCCAGGTCCAATATCTCCAACTTCTTCAAGGGCAACAACGAATTATTTAAACTAAATAATCGGTTGTAGGACAGATCCAGGTATTCCAGGTTATCGAGACCCTGGAACGTGTCCTTCTGCAGCACGTCCAAATTGTTACTGTCCATGAAGAGTGTACTCAGATGCCCCAGCTTTTTGAAGACGCCGTTGGGCAGAGGCGCGGTTAACGCGTTGTTCATGTAAATCTCGCGGATTTTCCTGGTCCCGTCGAAAGCGGCGGCGTCAAAACTACCGATCGAGTTCCCGCTCAAGATCAACTTTTCCATGAAGATCAACCCGATGAAGGCGATGCCCGACACCTTCTTGATGTTGCTGTTGTACAGGTCCAGGTTCTTGATGCGGTTTCCGGGGATGTCGAAGGTGCCCTCCGCTAGGTCGGAGAGATTGCACTGTCTGCAGATGAGGGTCTCGTCCAAATGGTCGAAATTGTACATGGTGGCTCGGAAGAAGCTGGGGATGACGTTGGTGCAGTAGGCCGTGAGCGATCCCCTTTCGCCGTATTTACAGGACATCATTTGGGACTTGCAGATGATCGGGATCATCGCTAATATTGGGAGAAGCTTTACCTGTAAAAAAACAGATGTTTTAGATATAAGTAAAGGATTTAATTCTAGAATAGACAAAAAATGGGGCACTATACAGAAAATCAGTTTTAGCATAGTTAAAAAAAGTTCTTCAGCCAAAGCTAGTAGATCGTTTAACTGAGTTTATAGTCCTGGGTTGTGTGATATAGTACTATATCATCAGCGAATAGTTTGTACTTAATAAGTTGGGGGATTGTTGAGATGTATATATATATATATATATATATATATATATATATATATATATATATATATATATATATATATATATGTATATATATATATATGTATATATATATATATATATAAACACCAATTAATTCAATGCAATAGCTTCAACAATACTTTCTTCTTCTCGTTTCAACTCCTCCCTCGGATTCTTGGCCGAGATGGACAAGACACGACGAGAAGCTCATAAGACATGTGCGTTTCGGGCTCTTAAGGAATTCCCGAAAACTGCACGATTTCGAGTCTTCTTGATATTTATGGTTATAGGCGCCATAAGGGATCCTCTACCAGGTCTAACCTCTGACACGTTTCGTCTAGCCTCTTTACGTGAACCACTGTTATCTGAAATACTCGACAACGAGCCAATGGGATTCCTCTTTGTTAAAAATGTATGTTCTCTTTACTCGGTACCTTTTTTGGTTGGCTAATTTCAACAAAATGCGATGTTATATTTTGTATCAAGCCATAATTTTTTTCCCATGTTATAAGTATTAGGAACATCAGTCAAAGGTCTAATAAATTAGACCCGTTAACTATACAACCGAAAGAGTTCTACAATTAACATAAACTTAAATTTACACGACTGCCCCAAATATAAATGATAATGATATAAAGAAAGTATCTGTTTATGTCATTTTCGAAGCCGACGAATAAAACCGAACTATATGCGATAAGGTGACAAAACAACGAATAATCAACAACATCACAATAACTGAGGAACAACAGAGGTTTCTGGTCAACGGTTGACGCCGTGCTTGAAGCCAGACAAGTTGTGGAGAAGGCAATAGAATAAAACAAGTTAGCATACTTGTGTTTCCTAGATTTAACAAAAGCGTTCGACGGTTCGTCTAGCAGACATTGTAAATAAACTAACGCCGAAAGAAATACAGCCAGATAAAATAGAGATCATTATACACTGGGAACACTACCACAGTCAAAATAGGAATAATAATAACAGATAAAATACAGGTGAATAACGGAGAGAATAATAGAGCAAGTGTGTAAAAAACACCACGGATATAGGATGGGAAGTGGCCACATCCAAATCACGGAATCGATATAAGGATCTGTAGAGTACTGTCATGGCTGGACGACATTGAGGATTTCAGTAAAGAATTAAATAAACAAATGTTGAAATCATATTCTCCTGAAATTTTTCGTTAAACCTGATTCACACTGTTCATATGAAGTTCACTATTTATTCGGCGCATTAAAACGTTTCTATTTATTTTCTTCCATGTCCACATATCATTGGGAAGTTCTGACAGCAGCTAAAAATGACACAGCATCAGTACAATAGAAGACATTTTCGTTATACACTTTGAAAAACCAACAGACAGATAAAAATTTAAAAACAAAAACAGAACTTTCTTTTTACGATGCAATCATTTTCCTTTCTTTGTTTTCTTGACCTCTGACAAGTGGTTCTACATCAAATGAATGATACACAAGCACATTTACAAACCAACTTGACGTAAGACTGTAGGGTAGAAAGTAAATGCTTTGCTGATAGAGAAAATATTTTCATGGAATCTCAGAGGTAAATAGCAAGAAAAAAATTTTTAATGGCGGAACCAAAGATGTCAACTTGTCTATGAAAATGAGTTGAAAGGATAGCTATTTACTTCTATAGATAGAATCACTGTAAATATTTGTAATTGTTTTCAGCAGCTACATAATTCGGCGAATAAGTTTGCTTATCTAACCCGGCTATATTAGTAAATACAGCACACATACATATATGTGCCGAAAATGACGAAAATGACTTCAAGCTGCAACGACTTTACGAACATTTATCGTTACGAAAATTAATTAATTATTAAATAAACTCACTACAACTATTAAAATATATTGCGAAATCCAAGCTAGAAGATACTATGCTCATTATTATAATAATTCACCAAATATTATTCACAATTGTCATAAGCAATGGCATCTGTGAGAAGTTTTTCTACAGTTCCCCAGAGTAGTGTCTTGGAACCATTTCAGTATCAGCTCTACATTGCTATTATCCCAACAATAAAAGACACATTACTTAGAACATTTGCCAATGACACAGTTATCATGGCAAGAAGATGTATCGCTGCCTAAGGCCTGTAGAAAAAGTGCAAGTGGCAGTCAACAAAATCTACAACTGGACAAAAGATTGTAAAATTCAACTTAATAGCTCCAAATCTGTCCACGTTAATTTTGCATTAAGGCGAAATAATAAAAACCTAATTATATCACTCAATGGATGCCCGATTCCTCAAGCAGAATCATCTAAATACCTTGGAATCCATCTTGACGGTAGATTAAATTGGAAGCATCACGTTAGACAAAAAGCAAAACACATTAGAACCAAAATAAAACAACTATACTGGTTAGACGGAAGATACTCTCAACTTGATCTAAAATCAAAGAGGTTAATCCATAATACAATTATAAAGCCAATTTGGACCCATGGGGTGCAAATATGGGGTTGCACTAAAAATTTAAATCAGTTAGTCATACAGCGCTGTCAAAACAAGGTTCTTCGATTGATTACCAATGCCTATCGCTATGTAACCAATGAAGAACTGCACGATGACCTGGAAATCAAATGGATTTGCGAAGTTGTGCAGGATTTCACATTGAAATACGAAATAAGATTACTAAATCATACTAACGTGGAAGCAATACAACTGCTGAACAGCGCGCAGGATGTCACGAGATTGAAACGAACAAAACCATACGAACTTGTGTGAACATTTAGTGTGTATTATTAGTGTAAACTATAGCTATAATTTAGTAATTAATAAAGAATTATAATTTTACAAATGAGGATTACATACTGATGTATTTTCTCGCACCCGTCTTGCTTGTGAATTAATCCAAGTACATAGGAAAAGTAGTAATAAATTAATTGTAATTCAATTCAATTCAATTCATAATTATTTCACCATTACGTATCAATTTTATGTTTTTTCATTTTATATATTTTTTATATTATTTAATTAAACAAATAAACTCGTCTTTGTGCATTAATTTATACTAAGAAGAGAGAAAATAAATAAATTGTATATTATTTACCACATAGTCTTCTCTCCTTAAAAACTCAACAACGTATAAATGTTAATCCTAATTGTAGTTTGAGAAATACTGATGTATGAATCCGGTACTCACCTTGTTTGTGTACTGATGCAAGTACAACAGAACAAAATTTAGTTGTCAATTAAGGGTATACCAAGCAAGAAATATATTGTAAAACCAGCGTATTAAATATGATTTAATCCAATTTGCGTGTTCTTCTCTTCTACTTAAACAGAACTTATTGTTTGGTTTGAAAATTAATGCCATTAAAACAGTTTTTGGAAATTAAAAAAACCTCTATATTACAAAAATTAAGTCCCTATATAAATAGTTAAAAAACAAAATTAACAAGATCGTCATTCCGGGGGATGCCTCTCGAGGAACTGTTCCGGCGTGAGCAACTGGAGATTGGACTCGACCCTCCCGAAAGATGGCGTCTCTCCCTTGTAGAACATATATTGGAGGTAACCCAAAATTCCGACCGCAACGAACAGTATAGCTAACAAAATAAAGATGACGATGTTAGCCGCGTTGCTACTGCTTTCTATATAGACATCCTGTAGGGCTTCCGCTACTACATTGTTCAAGGGCTTGTCGACGCATCTGATAGAACCCACGTAGTTCTCGTACAGGACGAACTTGAAGTTATCGTCGGCGAAGTCCTTCATCATCTGATTCTCTAGGTCACAGGGCAGCATGTTGTTCTCCAGTCTCAGGTAGGCGAGGGCGGGAAGACGCCCCAGCAGGAGATTATAGTCGAAATCCGAGATGTTATTGTAGGATAGATCGAGAACGTGTAGACTGGATAACGACAGAACGCCGGTGACCATCACGGTCTCTATGGCGTTATGAGAACAATTCAAGTACCCCAACTTTGGCAGTCCGTTGAACATGCCCGTACGGATGGTTCGGATTTTATTTCCCGACAAATCCAAAGTCCGGATGTTATGCAGACTATCGCCGGGGAAACCGCTGATTTCCGATATGTTATTCTTCCGCAGATACAACGCCTCCAGCATATAAAGCCTCATCAGGGACACCCAGAAATAATCGATCCTGTTCTCGTCCAGGTTCAGCGATTTCAGCTGGTTATTGGGAGCCATCTCCAGGCTGAATTGGGTCAGGTAGTTGTTACTCAGGTCCAGGGACGTCAGCTTCGTCAGGTTGTAAAGGTCCCATCGATCTATCCTCGTCAGCTTGTTATTGTTCAGGTTCAGGACCTGTAAGGAGGTCAGGTTCGACAGTTTGCTGCTGATGTTGCCGATGCGATTGTAACTCAGGTCCAGTTCCTCGAGGTTGTAGACTCCCTCGAAGGCGGTGTCGGCGACGGCTTCGATAGAGTTATGAGATACCAGGAGTTGGCGTAGGTGCATTAGTTCGGCGAAACCTTTGTCGGAGAGGATGGAGATTTTGTTGCGCGACAGGTTGATTTTGGTGATCTTTTTGGTTCCGTTGAAGGTCCCTGAAATAAAGAAATACGAACATTAAGAATATTTTGACGACAACATTCAGAGTTGGTGAGGAAAAAATACTGTGTGACCCAAAATAAATAAAATTACGCCCTTTAAATTATTTGTTCCATTACTAAAAACATTGTCTATTGAAATGGTTGTCTAAATCGTGACGTTTCTTAGTAATAGCGTGTATACGATTTACGCTTCAAGGCTGTATAACAAGTCAAATGAAAAGTATCAGGCCTGACACATAGATGGCGCTACTAGAATTAAACCCATACGGTTACTAGTTAGCCCTAACTCTCAACAGATGCGTGTTTAAATTTGACAGCTGTCGGATCATTAGTTTGTGAATTATAGCATTCTGAGTGAAGAAACTTTTGTTATTGTGAAAAAAATGGAATAAAAGGAATTTCGCGTGTAGATAAAATGTTGCTTTTTGAAGGGAAAAAATACAGTTGAAGCAAAAACTTGGCTTAATGCGAGTTTCCGCACACTGCCTCAGGAAAATCAATCATCAACGATTGGTATGCTAAGTTTAATCATGGTGAAATGAGCACCAAAGACGGTTTAACGCAGTGGACGCCCAAAAGAGTTGCCGACGAAAACATAATCCACAAAATTATTTTGAATGACCGTAAATTGAAATTGAATGAAGTAGCAGACACTCTAAATATATCCTCTAACTGAACGTGTACATCAAATTATTCACGAATATTTGAATGTGAAAAAGCTCTGTGCAAAGTGGGTGCCGTGTGAGCTCAATTTTGACCAAAACAACGACGAGTTGATGATTAGGAGCAGTGTTTGAAGATGATCAAGCGTAATAAACCCGAGTTTTTGCGTCGATATGTGAGAATGGATGAAACATAGTTCCAATCGACAACCACCCGAGTGAACTGCACACGATGAACCCGCTCCAAAACGTGAGAAAACGCAACAGTCTGCTGGCAAGTCTATGGCGTCTGTATTTTGGGATGCGCATGGAACAATTTTCATTGACTATCTTGAAAAAAGGAAGGACCATCAACGGCGACTATTACATAGTGTGATTGGACCGTTTGAAGGACGAAATCGCAGAAAAACGGCCGCATTTGGTTTTTTTTTGACCTGTTACTCCTTAAGGGTAGTCGATATCCTTCCATGCCTATTGCACATTCAGTGATTTTAAATAATTAACTAATTTTAGAGTTAACCAAATACAAAGAATACAACTGGAAAGTTTGTTCTGCAGGGAGGCTTCACGAAATATTGCTGTTTTATATATTTGTGGGAGAGTAAAGACACCAAAAACCACTATGAAGTTAAAGATTGTCCACAACGGATTGACTTTGTGGTAAAATTTATCGTTTAAATGTAAAGCTCTCATTCCATAAGAAAATTCTTCAAGTCAAATATTGTCAAGGTCATGGATAAGTATGGTAAAGAATTTCAGTACTTAAAATATTCCGTCTAAATTAAGTGATTAAGAGAAGGTACTTTTGTTGTATACAGTATAGTAAACAACTATGATATTTTGGTAATACAGTAAAATCGAATTTCCATTCGTACAAGTCCACTATGACAAAAAATAGATTTTTCTTACCTGGATAAACGGACTTGATGAGGTTATCGGACAAATCCAGCTCCTCCAAGAATATCAGCCCCATGAACGCCTTCTGCTTCAGGTTCTCGATCCTGCTCTTGCTAATGTCCATGCGCCGGATCTGATTGCCGGACAGATCGAAGGTGTTGGGCTCGATGGAGGTGAGCGTACAGTTGACGCAGAGCAACGTCTCGTCGAGATGGTCGAACTTGTAGCGGGTGTTCTTGAAATAGCCCGGGGTGGCGTTGACGCACGTGGCCGTCAACGAGCCCCTCTCCCCGTACGAGCATTTCATCAGATCGAAATCGGTGACCAAATTCAGCTGGCACGCCGTTTGGGCGACTAATACCAGCACCAGAGCCAACCAGCACGTGCGGCACGGTCTCTGTAAATGAAGAAGATTGAGTTTTGAGTGATTTTCTGCTATCAACAGTCAAACTTACCGCGTGTCATTTCGTTCGGATATTACGGCACAGTCACGTTTAATTTTATGAATCGCGCAAATGATATTCGAAGATAATTATGATGTTTCTTAAACGTTTATTTATTTTTTATCGCTTTGATGGATGTCATCATTAAATCATAAAAAATTAATAACACAAACAGGGAGGACTAAAATTATAATACAATTTAAAAATGGATACGAGTACAAGTCAAGAAACACAACCATGACAAAGTAGACGCTCTATCCAGACAGCCCACACTAGCTCCCGTACCGAAGTGGAAATGGTTATTTGGTCACCGTAGGCTAGACTTCTGTATTTTCTGTCTGTATTTTTTCCGATTAAGGAATTTTAAAAGTTTTGCAACCCATTTATAGTTCTAATCTGGGTAAGCCGTGCACAGTCGTCCAGTATGTGGTAGACTGAAATAGAGGCATGGTGGCAGAACTCACAGTGAGCAGGCGGGTTCGAAATCATCAAGTGATCGTGCGAGAAACAACAGTGACCCGATCTCAGTCGATTCGGAGCTACGGCATGGTGACGAAGGAAAGGAACGCGAAGAAAGGAGAAAAAAATTGTTTTGATTTCAAAAAGCTTGTTGCGGTTGGCCTCATCGGCCCAACGAAGTTGTACCTCGTCCTTGGTGAAACACGAAACAAGTCAGTATGGATACAAGCATTTGTGAGATTGAGAGGAGAGAAGACTGCTGATTTAGTTGCACTATCTGCTCGCTCATTTCCCGGTATACCAACAGGAAGAAGAGATTCGCAGTATAACAGGTCACTTGAAAAGTCCTCGGTCTGACACATAGATGGCGTTAGAATTAAATCTGCAGTATTTATCTGAATTTGTCCATGCAGTATATTTGTTGGTAAGATTAGGCTTATTGGTTTTTCTTAGGATTGTCGCGCACATTGTTAACAATACTGGAGTGAGATCAGATGTTAGATCACACAAACTTTCTGTACTAATCTCATTTAATGAGATACCTTTTGAAATTCACTTTTGACCAAAAATACGACGAGTTGATGATTCGGAGCAATGTTTGAAGATGATCAAGCGTAATAAACCCGAGTTTTGCTTCGATATGTGATAATGGATGAAACATGGCTCCATCATTTCAGACCGAAGTCTAATCGATAGTCATTCGAGTGGACTACACACGGTGAACCCGCTCCAAAGCGTGGGAAAACGCAACAGTTGGCCGGTAAGGTTATTGACTACCTTGAAAAAGGAAGGATCATGTGAAGAAAGTGCTGCTTCACCAAGACAATCCAACGTCTCACAATTCAGTGAAAACGATGGCAAAACGATGCTATTCTTCAGATCTGGCTCACAGTGACTATTTCCAGTTCTCAGATCTCAAAAGAATGCTTGCTGGGAAGAAAAATCTATAGAAAATGTTTTGATTACCATATATTGTACCAATTATTGCCTGTTTTATGTGGAAAATTGATCAGAATACATGCCCTATTGCCTTTACAGTCATTGCAAGAAGTTCGTTAGTTCAAATAATTTTAAAGTAAAAACAAATGCACTCTTACTAGAGAAAATCCGGCCGATAATCGGTCAAGTGCACAGAGTAACAGCGGTTGTTAAAAAGGCATTCGAATAAGAAAAATACTGCCCTGCAATATTTCTGGTCATCTCGCCAGCTAGTGACCGGGTATGGTATTTGCGATTAATCTACAAAATGATTCTCGCATGAAGGGGATTTCTCAACACTTAAACATATTTCGGCTGGAGTTCCACAGCGTACTTCTGTATTTGTTCTGTCCTGCTGATATCCGAACAACAAAAGAAAGAGTAATTGGAACATATGCCGACGACACAGTTATAATTGCAAGATATGGCATCTCTGTCTAAGGCCGTAGAAAAAGTACAAGTAGCGATCAACTGACACATAGATGACGCTACTAGAATTAAATCCATATGTCTTTTTAATAATTTTGTCAAAAAATGTGTCCGGTCTTACCCAGCGTGCTTACTAGCGTTCCTTTTCGGATTTTACATTATTGCTTTTAGACAGTCACAATTATAAGCATACGTTTACAACCAATTTAGGCCCTGTCACCTTGACCACTGCGCCAACCAAGCCGGGCTGTGCTCGGTTATATTGTAATTTATTGTATTACAATTTGCGTGTTGAACAATCTGTTTCTCATTTAAAGTCATCCTGACATAATATTTCGTGTACATAATTGTTTGATTTATATTATCGTTCAAGTTATTTTTCGCTGAACTAACATACAGTCCATCTCAAGCGCATTAAGTTTGTGAAAGAAAATCATTTTCATCTAATGTTATCGCGATTTCTTTCGGATCAACCTCTTAATGTTCTCGAACAATTTTTATCTCTTGTATATCTAGAAACAACAAAGTAAAGTTGATATGATTTTTTTAAGGACAGGCATTTTTTATTTGTTAGCAATTTTATCATCTATTTACCACAAATGTGGTAAACCGAGTCCATAAATATTTCAGAACTCTTTGTATTTTACAACCTGAAAATACTATTTTTATATTTTTAATTTATGTGTCATTGCTTGAACGTTCTTTTGAATCACTACATAGTATAAAACAAAGTCGCCTTTTCTGTCCCTATATCCCTATGTGCGCTTAAATCTTTAAAACTACGCAACGGATTTTGATGCGGTTTTTTTCAATAGATAGAGTGATTCAAGAGGAAGGTTTATATGTATAATACATGCATAATATACTAAGGCAACATTGGTAATTTTAGAGGTTTCTAACGTGATGTCGTAAATTAACCTATTTTTTAGGCTTATTTAGCAATTAGCAAAAACGCTGCCTAACCCTAAGAGTTAGATCAAATTAATGTACTGTATTGTACACCATAAAAAGGTCTACAAAAAAGTCCACGATGGTATATGTTTATGTTTTAGGGATAACCCACATTAACCATTTTTATTGTTTACTTTTTACGTGAGAAAATGGCTTATTTACGAAGCTATTTTAAGCAATACGGCATTAATCCTTATCGAATTAAGTACCTTAAATACAGTGTGCAATTAATATAGATCAATATGGTTCCTTACAGCATGTAAATTAAACAAATATTTTCGGAGATATTACAAATTTAAAATTTGCGTTTAAAAATATGTAATGTAATAAAAATTGTATGAATTTAGATATTCCAAAGATAGCAGGAAATCTTCATAGTAAGTATAGGGGAAGAGGAATTGTTTTACTCCAAATTTAATGCGTGCAGGCCAAGGGCAGTAATGAATGAACCAAAAATACTGGATCGATTTTAATCATGTTTTCATTGAGTGACATAGGCATATATATTTTATGCCCGTGCAAAGTCGGAGCGGGCCGCTATGTTTTTATATACAACATTCATATTTTTTCTGTATATTCTATATATTTCTGTATTTAATTTAGTATCAGCATTGCACCCGTGCGAAGCCGGGGCGGGTCGCTAGTTATTTATAAGTCGCAAATCCACGCCTAGATTATGAATCCAATTTATTGCCCATAGTATTTAACATAACTAGGTTTTCGTCATTTCGCAACAAAACAAAATTAACATGGACAGATTTGGAGCTATTAAGCTATTTAGCTATGTATTAAGTTGTAAGCTCTATTATGTATTAAGCAGGATCCCCTTCTAGTCCACTTGTAGAACCTGTTGATCGCTACTTTTCTACAGCCTTAGACAGAGATACATCTCTTGAACTGTGTACTATATTCTAACTGTGTGGTCGGAAAATGTTCCAATTAGTCTTCCTTTTGTTGTTCGGATATCAGCAGGATAGAGAAAATACCGGAGTATCCTGTGGAACTCCAGCCGAAATATGTGTAAGTGTTGAGAATGTCGCTTCATGCGAGACTACATTTTCTCTCGAAAATCTATGATTCCGTCAGTCGACAGTAATTCCACGGTAGTAATTAGCTCATTTTGTAGATTAATTCCAAATGCCGTACCCGGTGACTAGATGCTAGATATCCAGAAGTATTGCAGGGCAGTATTTCTTTTATTCGAATGCCTTTTTAACAACCGCTGTTACTCTGTGCACTTGGTCGATTGTCGGGCGGATTTCCTCTAGTAGGACTGTATTTTTTTTTACTTTAAAACTATTTTAACTAACGGAATACTACATGTATACTGATCATTTTCCCACATAAAACAGGCAAAAATTGGTACAATATATGTTAATCACGACATCTTTCTGGTAACATGCCGATGACATGTTGAAAGAACAATTTAGATTTCGCAGTGTTCTACTCATTAACCCGTTTTCGTAGTTCTTCCGTGTGGTAGCTAAATCGCCGTCAGCGATTTGAACAAGCGACAATCAGAATTCTAACAGGTCAATTGAAAAGTCCCCGGCCTACCATAGTAAAACACATTTTATTGGCAAAATTAGTTTTTTTATTCAACATAACTCCCTTCAAGAGTGATACACTGATTATAGCGACACTCCAACTTTTCGATACTATTTTTGTTGTACGATTTGTCGCTTGCTTCAAAATAGGCATCAGTTTCGGCAATCACCTCTTCATTCGACAAATTTTTTTCCCAGCGAGCATTCTTTTGAGATCTGAGAACTGAAAATAGTCGCTGGGGACTAGATCTGGAGAATACGGTGGATGAGGAAGTAATTGGAAGCCCAATTCATGGATTTTTAACACGATGCATTGTCTTGGCGAAGCAGCACTTTCTTTTCCTTCAAATGCGGCCCTGTATCGGCGATTTCGTCCTTCAGGTCCTTTCGGTCCGATAACGCTATGTAATAGTCGCTATTGATGGTCCTTCCTTTTTCAAGGTATTTTATGCTTTATTATGAAAAAACGGAATACATTGTAATGTATTTTATTTGTAAGTTTTATCCATCGATGACCAATACGTTTTCTCTTTACGGATTTACAGGCTCCACCTCGAAAGAGCGATATATCTTTTGAGGCTATCCACGAACCGACATATTTTTTTATATCTTCGTATGAAGCGAACCGCTGCTCATACAGGTCATGAAGTAGGAATCACAAGGAGCAAGGTCTGGAGAATAAAGTGGATGGGTTAGTAGGTTTTGCAACATGTGTCCTCTTTCGCCATTTTTCATTTCATATTCCGATAAAAACTGGAAGAATAAAACTTGATTTATAAAGTTTCCAATTGGCCAATTGTCGATTTTTGTTTCAACGATTTAAAAATCATGAATTTGATGTCAGTGGCAAAAGCAAAGAGCAAATGCCACAATAGGTCAGAGAGATTACAAAACTTATTGGATTAAATCGCAGACACAATCAGGCAACTTAACAGTTGATGAATCAAACCCATAAATGGTAGTATTTGTGGTTAGATGATATATTATATCGTTATATGGACTTGAAAACTCAGAACAGTTATGAATCATAGTCCATATAAACCTTAGTTGAAGACTAAAGTATAATTTTTTAAAAATGAATCACTAAATGCAACAATCTAGATTTTTATTTCAAATCATACACACGTATCATACACATTTAACTGTTTTTATCTTGATTAAAGCTTTTTATCAACGTTGAAAATATGAATCAGTAATCAGAAGTCTCACATCAAACACTGTTAGGAAATAAAGGATTTAAATCGTATAGAGATAATCCACGAAGGGGTCCAGTGCAACTTCCAGACATTGTTTTTAATAGAATTCAATTTTTAAACGCATATACTAACTATATGTTAACTAAATGTTGTGCAGATATGGCTAATATATTAGGGAGAATGCAGTGATTAAATTAATTTTATCAAGAAAAATGTATACTGGTAGTAACAGAAGAAACTAAGGAGAACAAAGCAATGAAGGAAACAAGAACTAAACATAAATAGGAAAATATATTTTCTGATGGAAATAAAACACATTTTAGATGTCCAATTATTAATTAGGTAGATTAATCATCCAGAGAAGCCACCATAGGTGGTTTAGAAAACAGGTCAAAGTAAATATAATAATATTACTCTAACTATTGCGACTTTTTAATTATCTGTAGTTTAAGTCTTTCTGTAATATATGTACGAGATGTACTATAATGTTAAAATAAGTTATCTTTTATAACATTTTTGATTCTTCATTTAATTTCGATCAGAATACTCTTACATCAGTTATTATGGGACATTGAGTCATGGCCAGATGATAATAACAAAGGTTAATGTTGGAATACGATAGGAAACTGTATCGTAGGATGTGAAAGATCTATATACATATATATGTGTGTAATTGTTCAGAATATATATAAAAATTTGGTCAAAATGTTTGAGGAGAGTAAGAATTCTAGCTGTATTGTAGATATGGCAAATGCGTCAGGGAGAATTCAGTGATTAAATCTAGTTTTATTAAGAAAAGTGTATGCAGGTAGTAACAGAAAAACTAAGAAGAAATACAATGATATCAAAATGACTTTACGAGGAAATATTGTACCGCAAGATACAAGAACTCAACGTAAAAGATAAATATACTCTCTAGTAAAAGTAAAATACATTACTTGGGTGCACAGTTGTTAATTCGGTAACCTAGGCCTCTAGGGAATACCACTACATAAGAAAAATGTTCAGTGTAACTAAAATAAAGCACAACCCTGACCTACAAACTGTTATGACTGTATAATTGATTGTAATTTAAGTCCTTCGATAATATATGCACTAGATGCACCAATAATAAATTAATGTTAAAATAAATTAAAATTGTTAACATTTTAGTGTTATTGTTTTAATGAACGGACTATACGTTGGTGTAAGCGCAAGTTTTAATTATTCAACAACAATTTTTTTACTAAAAATCTTACTGTTTTTTGATCACAGTATTAAACGTCTCCAAACACGAATAGTCTACTCCCCCCCTCCCCCAGTAAAAAACCAAAATCCAAACAACATCATTATCAAAGGTACGGAAAATGAAGGAAAATGATCAAAGGCAAGGAAAATGATCCCAGTCACGTCAGTAACCAGGTTGGGTAAGACCGGATGTCTTCTGGGATGATTTCTAATCTAAAGTTGGTCACTCGCCAGTCGGTAGACTTAATGGTTCGAAGCCCACGTTAAACTTTAGGCCCAGTCCAGATAAACCCATAGTTGGTAAAAGGAGACTTTTAAAATATATTTTAAAAAAGCATTAAACGGCTTATGACTGACCCACCTTCATATTCCCCTTTAAAATTATATTATTGTGCTAATTATAATGTTTCATTTATCGACGATATAAGAGGAGCTAATATTTATTCTCAAATAACAATGGGTCTATTATTTATACATTGAAACACTTGTTGAAGGTTCTTTGTCTATCTATTATTCATATTAAGGTTTCAAATGCATTAATATTTATACCGTTTGAACAGTATTGAAATGAAAACAATCAATTTTTATCTAATGTATTATAGATTAAACCAATATCGGTTGACTGTTTGTTTATAAATCCTAAATGAGTAAAGCCGAATGATGTATTAGTAATTTTGTTTATCTGGAATTACGGAGAACAGAATTACGAAGCCCAGTTGAATTTTCTTATGTCAGAGCCAAAATGAACCAAAATTCTGTTTTATTCTGAGTTTACTGTTTTAATAAACGAACTATATGTTGCTGTTACAAGTTTTAATCACTCAACAACATTTTTACTAAAAATCTTACTATTTTTTGAGCACAGTATTATACGTGTCCAAACCCGAATATTCATCAATGCAACCCCCACCCCCAACCAAGTAAAAGACCAAAATCCAAAATAACATTATTATCACAGATACGACAACAATAAAATTATAATCGCCCGAACATAAAAATAAATATGTATGTATAATTATCAAACGACAAACAGTAAATTTTCCGTTCTTTAGACGAGACCGTCGATAAGGCATTGACGACGACACACAAGTAGTACCAGTTACAGCGTTATAATCGTGTTCCGAGCCGAACTATTGACCCGCGCGCATGAGATGCGTTTGTTGTTAATATAGTCGACGAAAATAAAGAATGGAAAGGTCGAACGATCGACGACCATCTATCTATCTGCTCCGAAAGCCGCGTTCCTCGAATTCGAACACGACAACACTGGTACCACCACGTTACATAATCGTATCGATGTTTTATTGTACTTATTTTGTTGTCAAATTTAGAGCACAAATGTTTTTGTTTCTATGGTGATGTTTATTATGCTTATAAGTAACGTCGAAACAGTCGATAGTAGCAAAACAATCGAAACAGTTGATAGTCAAAAAACTAGCGACTGAAAATAGTATTTACTAAATGCACGGTTCGAGCGTTTTGTTCATTTCGTTATGTTAGACGAAGATGTACGAATCCTTTCCTGTATAAATTGTGAGAGAGGAAAGGACGGAGATAATTGCTTGGAGCACTTAATTTTATATGTGCTTATAATTTCCAAAGGTAGTTAATATATATATATATATATATATATATATATATATATATATATATATATATATATATATATATATATATATATATATACATATATATATATATATATATATATATATATATATATATACATATATATATATATATATATATATATACATATATATATATATATATATATATATATATATATATATATATATATATACATATATATATATATATATATATATATATATACATATATATATATATATATATATATATATATACATATATATATATATATATATATATATATATATATATATATATATATATAATCATATTAATATATATAAAAATCATAAAACAATATGTAACAATTACAATTTGTATTATTTGTCAAGGTCGCGGCTAGAACCAAACCAAACCAAACCAAAAATAGCAACTAAAAGTGCACGACTGAAACAGTCGATAGTAAATAGTAACAAAATCAGTCGGACCGAAAATAGCGACTGAAAACTGTTGACTGAAACAGTCACTGGTAAAAAGTAGTAAAATTGGTCGAACCAAAAATGAGAATTTTGAAGGCGATGGACCTACTGTTGCGATAGCCGCTGGTTCGAATCCTTCTGGGGCATGGTTGTAAATTTATGTTTGTAATTGTTTAATATTTGTGAATGTTCTAGGCAAGCGTGTAAAATCCGACAAGGAAAATGATCCCAGTCACGCCAGTAACCAGGCTGGGTAAGACCGGATGTTTTCTGGGATAATTTCTAAAGTTGGTCACTCGTCAGTCGATAGGCTTAATGCTGAGGACCGTGGTTCGGAACCCCCGTTAAACTTTAGGCCCAGTCCAGATAAACCCATAGTTCGAAAAGGAGATTGTTTTTTGGTAGTTTGCTTGTAAATAACAACATATTGTATATTAATATAGCAACATTTTAGAACGCTTTCTTCAAGATTTTTAATGTCACAAAGCAAAAATACTAAACTTGTGAAGGATAAATAATAAAATACATGACTGTTTTCATGGCAATAACAGGTCATTTTTTTATTGACTTTTTCGTTTCTAACTCTCTCGACTTTTGTTCAAGTCTTTTGGTTGTCAAAATTACTTTCCTAAAATCTTGAAAACTAAATTCAGATTCGAAAGGTGCCAGAAATTGCATCGATTCCAAAAGATTTGAAGAAGTTTTACAGTAACAGTTAAATTTCGTAACGAAATATCGATCGTTAAGCGGTGATAAACTATATTCAATATTAATACTAAATATTTCTAATAAATACATTTTCTGATAGGAAAACTCTCTAATATTCAACAATTTTCTTGGCTATTAAAAAATACAAGAAAATAATGAGGGTCGCGACAGTTTTTGGTTCAGATTTATATTATCAGTAGGTAAGACAAAGAACTCTTTTTTAGAATATATTTTTATAACTTTACAACTTTTCATTGGAGTGATGCATTCAGCACAATTCTATGGTTTGAGGATATTTTAAAAGAGAATCTTCAACTTCTGCTATGTGCGATTCTCGATTTAAAAAATCAGTATTTTGAAAGATTGCAAAATAAAATGTTACGTGCCACTGTCAATTCTTCGTACTATGTCTCTAATGAAACAAATCTATGAGATATCTAAGCAAAATCGACCGAATTTGGAAAATAAAAAAGTGTTTGAGGGTACACATCCAACATAACAGGTCAATTGAAAAGTTCTCGTTCTACCATAGTAAAACACATTTTTTTTGCAAAATTAGCTTTTCTTGATTCAACATAAATCCCTTCAAGGGTGATACACTGGTGATACCATTTTTGTAATAGTTTTCAAAATAGGCCTCAGTTATGGCGATCACCTCTTCATTCGACGGAAATTTCTTCCCAGCGAGCATTCTTTTGAGATCTGAGAACAGAAAGTAGTCACTTGGGGCCAGATCTGGAAATTACGGCGGATGAGGAAACAATTCGAAGCCCAATTTATGCCATTATTTATGCAATTTATGATTTTTGCCATCGTTTTCACTGACTTGTGACATGGTGCATAGTCTTGGTGAAAGAGCACTTCCCTTTTCTTCAAATGCGATGAAATGCTAATTTCATCCTTCAAACGGTCCAATAACGCTATGTAATAGTCGCTGTTGATGGTCCTTCCTTTTTCAAGGTAGTCAATGAAACTTATTCCATACGCATTCCAAAATACAGATGCCATAAGCTTGCCAGCCGACTGTTGCCTTTTCTCACGCTTTGGAGCGGGTTCATCGTGTGCAGTCCACTCGAATGACTGTCAATTGGACTTCGGAATGAAATGATGGAGCCATGTTTCATCCATTGTCTCATATCGATGCAAAAACTTGGGTTTACTACACTTGATCATCTTCAAACTATGCTCCGAATCATCAACTGGTCGTTGTTTTTGGTCAAAAGTGAGCTCGCGCGGCACCCACTTTGCACAGAGCTTTCTCATACCCAAATATTCGTGAATTATATGATGTACACGTTCAGTTCATATCTTTAGAGTGTCTGCGATTTCATTCAGTTTCAATTTAAGGTAATTCAAAATCATTCTGTGGATTTTCTTTATGTTTTCGTCGGTAACAATCTATTTTGGGCGTCCACTACGTTCACCGTCTTCGGTGCTCATTTTACCACGTCTAAACTTAACATACCAATCCTTGGTGGTTGATTTTCCTGGGGCAGTGTCTTGAAACTCGGCATCAAGCCAAGTTTTTGCTTCAAATGTATTTTTTCCTTTCAAAAAGCAATATTTTATCAACACGCGAAATTCCATTCATCCATTTCTTTCACAATAACAAGCTGCTTCACTCAAAATGCTGTAATTCACAAACTAACGATCCGACAGCTGTCAAAATTATACACGCATCTTTTTAGGGTTAGGGCTAACTAAAAAATATATGGATTTAAATGTAGTAGCGCCATCTATGTGTCAGGCCGGGGACTTTTCAATTGAACTATTATTCTCTAGATTTAGTCCTTTGCTACTACTTCCTGTTTCCGAGCCCGAAGAAATGACTGGATGGTAAGAAGTTTGAGTCGAATGTAGATTGAGAAAACCGATTATTTGGAAGGAATGCAAAAAATTGCAGTAACGCTCGACTAAATGTACTGAGTTTATTTTAAGAAACAAATAGCTTTTTTGTCGAAAAAAAAGGTATATTTCAAAATTTGAACTGCCCTCGTATCATTAATTTGTATTTAAAATTACAGCAGTATATTAATTATAATAATTATTATACGAAATAAAATTGTACACCCGGGCGATTTGTATACATCAGTAGCAAAAATAGCCCAGATTTTTAAATTATAGTGTCAATGTATTGCATAAATGATATCTAATGTGTGGGTGAGTGAGTACCATACAAATGATGTCACGTTGAGCACTATCAATAAGCACAAAAGTGACAATAAACAGATAATACATCGCATTATTTTACCAGGAAGTAATCCAATTTCTATTGTTGTTAGATAAAAAAAAACTATACACAACTCTGGTATCTGCCATAGTTAACCGTAATGTAGACATAAACAGACATATTCTATTAACGAGAAATAAATATTTCCGAATTCGAGATGCATTGGAATGTATAACCGCAATATCCGTCTGATTCGCGATCTGATACGTCAAACACAAAGTGTAAAACAAATATTTCTGGTTTAGGATCAATCAGTGTTAAGTATGTTTCAATAAAATGCTTTTGTGGTCGAAACTTCCTTTGGATATTCAGTATCAGCTATGTTCAGTTAATGTGCAAGCGAGTTTTCAGTATTTTGAATTTACGTTTACGTGTTGAATTATTTTAAGAATCAGTACTACAACTGACCAAGGCCATGCAACATTTTGTTCGCTTTTGTAAACAAACACTATTTCTGAAACCCAACAATATCAGGCATAACATACATATTATTTTCGTGTTTTCAACAACGGGAAACAACTTGGACTTAAACTCTACAAAATATATTGAAATTTCGGGCGAAAATCTAAGTTATCATCAAATAACAAGATATTATTGTATAAATCTATATTCAAGCCTATTTGGTCATATGTAATCCAACTATAGGGAACCGCTAGCCAGTCTAATATATCCATCAAACAGCGGTTCCAAAATAAAGTGTTTTAAATGTGTGAATGAAGATCCGAGTCAAAGAAGGACTTGCAGCAACATTTAGTATTAGTCGAACATGTCAATCGCTAAAAGCACTAAGAACAAAGAAAGGAAGATAATGAATACTACATAATCTAACAAAATGTACAATCCAAAGATATTGAAAAGCTTCAAAATCGAAAATACCAATGACAATTCCAAAAAAAAATCTATTTTGATAATTTTAACAGAAAAATATTTTTAACAATAAAATTGAACCGACTTAAACCGAACCGAAATAAATAAAGAAATCACACAAAATTAAAAAATAATCAGACTTAGATTTTTAACACAACAAAAACATTTTAAAATAAAATATGTACCTAATAATTGTTGTATTAACTAAATAAAAATAAACAAAGCCTTATTCAACCTACCTACTACATGTATTTTATATTCTAATATATATATACACAAATTAGCTTAACACATAAAAATAAACAAAAACAAAACTTATCTACTACACTTATATTATATTCTACTATATACACACAATTTAGCTTAATACATAAAAATAAACAAAACCCAAACTTATCTACTACACCTATTTTATATTCTACTATATACACACAATTTAGCTTAACACATAAAAATAAACAAAAACCAAACTTATCTACTACACCTATTTTATATTCTACTATATACACACAATTTAGCTTAATACATAAAAGTAAACAAAAAAACAAACTTATCTACTACATCTATTTTATATTTTCTACTCTATACACACAATTTAGCTTAAGACATACTTAAACCTGTTTATCTATTTACAATATTATTTTAACAACTACAAACTAGCTATTTTGAAGTCGGTAGCGAAGCCAAACAGATATATTAATTTAGATTTGGTTTTTTGGTAATTGAATTTTTCTATATGCCACAAAATTATATTAATATTTTCGTATCGTTTGGGCTCGGCACCGAATAGGTTTAGGTAGGTATTAAGCTAAATTGTTTGTATATATTAAAATACATGTAGTAGATTGGTTTAAATTAGATTTTGTTTATTTTCATTTAGTTATTCCAACAATTATTAGGTACATATTTTATTTTTATATGTTTTTTTTGTTAAAAATCAAAATTTAATTATTTGTTAATTTTTAGTGAGTTCCTTATTTATTTTATGAAGTCGGTTCAATTTTTTTGTTAAAAATATTTCGTTTTTCTTTTTTTTAGTGTTAAGTGATTTCTCAATATATTACACGGTTATTTAATTTAGTATTATAATTAGTAGGCCAAGAAAAGGTGCAGCCCGTATGAGGAAAAGTAGGAATAAAGGAATAATGATTGAAAATAATCAACGCTTTAGGCTCCGGAATCCGCTACCTAGCCTAGGCGATTTGACGAATTTGAAATGTTGTAACTAAAAAACAACAAAAAGCTATTTTCCCTGTCGGGAATCGAACCCGGAACCTCCGTTTGGGAGCTAAACGCCTTAACAATTACATCACAGAAACAGTTGTCTACAATATTTCTACGATGTCTTATATGCTATAATTTTCAATTAAAAAGCAAACTGAAGTCAGCAATAACATTATACGCACATATCTGATTATATTAGATAATAATATGTGAAAATTGTGTACGTGCCTTTGACATTTGAGCGTTTTCTGATTTGGCTCCAATGGGACCACCTCGAAAATGCACTCTTTCGATAAAGAAAGAATTTTGAAAATCGGTCTACAATTGACACAGAAATCGGCGAAGATACATTAAAAAAAAAATATATATATATACAGCCGAATATAGAACCTCCTCCTTTTTCGAAGTCCATTAAAAAAGAAACTGAATCTGAATAATGGTCACCGTATCTTATTCCTCAGTGACAACTAGAAATATAGAATTTGATAATATGGCTTATCTGGTAACTACGTAATTTGTTTGCCAACTTATATCCGAGGTCCCTATACCATTCTTTATCTAGTCTTGGGCCATGTTTCGAAATATAACTGATCAAATTTCCTTTGTTTAAAAAGTGTTTCTTCCATATTCCGTAGTTCCATTTATTTCCAAACTGTTAAGTCCGGATAAGTTCTTCTTCTTCAGTACATAGTTTGAGGTGTTTGAAGAACAACTTATCGAATAATTTTTATATGATTGGTAGTTCTTTAGTAGAATGAAAGTTATAGTTTGCCGTTAGCACTAAAAAAAACGATGTTGAATGAAGGTACGTGTCAAACAAAACTTGCCAGAGCATTTAGTATTAATCCAGAGTACCAATCACCAATAGAGGTATTGATACAGAAATAAAGAAAGTAAGTATTTTATAATCTGACAAAGTGTACAATCCAAATAAATTGAAAAGCGAAGAAAGAACAAACACAATGTTGAAAAATACTTTTTTAAACACTGATCTATTCAAACCATTACCACCATCGCTGTAAACAACAATTAATTATATCAAGCTTTCAAACAAAACTGTTGTAAATATACAATAAAAGAGGTCAAGGTAAGTAAAGACGATAAGCTCTGTCGCTGGTCGAAAGTACTTAAAATCGTTCAGATAGATGATTCTACTCAGTAAGAGGAGGAAGCTGAAGAATTTGATTGAGAATGTTCGAATCATCTGTTACCAGAAAAAAGATACGTAGCTTATACGCAGTAACACTGGATTAATATAAAATTGATCATTTAAAATTATGTACCATACGTACAATCAGTTTTATTTAGCGCTACGGATTCTAAACTACTTTCTTGTACTGTACAAGCATCCATAAGGTCCGGCAATATATGAATTACTGCATATTTAGAATTTGTAAATCAATTAATTCTTAAATGATGATTAATTGATGTCTTGGACATCAGTTAATTACTCAGGAACTCTTTAGGAGAAGTAAATCAGAATAAAATTAAAAGTTTTTTTGATAAGTTTGATAATAGATAGATATTTGATAAAAATTATTTTTGATTACGCTTAAACTAACATAAATATTTAGAACATGAGTTTAATCTGACATAAAACTACAAATACTATAACATCAAAACAATCGGATAAGGGTGAGTATAAAAAATCGACTAAAATCATTAATAAACATAAAACTAGATGTTCTTAGTCAAAAATAAGCCATTGTTTTTGAAATCTGGATAACCGATTTAACACTGAGGATATTGCCACATAATTGTAATTTATCGAAATAACTTATTTGTATAAAATAGAGATATTAGCGATGGTATTATCCTTATTATTCTCCTATTATTATCCACATATATTCTCAAGTTAGTTTATACTAAAGTAAATAACTATCATTAATTAAATATTTAACAAAATTATTTTTATATCAATGAAAGGCTTATTTTATTATCTTTTTAACTATATCTCCATCCAATTTAAGTAATAATGTTCGAAAATGATACAAATATATGATGATTTGATCAAGCTTGCCTTGCGAGATCCAAAATAATGTAAATATTTATAAAATGGGTTTAATCTGACACAAAACTACCAATACTATAACCTCAAAACAATCGAAAAAGAGTGAGTAGAAAAAATCGACTAAAATCATCAATAAACATAAAACTAGATGTTCTTACCCAAAAATACGCCATTGTTTCCGAAAGCTGAACAACCGATTTAACACTGAGGATATTGTCACGACCTATTTCGGTAGAAGATTAAACAACATTGAACATCGCCGTTGAAAGACCGACTGGATACTGATTGCGATTTGGTAAACAGAAGTTTTTAATTTCCTTCTTATCGGCACGCGTTACGCCAGCGCATAATTTTAATTTACATCGGCGCTTAAGATAATTACTTCGGTCGTTCGAGGAAGAAACGTCAATAGTTTCGATCGAAGCATTTATCCCGTATAGATCCTCAATTCCTACGTTTAAGTAGGTTTGCGAATTTAGGGAATGATCGTTATCGATTTTTGGTAGATCAAAATTACGTGGGTGATATAACTTTTTTTATACATATTTTGAAGTCTCTTTTTTACAAACGAGGGTTTATCTGGACTGGACCTACTGTTTAACGTGGGCTTTGAACCACGGTCCTCGGCATTAAGCCGACATCCGGTCTTACCCAGCCTGGTTACTGGCGTGATCGCGACCATTTTCCTTGTCGGATTTTGCACTACTGCCTATAAAAACATTTACAATTACAATCACAAACATGAAGTACATCCATGCCCCGGCATGATTCGAACCCGCGGCTATCGCAACAGTGGAAAGATCGTCCAGCCGCCTTAACCACTGCGTCACGGCGAAAAGGGGAAATCCATTTGATTTCGAGGAAATTGCGCAGCTCTTCGTTGGTTATGTAATGATATACATTGGTAATTTATCGTAGAATTTTGTTTTGGGTGCGTTGGGTAACTAGTTGCTTTTATGTTTCAGTTCAACCCCATATTTGCACCTCATAGGTCCAAATTGGCTTTATGGTTAACTAATAAACTAATATCTTAGGTCAGGTTGAGAGTATCTTCCGACTAACCAATACAGTTGCTTAACAATTAACCAATTTAACCTAACATTGAGATATATGCCGGGGTATTAATCTGATTCTGTTTGAGGAATCGGGCATCCGTCAATTCGCCGCAACGCAAAATTAACATGGACAGATTTGGAGCTATTAAGCTGTATTTTTCAGTCTCTAGTCCATTTATAGATCTTGTTGACCGCAACTTGTAGTTTTTCTACAGTCTTATACATCTATTGCCATGATAACTGTGTCGTCGGAAAATGTTGCAAGTACTCTTTCTTTTGTTGTTGAGATATCAGCAGTATAGAGCAGATACAGCAGTAGTCCCAAGACACTACGCCGTGGAACTCCAGCCAAAATGCAACGTCATGCGAAACTCTAAATTGTCTTTCGAAAAGATATGATTCCAACAATCGATAGTAATTTCACGGTAGCAATTTACTCATTTTGTAGATTAATCTTGAATCCATGCCGAAAGCTTGTATCCATGAATATTACAAGACCCCAACAAAATGTTTTTAATACAAGATTAACCTACAAATTGTTTTCTAACCACAACCCTTGCAAATAATAATACGTAGCTATGAAATATGTCAAGCTAGTTTAGAATATATTCTCATGAGCAGTTTTGACCAATCAACGTACGCTTGGGTCCTTTTGTTGTAGTCTGGTTCGGTCTGTTTTCTAACAGATAAGAACCTTCAGTGTTATTTTGCATCGCCGTGTAACTAGTCGCTTCTTCGTTCCTTGAATTAATCAATTTTTTATGTAAACCCTTTTCTATTTTTTAATCTATGGTAACAGCATATACAAAACATGGTAAAACATCATCGGCGAAACATCATGATGGGCAAAATCCAAAGTTAACGGATAGAGACCAACGAAAAAGGATAATGGCCAGAACTACCACGGCAAAAATGAGAGCAAAACTTAAAACTCACTTGCGTAATACTGTTTAGATAAAAACGGAAGCTTCACAAAACCAACATTCATGGAATTTATAATGCAACGTTGCCGCACGAAATTAAAATTTTCGTTTATTTACAATCTGCCAACAAAATACTAATGTAAATAAAATCATTAAATAAGAAATTAAACCTTATAAAATATAATTTATATCTAATGCATATTTACTGAAGGGCTTCAACTAAAATTAAGTAAACAACCACAATATGTTATAGGTTAGAGTTGTTTTATTATATTTAGATTGGCATATGACAACAGTGTTTGCCAATACAAATCGAATATTATAGACAGATTTAGTTACATATTCTTCATTCTGCCTCTTTTAGCTAGAGTAATGCAAGTAGTATATTTTGCATTTTTAGTATAATTGAATTTGTCAATACGTTTACACCGTCAAACGACGTGCATTGGCTATTTTATTGGACGGACTATATTATTTGTCCCTTGATTCAAGAAACGTAATCTTGTGACATAACCACTATAATATCTACAGTTTTCTGTAAAGTTTGACAACTACAGACAAAATTCAAATACTGTTATCAAATATAATTTATTTTAACATTATAGTACATCTAATGCATATGTTATCGGAGGACTTGAAACTACAATTAAGAACACAGATATAATAGTTTACAAGTTAAACAAGTCTGTTGTGTTATATATACATTAAACTCTTTTCCACACCACCCATGAGGTAGAGTTCTAGGTACATATTGTTAAGTAGCGGTATTCCCCTGGAGGTCACCAAATTAACAATTATATATCAAAGTCATGTATTTTGCTTTTATTCGAGAGCATGTTCAGGATCCACCATTTATCAATTACTTCCTCTGTATGTCTTATCGAGTTCGTCTAAACCGAAGGTATTATAGTCGACAATGCTTCCTTCCGCATATCCAAACAGTTTTTGATGGAATATCCTTATCGACCAGCATGTCTATTATAATAAGTCTTCAATATACAGTGATAGAGAGGAAGTCACAGTAATATGTGACCATATTGTTCAGCCATCTAATCTACTGTATATCTTTTTTCGGGTTTATTTCTAAAAATAGTCAATTGCAAAAAATACAATGAAATATTTCATTTATATTTCAGTTATACCTAGTAATAATTTGAAATAATTCAGTTTTTAACATAGACTCTTCAAAACCCAATTCATGTTTTGAAAGCCATTCCTTCATTACAGTCTTTGATGATGCTATTGTTGGGATTTTTCCCATCAGTGTGCTATGATATGGTGCAATGTCCAAAATAATAACTGATGTATCAAACCATAACAAAAACGTGTTATGGTTCATTTCTCCATGGTAGTCGCCCTTGGATTTGGAGGAAAATACTAATTCTGCAACAGGAATAAAACCAATCTTATTCCCTGCAAGAATAACAATATATCTGCAATTAATTATTAATGAATCTTATGATCAACAAAAAATAATCAAATATTATTTTTACTTCTAGCTTTTTCTATCAATTTTTGTTGTTTTTACACATTTTTTGTTACTGTCTTGCCAAGAGTGCCAATCTAAGTTTCATCAAGATACACAAATTCACATAGTTTATCTTCCTTGGGCTTATTGGTATGCCTTTAGAAAGACATACATAAATGTTATATTTAAGGCATTGTTGCATTTAAGGAAGTTCCATTAGACTTCTTCTAGGGTTAGCTTTACACAATTTAAATCCTATGGACTGTAAGACTGTATGAAGGTATGTTTTACATCCCTCAGAAAGCTGCATGTACCTCACTGTTTTATGTATACTTTCCAGACTAATAATTTTCTCTGAAATAATTTAATTAATTATGTTTATGTCGATAAAATAGTTCGCGTACTTATTGCTCTTATACATATCGTATATTTTATCTCGAATAGAGCCAATATTCAAAATGGTCAAGATGCGTCTCCCATTTTATATGTAGACGGGTTTTCTTGGTTGAATTTAACGTATTGTTCTTCATTTTTTAAGCGATGTGATTCACAGTACCTACACTAATACTCAGCGCAGAAGAAACACACAAAAAGCATTCTCAAAAACAACCGGCCGTCGTCCGTTTGTCAGACATATGCGAAATTATTTAATGCAATAGTGTTAAGAGGTTTTAACACTTACCTATAAATTATTGTGGCTGTAGAATTAACTGTAGTTTTCAGATATAAAATAGTGTTAAAATAAATTATATTTGATAACATTTTAGTTCAATTATTTTATTTAGATTACAATTTTCATGTATGTCAAAGTCAAACTGAACTAAAACTCAGAGTTGATACGGCAACATTCTAATGTTTCGACGTCACAAATATCCATGACGCATTACTAAAAGAACTTTGAATAGACTATAGACGATTTGGTTACATATTCTTCATTCTGCCTCTTTTTAGCTAGAGTCAAACACGTGCATTGGCTGTTTTATTGGAAGGACTATATTATTCGTTCCTTAATATAAAAAACGTAATCTTATGACATAACCATTATAAATTTGAGACCTACGATATAGAGTAATTGTTTATTACCAATTTACAGTTTTCTGTAATGTATGACAACTACAGACATTGACATATTAAACCATATCTATTTTATTATTAACTAATTTACGATATTCAACCTTCCATTTCCATTTTACAACTATCCCAAAGTATATTTCGAGTCGGAATAATGGCGTACGTTTCGAGGGGGAGGCATTTTGAACCGTTCCGACCGAATAAACGTGAAATAATTCGACGCGCGAACGGTAATGACGGTATTTAGCGCGCCCGTACCACTCCGGAACGGGCGGCTGGCACGTAGAGGGCGCTGCGCAGCAGGGAGGGGATGTTATAATTAGCGCCAGATTAAAGTTGTGTCTGGGGAGGCATTAAACGATTTAGCTCTGTTAATTAAAAGTGTAGTGCGGAGTGGGGTAGCGAGATAAATGGCCTCTTGGCTCCGAAGGTTTTTCTCCGGAGTTCGAACGCTCCCCATTTTCATCCTCCGCCTTTAATTGGATCTGATCGCCATCCGAAGGAAATATGGTCGAGGAGGCGTCGACTGATTTTTAACTAGAAGCCGCTGTCGATAGACGGCTTCCTTGCGTTACTTATGTCTCTCGGTAGAAAGGTAATCAGCAAATATATATAGTCAAAGTTTATTTGTATTTGCGTCATCGAAATTGGATGGAATGCGACCGAAATATAGGCTATCGCAATTTGACACTTTAGGCTCTGTTTTTTAATTTAGGCCAACATTGTAAAATGGTCTTATGAATTACAGATTTCGTTCCAAATCATATTCCAAGTAATATTTGGTATGCCAATTACATTGCCGTGTGCCAGATTGCATTATCTCTTATAGTTTCCGAGATATAGGCTATCGAAATTTTACACTTTAGGCTCTGTTTTTTAATTTAGGCCAACATTGTAAAATGGTCTTATGAATTACAGATTTCGTTCCAAATCACATTCCAAGTAATATTTGGCATGCCAATTACGTTGCCGTTTGCCAGATTGCATTATCTCTTATAGTTTCCGAGATATAGGCTATCGAAATCTGACAGTTTAGGCTCCGTTTTTTAATTTAGGCCAACATTGTAAAATGGTCTTATGAATTACAGATTTCGTTCCAAATCATATTCCAAGTAATATTTGGCATGCCAATTACGTTGCCGTTTGCCAGATTGCATTATCTCTTATAGTTTCCGAGATATAGGCTATCGAAATCTGACAGTTTAGGCTCCGTTTTTTAATTTAGGCCAACATTGTAAAATGGTCTTATGAATTACAGATTTCGTTCCAAATCATATTCCAAGTAATATTTGGCATGCCAATTACGTTGCCGTTTGCCAGATTGCATTATCTCTTATAGTTTCCGAGATATAGGCTATCGAAATCTGACAGTTTAGGCTCCGTTTTTTAATTTAGGCCAACATTGTAAAATGGTCTTATGAATTACAGATTTCGTTCCAAATCATATTCCAAGTAATATTTGGCATGCCAATTACGTTGCCGTTTGCCAGATTGCATTATCTCTTATAGTTTCCGAGATATAGGCTATCGAAATCTGACAGTTTAGGCTCCGTTTTTTAATTTAGGCCAACATTGTAAAATGGTCTTATGAATTACAGATTTCGTTCCAAATCATATTCCAAGTAATATTTGGCATGCCAATTACGTTGCCGTTTGCCAGATTGCATTATCTCTTATAGTTTCCGAGATATAGGCTATCGAAATCTGACAGTTTAGGCTCCGTTTTTTAATTTAGGCCAACATTGTAAAATGGTCTTATGAATTACAGATTTCGTTCCAAATCATATTCCAAGTAATATTTGGCATGCCAATTACGTTGCCGTTTGCCAGATTGCATTATCTCTTATAGTTTCCGAGATATAGGCTATCGAAATCTGACAGTTTAGGCTCCATAGGCTATCGAAATTTTACACTTTAGGCTCTGTTTTTTAATTTAGGCCAACATTGTAAAATGGTCTTATGAATTACAGATTTCGTTCCAAATCACATTCCAAGTAATATTTGGTATGCCAATTACGTTGCCGTTTGCCAGATTGCATTATCTCTTATAGTTTCCGAGATATAGGCTATCGAAATTTGACACTGTAGACTCTGTTTTTTAATTTAGGCCAACATTGTAAAATGGTCTTATGAATTACAGATTTCGTTCCAAGTCATATTCCAAGTAATATTTGGTATGCCAATTACGTTGCCGTGTGCCAGATTGCATTATCTCTTATAGTTTCCGAGATATAGGCTATCGAAATTTTACACTTTAGGCTCTGTTTTTTAATTTAGGCCAACATTGTAAAATGGTCTTATGAATTACTGATTTCGTTCCAAATCACATTCCAAGTAATATTTGGCATGCCAATTACGTTGCCGTGTGCCAGATTGCATTATCTCTTATAGTTTCCGAGATATAGGCTATCGAAATTTGACACTTTAGGCTCTGTTTTTTAATTTAGGCCAACATTGTAAAATGGTCTTATGAATTACAGATTTCGTTCCAAATCACATTCCAAGTAATATTTGGAATGCCAATTACGTTGCCGTTTGCCAAATTGTATTAGCTCTCTTAGTTTCCGAGATATAGGCTATCGAAATTTTACACTTTAGGCTCTGTTATTTAATATCGGCCAAAATTGTAAAAGGGTCTTATGAATTACGGATTTCGTTCCAATTCACATTCCAAGTAATATTTGGCATGCCAATTACGTTGCCGTGTGCCAGATTGCATTATCTCTTATAGTTTCCGAGATATAGGCTATCGAAATTTGACACTTTAGGCTCTGTTTTTTAATTTAGGCCAACATTGTAAAATGGTCTTATGAATTACAGATTTCGTTCCAAATCACATTCCAAGTAATATTTGGAATGCCAATTACGTTGCCGTTTGCCAGATTGCATTATCTCTTATAATTTCCGAGATATAGGCTATCGAAATTTTACACTTTAGGCTCTGTTTTTTAATTTAGGCCAACATTGTAAAATGGTCTTATGAATTACTGATTTCGTTCCAAATCACATTCCAAGTAATATTTGGCATGCCAATTACGTTGCCGTGTGCCAGATTGCATTATCTCTTATAGTTTCCGAGATATAGGCTATCGAAATTTGACACTTTAGGCTCTGTTTTTTAATTTAGGCCAACATTGTAAAATGGTCTTATGAATTACTGATTTCGTTCCAAATCACATTCCAAGTAATATTTGGTATGCCAATTACGTTGCCGTGTGCCAGATTGCATTATCTCTTATAGTTTCCGAGATATAGGCTATCGAAATTTGACACTTTAGGCTCTGTTTTTTAATTTAGGCCAACATTGTAAAATGGTCTTATGAATTACTGATTTCGTTCCAAATCACATTCCAAGTAATATTTAGCATGCCAATTACGTTGCCGTGTGCCAGATTGCATTATCTCTTATAGTTTCCGAGATATAGGGAGGTAGATTCTGTTACTAGTAAGAACTCTAGTAGCTCTTGATTGTTTATATTTGTTTATAGTTTATTTGTTGTTGTACATATTCTTATTATAAATAGTAAAAAGTAAAAAGATTTTGTAGCCTTTTTAATGTGAAGAGACATATCAGAAAATTCCATCCAATTTCTTATATATTCAATTTTGATTTTACAGAAAATATCTCATGTTAAATTCATTATATTTTAATCATAGTTGACGCTGCGAGTATAAAAGTTCAGATAAATATGCTAAATATATAAAAAGCTAAATATTTTTTTAGAATTGTAACTTTGGTTTGGTGTTATAATATTTTTATATTAACAAATAAGTTTGTTATTTTACATATTGTTTTATTTCCTCTTTTCCTAATATTACTATTGTTACATTTTAGAAAATAAAAATTATAACAAAAATTCAGTTAAATTCAGTTGTCAGAATAAAAAAATAAATGTCTGTCAAAAATAAAATTTTGATCAATTTATGAATTCATGATAATTTATTTTATTTATATTATATTTCTCAAATCTACATATAACTTAAAAGAAGTGGCAACGTCGCGTGCCAGGCATTTGAAGAATTAGATTCTTATGTCTGGAAAACAGAAAATTATAAGCGTTTTAGGCTGACATCTTGGCTTGTCAGACATCTAGTTGCCACAGAAATAATTATTATTATAACGATCATTTGGTGGAAGTTCTAAAAACGATTTCAATTTAATCTTAATAAAACCATATTTTTATTTATAATTTAAACTTTTGCCAGGTAAAAAGAGATTTGAAAATACAAAATTATTAAATATCATATCTTATGCTCAACATCCATGAAAAAACGATCAGTTTCATCACAGGTCATTGGAATTTCAAATTAATAATTATTATTGCCTTGAAATTGAACATTTTGTTTACACTTGGCCCAGCGAAGTAGGCAGATAGCATTATCAGTAACTCATGATATGCATGAAAAGAAATAGTCCTAGTATGACTGAAAAGTCAATTCTGCACTTCTAACTAATCACCTTTCATTTTTCGCCTGAAACTGCATTGATTTTAAAAATTACAATTAAAATTATTTAGACTCAACCACATCTGAAATATTTCACTTAAAATGAATATATAATTCCTATTTATAAACTTGTATATCTCATATATTTTATCTGTATATTATGAATAAATTATAAGTAAATCCATGTTATTATATATACAGTGAAATACAATGAACAATTGTTTTATGGGAAAGAAATAAATGTGATGATAAGAAAATAGTGTTTTTGCTTTATAGTTCCCTGATATAACATTTATTTATAAAAAAATATATGTCTATTACTAATTAATTGGTTTTTATCTCTTGTTTAGCATGGTAGCGCCATCTATTACACCTCTGATAACAAATAACAGTTCCCTCTAATAGAAAAATATATATTCTTAATATAAATAAAAGTTGAAAATAACCTTTAAATGCTAAAATTAAATTATGTTGATACCGTAGGTATATATTCAGTAAATAAGATACATGAACTATAAATATCCGATTTACATATTTTAAATATTGCCGCCATATAATTGACAGAACCATATGTTACCCAGGGGTCTCTATGTTTTTCTATACTCTATATTTGTTTGAATGTAAAAACACAGCTGTGATTTAGGCATGTTATAAATTCATTAACTGTACCACTTGTAACGTAATGGCACAAAGTCCAAGTACAGATATGCAATGGCAACACCCAAAGGATGTGTTAAAACTACATAAATTAAAACTAAAAAAGAAAGCATTACAGAACAGAATAAATGGCAACTTAGCGGTAAAAACCGACAATAATCTCGGTAACAAGTCTGCAGCGTTTGAAAATGTTTTAAATGGTAGGAAACGAAAAAATCCGTTTGTTAAGGAACAATGTGACCAAACAAAGAAAGTGAAGAATGATGAGGAATTCTTGGATGCAGGAACAGATCAAACACTGTTTAAGTTATTGAATTTCACCGATTCGCCAGACCCTGCAAATAGATCCTATACCTCTTTTAATGGAGTACTAGAGAAGATTGAAAAGGCTGATGAAGAACCGGTTGAAATAGTGAAGGCTACTGGTAAAGCTTGGTGTCCAATCGATTGGACTCTAAAGAGAAAAATGAGATTGATATCATTGAAACCATTTCCTTGGAATCACAAGTTGAAAATTAGTGAAGAAGCGTCGGGCGTAACAAGTTTCTCTCGTTGTCTGGATATGGAGAGCAGTGAGTCTACATTGGATATATCGCCTAACTCAAAGTTCCACCAGTGTTGTTTATATTGGCAACATCCATTTCTCCCGTGGTTATCGTTGTTCCCACGTAGCAGCTCGAAAACAGGTGCGAGTGATATCAATATGTCCGCCTATCCTTCTGTAAAAAACAGTCTTCACCAGTCATGGACAGATAGTTTTAGATCACTGTTTCAACTTATACGAACTAGGCAATGTCCTTATTTTTATGTGTGTGCCAACAGTTTTACAGTGTTATTTAGAGCAGCCGGTTTGCTAAGTTACACCGACGTCCACGCCATAATCACCCCCACTACGCGTGGTTTCAGGCACATGTTACGGCAAGAAGAAATCGAATTTACCATGCCACTGAAAAACACAAGAACATCAGATCAGGGTTATGAGACTTTAGATTCCGAGTTGGGACAAACGGGAGAAAGTGACGTTAATTCAAAGAATGTAAGTGAATCACTACTGATTACTTAAAATATACAACCAGGTTTAAATAATCTAGAGTTGGGATATTTTTATATAAGCTAGTGGAGTAAGCATCACTCAGAAGTTTCGAAACTATGGTCAATGCCCACTATTATGTTATCAACACTCTTGTCTTTTTCTTTACTTAATCTATACTTGTAGCCTGTGGATTTAGGCCTTAATTATGTTATGCAAAACTTATTATTTTGCAGTTATTAATCCTTCTATCTCCTTTAGATACCCTGTTTTTAAACCATTGTGATGATTACACATATTTATTGTATGATGAATTTTTCTATAATTTTTTATTTGATTTTACCTTTGCTGTTCGTAAAAGCGTTTAATACTGGCTTCAGTAATTACTGACTTTAGTAAATTATGATGACTATATGGGATATATTCGAATACCCTTTTTTTAAAGCATTTGGTGAACTTGTAGCAAAAACTATGTGATTTGCCGTTATTTTTGAATTTCCACTATTTCTTTAATTGCTCCTCTGTATTTTGATATTTTTTCACTGTGTTTTATAAGTAGATTGTTTGGGATGGAAACATCAATTTATGGGATCTCCCATGCAAAGGGTTGATATATTTCCCAGTGTTATAATAATGTAATTTTAATATATTTTTTTAATGTAGGATGATGATTTCGATGAAGAAGACACACCAGACGAAGAGTGGCTCAAAAAAATGGGTATCAATTCAGATGACATAAAACAGATAAATTACACTCAGGTATGTGAGTTGTGCGGTTATTTTGTCCTGTTTTATAGTTTTGTGCCATATTTTAGGCCAGAATTATACATAAGAACGAATGTGAAGTTGATAACAGTGATCAAAGTTTAGTACTCATCGACGGAGTTGAGGTGAACGGATTTTTCAATTTCCTCATTAACTGTAAGAGCATCATCGCTCCTACGGGAGCCCTGGCGGGCATACCGCCTACCCTATTGGCTCCCGTTTCCTTTCACGGGGCTACCTTATCGTCGTTGAAGGTCAGAGAGAATAAAATCCACGACGAGGGCACCGACTACTATTCCCTCGAGTTGTTGGGCCCCATACTTCCAACCACGGTCCACAACATCCTGAACATCAACGCGCCAGATCACAGTCTCAGCATCATGTTCAGCGACGTCGAGAGCACTTCGTCTTTCAGCAGGATCCGAAGGAAGAACCAGAGACGGTCCGAGATCGAGCGGCACGGCACGACCGTCTTCAGCAAGGAAAACCTGTCGGACTGCGGCTTGGCCCCCAGGGTGTTGAGGAGTTTTTGTTCCGCGGATCCGGACGTCGTTTCGAACATCGAGTGTCTGAAATACTGCGGCGAGACGTCCACTTACACATGGACCTGACGTTCGGTGATATTATTATTATTATTGCTATGTTTTTATTTATTTGACATATCCTGCCATATTTGTTTTCAATATACTGTATTTATTTTTCGCTGCGTTTTTATTCTTGCGTGTTGAAAAATTATGCAACCATTCATACAATACAATTCATATAATCTATAAGACGAATTAAAAGATGTCTATGTACAATATATAATGGCATAGAGAAAGAATTTGGCGGAATTTTGGCGTGTTTCAAGAATTTTAATTTGCTAGTGGTTCCACCCACTGTATAATTCAGATTTGGTCATTAATGATTACTGACTGATACTCAAATGTCACGACAACTAGTGTGATTGAAATGGCCAATTGAAGAAAAGTAAAATAGCTAGAAATAATCAAAACGAACTGTGAGACATGTACAGGAGTATAACCCAGAACTTGCCTTGTTTGACTACCGGTTGTTTAGCAAAACTCTCTTAATGGTGTAAATCTGTCTACAAAAGAGGTTTGTGAACACCACTTGGTTCAATTTCTCTTCCAAAGAACTCAGAGGCTCTACAGTGATGGACTTATTGTTTTACCTGAAAACGGTTAATATATCATAGATTAGTGTTTGACGCTCGTATATTTCATTAAGAAACATAAGATTAGAAGCTCCTTATCAATAAAACGAAAAGTTTTTCTTTAAAACCTCTTTAAACTGATATAATTGAATTGAACAAAAGCTACTTTTCACAACAGAACATAGCATGCCTATCAGTCATGATAATATGATTTTATATACTAAAATGATAACAGTTACACTGTTCATTTACACCTAATAATACTTATATCTATACTTTGAAAGTATTTACTCATTCACCATAATAAAAATACATAATAGTAATATTCCTTTAATATTTTATTTGAAATATTTATATTTCTAAATATACAAAATCCTGAGTGACAAATTGTACCTTGTAATTAAAAACCTGTATCGTAGTAAATTAAATAACACAGAAATCCGGTATTTACGAAACAAATGTTCCATACACTTGTTAAAAACATTTAAGCTGAAATTAGAAGAGAAAATTTAGTGTGCTAATTGCTCGGCCATTTGTGCTCTGGCAACTAGATCTTGGAGTTTTTCGATACCTTCTGGTGTATATGCAGGTTTTGAACTTTCTTCTCGTGAACCTTCTTTAAGACCGGTTTCAACGGAATCAGTGCGGTTACTAATAGTTGTTTTCAAAACAGATTGACTTAACACATGTACTCTTGCAATTGCTTCCACAATGTTTCTTATGTTTTCCATTGTTGAAAATACTTCAACACGTCAATTTCAAATAAATTATCAACAATGAATACAAAAGCTGGAGTACATAGTGCATTTTATAAATTCGTCGACATTTAATCGAGCATAGATAAAAATAATCTTCCAATATGTTTCCAATCGGATTCTACCGCCCCCTCCCGTTATTTGTGTTAAATAATAGTTTAAAACAGTATGAAATGAGTCTATGAGATTGCGGTACCAAAAAAAATTTTTTCGCACTGTAAAATAATATATTCTAATCTATTTTCATCTATTATATTCAAAAACCACCATAAAATGTATCAATTAACTCTAGTTTGACAGATACAAGTAATAATTTATATTTTCTACATTCAATTGTTTCAGTTAGCTGGCAAAATTCAATAATCTATCTGGCTTAAATGTTATAAATCATAACGATATCATTATAATGATTAATTTTCTGTTACTTTTACGTTCAAATCTAACTAGTGTGGCAAAATATAGGTTTCATTAAAAAAACACATTTAAAGTATAAGAAAAACTAAGACTAATTAATATATTTATTATATTGTTCATCTAGGCAACATTATTCAACCTTGCAAAAATGCATGCAACTCACAATACACTATATTTTTCTATATTGATATTTCACATTAAAATATTACACACATATGATTTTAATATTATTACAGTCTAATATGATGTTTAATTTGCTATAAAATATAATTATCATTTATGAAATTTAATTGAATTATTCCAATATCTAATGATTACAGCACATTTTTACTTTCAGTTTTAATTTTAATGTTTTTTTATATTACCAGTTAATACAAATATTAGTTAAACCACTATTTCAACATTAATTATTTAATTTCTGGTATTAAAATTATTCCTACGTGTTATGCAACAGTGTATACAAAAGAAAGGTAAATGTTTGTTTTATGTTTTAATAATATTTTATCACTAAAATAATTTATTCAGATGTAATTGTTTAAAATAATTGTATGTCTATATATATATATATATATATATATATATATATATATATATATATATAACTTTATAATATAAATATTTTATACAAGGTTTTTGACATTACCTGTGTATGCGTCTAACTTCACTTTAGACACCTATAAAATGGATTTTACACGTTACACCAACCTCATTTTTTCTGTGTCTTTGTGCTAGGTAGGTTGTTGAAAGTCTATTAAAATCTTCTAAATCACTATATTATTGTAAGGTTTTTTTAATCTCTGCTTTAAAACAATGTTTACTATTATATAAACAAGTGAATATTTTTGTGAATATGGCAGAATTGAACGAAGAAATTACAGTTGAAACTGCCAAAGCATTAACGCCGGAAGAGAAACAACGTTTAGAGCAACAAAATAGCCGTTTAGTGAGCTCGCATAAAGCTTCAACTTTGGAATCAGGAGCCAAAAAGCATTGGGATCTATTTTATAAAAGGAATGAGACTCGTTTTTTCAAAGATCGCCATTGGACAACAAGAGAGTTTACCGAATTGCTTAGCGAGGAAGGCAATGACGCTGCTAGAGTACTTTTTGAAGTTGGCTGTGGCGTCGGGAACTTTATATTTCCGTTGATTGGGGATAAATTGAATTTCAAGGTATTTGCATGTGATTTATCTCCAAGAGCCATAGACATGGTTAAAGCAAATATTTTGTATGATGCGGAAAAAATTACAGCTTTTCAATGTGATATAACCACAGAGAATGTCTATCAACATGTGACGAAGGAATCCGTCGATATAGTGACATTAATATTTGTTCTGTCTGCTATTCATCCTGATAAGTTTATTCCAACATTGAAGATAATTTATTCCCTGTTGAAACCAGGAGGTTTAGTGCTATTCCGCGACTATGGTCTGTATGATATGGCTCAAATACGATTTAAGGCTGGTCATAAAATTAGCGACAACTTTTACATGCGTCAGGATGGAACAAGATGTTACTATTTCTCAACAGAATATATAAGAACTGTTTTTGAGCAAGCTGGGTTTGAAATTTCAGTTAATACATACATTCACAGAAGGACAGTTAATAAAAAGGAAAATATCGACGTTCCTCGAATTTTCGTCCAAGTTAAAGCCATGAAACCTATTTGAGTGAGATGTAAGTTGGAGTTAATACTGATCATAATTTAAAATATAGTTGTGATGATAATTTTTTGTTTGATTATCAGTGATATATAAACATTAGCTCTATCTGATAGAACCTACTATATATAACTTTTTTTTGTATTGTAGTGTAATTTCATTATTTCTTTTTATTCCAGATTGTTCGAGTTTGTGAAGACCGTGAAGGAATATATTAAATTTCTTTTAAAAGTAAGTTAATATGATTAATAACATTTGTCTTATATATAAGTTATGATGATAAACACACCTTGTATGAATATAATGATTCATAATCTTAACATGCACTACCAACTGAGGTTTTGAAAGAATATTTGTTGAGAACTTTTTTGCATAATTTATTTATTAGGTTTTTTTTTGCTTTTTCAGATGTTATCTGTCATTGTTGACAGAACTGGAGTAAAAGCCGTAAGTTTTGTAAGTAATCTACTTATTCAAAAATTATATATAGCTGTTTTGATTGAGTTTACAATAATTTAAAATTCTTAATATGCTTAAAAGTCTAAAATTATTTAGGTGGTAATGTGTACAGCATTGAGTGTCACTTACATTATAGTCTATCTATTATATATTATTCATGCTGTCTAGTAACAGTGAGCTGGAATACTGATGTTTTTAGTGTTTTGGTGACTGTTACTTCAATTATAAGATTGATGACTAATTTTCTGTTTTATTTATGATGAATGTCATGCACCACTCTGATTTGCTCTGAAGAGAAAGCAGACTCACTTTTAACTGATTATCCTTTTCTTCTTTTAATATTATCTAATTGAGGTTATATCAGTTAAATAACTATTTTTGTTTTATTTTTCAGGAATCAAATACAATTCCAGAACCGTTTGGATAAATAAGGGTTAGATTTTTTGATACTCATTTTTATCCATGTAATTTTTTAATTATGATGACTGCATAGTTCAAATGAATTCTTTGATTACTATCACATTTGTCTTTCGCTCCTAACTGATCTAAATAAATGATAACGGTTTACATATATTTTTTTATGTGTATATGAAACATTTTTTTATTTATTTGTAGGGAACACTTGGCGGATTAACAGTGCTGTGAAATAAACTAACAAGAAGAAATGGTTTTTGGTACAGAATGTTTATTGGAACATTAATTTAGTAAGTAAATATCTAAGATAGTTTAAAATAAAAGAAGTAAAATATTATGATGACCGCATAGTTCAAATGAAAATATTTGATTACCACTTTTCATTGTCTTTCGCTCCTATCTGAAATTTAATTATTTTCTTACTAGTCTATGTTCCTTGATAGTCAAAGGTTTAATACTGTTTTGTTTTCTTTTTCAGTTTTTTGATGCCGTGTGTCAGTCTGAGATAGCCAGAAGATTTAATTTTATTTAAATAAATTCTATACATTTTTATTACACGTCTTTTATTTATCATTATGTTTATAATGTACCAATATTTTATATATTTATATAATACTAGCTGACCCGACAGACTTCGTCCTGTCAAAAAGATTTGTAATGTGGCAGTTTTTGTGCCTACGTATTTTAAAAAATTCTCCTGAACAGAACCATCACTCTGGTGATAGGGCGTTGTGAATAAAAAATAATTAAATAAAACATATATAAGGATTGAAAAGTAAGTAATCGCTTTATTGTTAATCATGTGAATCATAATTATTATTATTATTATCATTGTAGTGCTTTGTGGTATACGATGTTTTTTGTTTGATTACCTGGCGCATAGATAAACAAATCTGATGGTTTTCCAACACGGGAACAGGCAACATACAATTGACCATGTGAGAAACATGGGTTTTCTAGATTAGTACCACAAACACTTAATGATTGCCCCTGGGACTTGTTTATAGTCATAGCAAAAGCAAGCCGCACTGGAAACTGTAGTCGTTTAAACTCAAATGCCACATCAGTCGGAATCATTGGGATGCGCGGTATGAGAACATCTTCTCCTTTATACTTTCCTTTGAGTATAGTTGCTTCTATCACATTGTTTAGTAATTTTTTTATCGCTAACCGTGTACCGTTGCAAAGACGCGGTTGGTTGATATTTCGCAACATTATAACCACCGATCCAACCTTTAATTGAAGATTGTGAGGTGGCAATCCTGGCAAATCCAGCGAGTTTAAAAATTCCGGTGGATAGTTGACTACATCATCTTGATTAGTAGCCGAATCAACTGATTTATATATCCTCAATTCGCCTGTAATTTGTTCTTGAATTTTGAAATTTAATTAATTTACATCTATGTTTTTTGCAGCCAGTATAGCTCGTTCGCTCAACCAATCATGGTTTCTGTAATTTTGAGAAACATCTGGAAACACCTTCTGAATAAGTTCATCTTTTGATCGAGTTAACTGACAAAAACTTTGAGGAAAGTTAATGCAGCCAGTCAACATGTCTATAGGAAATTTGCCATTACCAATGTCAATGAGTTGTTTAGAGAATATGTTTCCAGATTGGTCATTTTGCAACTCGACACGCATATTCTTGCTTAAATGAAGTACTTTGACATGTTTCCACAAATTGGAGGATTTTAGACATGCATTGAGTTCATCAGCTGGCGTTGATCGCGGAATCACTGGCAATGTTTGACGAAAATCTCCTGCTAATAAAATCATTGCACCACCAAATCGGTTATTATTGCTACGTAGATCTTTTAAGGTTCTGTCTAAAGCCTCCAAAGATTTTTTATGTGCCATCGTGCATTCATCCCAAACAATCAATTTACATTGCTGCAAAACCTTTGCCATTGCAGAGTTCTTCGAAACGTTGCAGGTTGGAGTTTCATTGCTTTGCATATTTAATGGCAATTTTAGTGCTGAATGGGCTGTTCGACCACCTTCAAGCAAAGTTGCTGCGATTCCCGACGAAGCGAGTGCAAGTGCAATTTTATTTTGTGAGCGAATTGTTGCTAATATTAATGAAATCAAAAAAGTTTTTCCTGTACCACCAGGTGCATCTAAGAAGTAAATCCCTCCAGTTTCATCATTTGTTACTTTCATAAGAGTTTCAAATACATACTTCTGTTGTTCATTTAACAGTCGAAGATTTGTTTGAATTAATTCTTTCAAAGCGTTGAGATCATACAGTCTTTCTCGATGCAACTCTTGGTTAAAAGCGTCATGCATTGGACGATTGGGCGCGGTCAGGCCTAATTGAATTAATAGTTTGTTTGACATTATCAAGCACATGTCCTCAATTGAAATCAATGCTTCGTTGTAAATTTCTTCACTGATTTGTATATTTGGATTTCCCATTCTATTCCGTATTTGATACAAAATATCATCACACATATAATCTTTGTACTTGATCCACAAATCACTTGGGTTTCATGGGAAGCATGTAGATATGATTATAGAAAACAATGTTCGTATTTGATGAGCGTGTGATGATATTACAGCATCATTGAGAGTTTGATCCCAATGAGCGTCATTTTCAAGCAATTGCAAACGTTGACAGGCTTCTCTGTAGGATCCACACAATTCACCATCAACAGTTCGTAACTGTTGGAATGATGTTGGGCCACGTACATTGACTAATAGCAGTCGTAAATAAAAACATTCATCATTGCTTGGATGTACTGAATAAATCCGGCCAATCGCATCGGTGGAATATACATCTGTATATCCTGGAACTGGTTTTCCTTGTTTCCGTCGTATAAATCTCCTTGAGGATTGATTCCAGGTATAATATTTTGGCATTTCAGAATATAGCAATGTTTGGGCGAAATCATCGTTTTGGCATGTCTCAAAAAAACTGGTTAATGTAGTTGATGGTGGCTGAGCAGCTCTTTGTACTACGTTCTGTGCTGTAAAATACACTCTTTGTCCATTTTCTAAATGCACAGCTAAGTGAACAACAGAAGGGTGTCTCTCATGAATAGGAAAAGAAAATATTCGCCAAACTGCTTCATTACTACTGACATAGCGGCCCATTTGGTATTGGGTAACTTCATCATTAGAATTCTCTGCACCAATTCCAATCACAGCCATATCACTCCCTTTGGTTACATATTTGCAAATGTATTTAATCGATTTCACTGAATGGCAAGATTCAACGTTGATGTGTGCTTTGAATGTCTTTGATAAAATGGGTGAATATGGAACAATCCAACGATTATCTATTTCAATATCTTGTTGATTTAATTTGACAATTGTTGATTTTCCATTGTCTGCTGTCGATCTGCGACGATACAATGGATAACCGTCATTACCAGTAATTGTTTCCGATATTAATGTCCGTGGATATCGTTTTGAACATTTACCATCCATCATACACGGTGAATTTTGATTAAGAGTTCCACAGGGACCATGTATCATGTTTTTGATAACTACCTCATGCAATCCAGGATCTACTTGTACATTAGGGATTTCAGCTGATATCACTGCATCAACTTCATTTGGCCTTATCTTTTCAACCAACCAAATCAAAATGTGTGCATGTGGCAATCGTCGTTTCTGCCACTCCACAGAATACATACAGCAGCGTGTCTCACCAAACACATTATGTTTTACGATGAAATCCATTAAAGATTTCAACTTTTGTCTAAAGACTCTGGCTGTAATATCATGACGATCAATGGGTGATTGCCCAGGGAATAACTCCTGCTTAATTTCTATCCATAGCGGATTGCATGTAAATGTGATGAACAAATCTGCTGTACCATAATGACGAACATACGACATGCCATCTTGAGCATATTCGTGCATATGCCGAGGGCTTCCGATGTATGTTGCTGGAAGAATAGTCATCCGACCGACATTCTGTGCATTTCCATCAGTATTAATCGCATCTCGAAGGTGAATATACTCTTCAGATCGGAGTTTGGTTTGATTCAACCTGATGAATGTTAATCTCTCCGTTTCAATTTTAACATACATGTCAACAACATATTTGTGATATAATCACCGACATTTCAATATGTGATTATCTTCATTTTCCCGAATCATTAGGCGGTATGAATAATAGTTCATTGAACTGACTTTTTTGTTGGTTTCAGAACCTGTAAACAGATTTTGTTTTAATAACATTCAAATACATAATATAGTGACTGAGATATTATCGCCATAGCTAAACTAATATTTTAGTTACCTGTAATGGGATTTATCATTTTTATTGACAAATCGTAGCCATCTTCAGCTTGCCAAAATATAATGGGATATTGCAGTGCATCATATGAGCGGTGTGTTTCCTTTATACGTTGTAATTGATCATTCCGACGATGTAAAACAATATCACGGGATTCCAAATTTTCTCCAACTACAACGATAGCAACTTCATCAATAGTTGGTGCATTAAAACGTCTTGTATGTTGACCTGCAGGTGTTTTATCAGCTCTGATTACAATTTTGTGATTATCGGATGGCATCAGATCCAGGGCAGTTTTAAACAATATAATCAATTGATTGTGTTGATGAAATAAAGTTTGTAATTGTTCTACAATAGACCTTTTTACTAAATTGTTATGTGCACAACGCAGATCAATTTCTTGTGGTGAATTGCCCATAAAATAAATTTGCAGGAATTTGTTGTCGCTATCTGACACTGGTAACAGTGAACCTGCTCTGTGATATATTTGCCCTTGTATCTGTAAATAAAAAAAATATTATGGTGTGGTATAAATTAATGGATTGTCAGTGATCAAACTTAAATAATATTTGATCTTAAAAAGTATATATTTAGTTTTAACTAATATCTATCAAATATAAAATATAATAAAAGTGTCACTGAAACTGAATCACCATATAATATGATGACTAAGTGATATATTTCGTAATGATTAAGAAATTGAAGATTAGTAACACATCTTAACTTTGGTGACAGAAAATTTTGTTCGCTAAAATAATTATGAGTAACTGCTATAATACATACCTTGAAAGTTGGCATAAAATTTTCCCGAACTGCATTTGTTGCCCCAAATGAAGTCATTTGAAAGCAGTTGTTATATTGTTGGATATGTGTCAAAAAGTGTATAGAATCTGTTCCTATTCCTGAAACCAATGAGTACAATGTTTCTGGTGGTGGACCCAATGGTATCAATTTCACTTTACCATTTGCGCAACACAATCCATTGGCTTCGTTTTTGTATTTTAATGCCTTACAGTGTGAGCAAACCAAGTTCATAGAACCAATAACAACACATTGGTAGTTACTGTAGTCAATTGACACATCGTAACTGAAAGCAGCTCGATTCAAACTTGCGCGATTATTAGTTGAATATCGCGCTCGCGCTTCACGCGTTTGTGATATCCGAATTCTTTCACGTTCATTTCCGTCGTCACGTTCTTGTGCAGTACGATTAGATCGGTAATTAGCTTGGTTTATAGCATTTCTGGTTCTTCTACCTAAATTGCTTCGTCTTATAGGAGGCATATCAAATATAAATTATTTTTTCACTAATCACGAACTAAACAAACACTAACTAACTAAACACTCTGCACAAAACACGATATACGAATTTGTTTCGTGTATCAGTTGACAATTCATCCGTCATCTGTCAAAAGTCATCTGTAACAGACAACTTTTTTTTTTAAATTTGATATGACTTGAACTCAAATCCTTTTAAGCCGTACGAATTGTTTTATTTATTTAAAATTTGGATATTAAAAATAATAAAACACTGTTGGTAACGCGATTTTTGTTTGACTGATGTAATGACGTGGAAACTGATGCATTTTATCTCGCGTGCCGAAACTAATACAAAAGAAAGGCGAGTTTCGGAACGCGACATTAAACTCCTCCAACTATGTATTCTGTGCTCCAACGCACACACGCACATTGTTTTGATAGATATGATCTTTGACGTTAGGAACACACCTACATTGCTTAGACAACAGTGAGTGCTTGTAATTTAATATGAACTTTATACCATAGCAATAAAGCTCAAATTGACTACGTTTTAGTTACAAACCATTTATATGGGAAAAAGAAAGGGGCTATTTTTAGGGTTTTTCCAGCAATAATTCTAATTTTTCTCGCCGTAAAAACCATCCTTGAACTTCAACGAACATTTTAAAAAAAGATTTGGCCAAATTGGTCCAGGCGTTGTTGAGTTATGCGCTTACCAACACATTTTGCGATTCATTTTTATATATAATACTAGCGACCCGCCCCGGCGGCTTCGCACGGGTGCAATGCTGATACTAAATTAAATACACTACAGAAAAAATATGAACGGTGTATATAAAAACATAGCGGCCCGCTCCGACTTTGCACAAGCATAAAATATATATGCCTATGTCACTCAATGAAAACATTAAAATCGATCCAGTATTTTTGGTTCATTCATTACTGCCCTTGGCCTGCACGCATTAAATTTGGAGTAAAACAATTCCTCTTCCCCTATACTTACTATGAAGATTTCCTGCTATCTTTGGAATATCTAAATTCATACAATTTTTATTACATTACACATTTTTAAACGCAAATTTTAAATTTGTAATATCTCCGAAAATATTTGTTTAATTTACATGCTGTAAGGAACCATATTGATCTATATTAATTGCACACTGTATTTAAGGTACTTAATTCGATAAGGATTAATGCCGTACTACTTAAAATAACTTCGTAAATAAGCTATTTTCTCACGTAAAAAGTAAACAATAAAAATGGTTAATATGGGTTATCCCTAAAAGATAAACATATACCATCGCGGACTTTTTTGTAGACCTTTTTATGGTGTACAATACTGTAGTACATTAATTTGATCTAAGTCGTAGGGTTAGGCAGCGTTTTTGCTAATTGCTAAATAAGCCTAAAAAAATAGGTTAATTTACGACATCACGTTAGAAACCTCTAAAATTAGCAATGTGCCTTAGTATATTATGCATGTATTATACATATAAACCTTCCTCTTGAATCACTCTATCTATTGAAAAAAACCGCATCAAAATCCGTTGCGTAGTTTTAAAGATTTAAGCGCACATAGGGATATAGGGACAGAAAAGGCGACTTTGTTTTATACTATGTAGTGATATGGTTAAAGGGTTTGTAATGATCTCGTTACATATATACCTGCATATTTCATCATAAAATAAATATTTAAAATATGATCTAGTTAAAAATTCATGCTTTAGTAATGTGGGTTAAGTAATCCATAATTTATTAATTCGGATTGGTTAATTTTCTGTTCTTATCTCTTTAGTTTAATCTGACATTACAATGCTATTTAAAATTTAAGTGGAAACATCCTATAAATTATGAGATGAATCCCAAAAGATTTAACTACAAAATATACAGACTAATTTCTACGTTTCCTGGATTTAAGAAAACTTGAAAATTTCTGATTAGCACGTCATATATTTGAAATTAGATTTCCATAGATGGCGCAATTAAGTTTTTTAATTGTTATTTAGTGGTTTAATATTTTAATAACTATTAATAATTGAACATTAAATATAAACAACTTTCAGTTTATTTATAAAGCACTCTGTTTTTGTTGATCATGTCTTAAAAATAATATACATTTTTGATTCCTTGTTACGTTGTTTTATGTTTTACCGAATAACCCTAATAAAGAAGTTTGGTTAAGTGAAATAAACAATACTTTTTATCGGGTTTGGGAAAAATTGTAAATCACCGATAAGAAAAATTACTGTGAGTTGCCTATTACTCTGCAGGTACAGCAGGCATATGCATTGGTTTCGGTTCGGGTTTCTCGCACAATTTTCGGGGAAGACGAATAATGAGGACTGTTTGTGGAAAAGTGGTTGTTTTAGGATTACAAGGTAAACACGTATTTATTTTCTAATTCGGTTTATTTATATATATGAGCATTCAATTAACCACAGCTGTTTATACAATAACGATTATAGGTGTTGGAAAAACAACAACTGTAACAAGATATATTCAAAAAACTTTTATCCAAACTAAAACTCCAACCATAGGGGCTTCTTTTTTTTCTTGTAAAGTAGAAATTAGTGATGTCTGTGTAAAGTTACAGGTATATTTTTCAGTAATCATCTTAAAGAAACATAAGGTAAATATATTGTAGATTTGGGATACAGCAGGACAGGAAAGGTTCAAAGCCATGGCTCCCATGTTTTATAGGAATGCAAATGCTGCTTTATTACTGTTTGACATAACCAATTATGATTCATTTGAAAGTATGAAAGGGTGGGTACAAGAGCTACGCAGGAATGTTTTCGAGACAATGTTGCTCTGTGTGGTGGGAAATAAAATTGATCTTCATGACATGAGGAAGGTTTCCAAGGATGAAGCCTTACAATATGCCAACAGTATTGGTGCGACTTATCACGAAGTTTCTGCCAAAACTGACCAGGTACTTTTATCGCATTATTAATTTTTTTTTTAGTTATATATGGGTTTGTTTATTATTAGGGTGTTGGTTTGGTGTTTGAATTTATAGCTCATGAACTTATAAAATTGTCTGGAGAAGATTTAAATCACACATTGAAAGTTTATGAGAATGTCGAGGACCATGAAGTAAATAAATCTAGTGAACAGCTAGCAACTGAAACAGGAGTCGTGGAAAATGTTAATCTGGGCATAGATAGTATAGCTCATGGAAAGTCTATTAGGTCTAAATGTTGTTAAGGGGTATATTCCAATAGTTGCTTGTTAAAAATATTTTCAGGATATTTTACTGATATTAGGATAATTTTAAAGGTATTTTAGTTTCATTTTGTATATTTTTGCTTTAATTTTATACTCATAATATAAAAATGGTAAATTATTTGAGGATTTAAGGAAAGTCTGTTTTTACTTTAGCGTTACTTGAATCATGCCAAAGTTTTTACTTTTCTTTTGATAATTTATTTTATCTAATGTATACCCTATTTTATTGTCATATTGTGATGAATTGTGATATTTTATACCTCAATAAAATCGCCATTATTAATAAATGTTTGCTTTTCGTATTCATGGTTTCTTATTTGTGAAATATGTGATCTGTTAAAATATAAATCAAAAAAGATTTAGATATTACTTTACGTCATTGATGATTAAAATTTGGTGTCCAAAAACTTTTTATCTCTTGATAAAATTAATCGATTTCAAAGTATTATTTTGTTATCAATTGAAACGTACTAAAAATAAATTTTTGTATTCTGTTTAGACCACCCTGGGATTCTTAATAATGCGTTGTAGGATAGGCAAGTGTAGTAGTGTACTTTTACGATGAAATGTTCTATTATCATAGTTTCTTGACAGTTACATTTGAAATAAATTTTTTCGAAACGCAAAAGAAAATCTTCGATTATATATACAAAATAAGGAAGATATTACTCAGTGTATTCTATTTTATTTATTCTATGATATTTTGAATGGGTATATATATATTTGTTATATTTAGACTATTTTGCTAACACGCAAGTGTAAGACCGGTGGTCTAATATTTCTACATTTATAATAAAATCTTATTTTAATCTTGAGTTTAAATTAAAAATATTAGTTTTCATTGTTATATTGCAAGTTTATAGAGTTGCATGGGTATTGAATGCAAAAATAGATATTCTGGATACCTTTCACTTAATATTTTTATATGATAGGATAAATTTATCTGATATTAGTTTTTTATTAATATTTTTTATGGTTTGAGAATAACCAGAAGTCACTGGAAACTAAGCCTGGCTAATATGCGGTATGTTGAGATGGGTTGGTACTGGTGGACTGTGTTGCCAAATGTCTGCAAAACTCTGCATGTTTTATTTAATGGAATGCTCACACCCACAAATTGACAATTTCAACATTGCAGTTTCATTGTTTGCCAGACAGAAAGAAGAGTTTTCTGTCGCGACAATCTCAAATATAAAAAAATATGGGTAGAATATGTAAGGTAGAATATAAATAGTTATTTTAATAATCCAGGTGAAATAGTATCAATTTCAGGAACTTTTTTAGAACTGAGATTATTATCAATTTCCATCGGGGTAACCAGATTTACAGCTGCATATGGTTATAAACAGGTTTTGTGTCCATTGTAGATTCTATATTATTCGGTAGGAATACGTTAGCTACATGTGCGAATAATTTATCTTTTTCGTCGTTGCGTCGAACCCATCCATTTCGATAACAGCAATTTTTCAATCTTCTGATTCGTTTGATAACTAATTCTATTAAATGTTGCTTTTGTCTACATTTCCAGTCCTGTGCCATATTCTTCTAGCTTTCCGCCATTCTTTATCTCTTGATGTTGAGGTAGCTTCTTATGCAGCTGACAATTTGTCCTATCATATTTCGGGTTTTCTGTTCAAGATCGTCTATAATTTTAAGTCTCACGTTTTGTTATAATTGTTTATGATGTATAACTTATAAAGGACAAGCTCAAGTTTATGTCGATGAAGAATTTCGAACATGGGCTATCACTACGGTCCTAAATATGAGTTAGTCCCTTATTCAGGTACTAGTATTTAGGTGATTAGATATCTGTTGGTAGTGTTGATTTATTTTACTTTTTCAGAAGGCTACCCTAAAAGCAGCAAAGGCTCTCAAAATACCAATAACTACTTTGCAGCTCATAAATGGAAAATTGAGGTTACTCCATAAGAAGCGCGTGCCACAACATTAGGCAGGAAAACAGTGTTAAGTACACAGTTGAAACATGTTTTAGTGGAATATATTTTGACGATGGAACGTAAGTTTTATGGATCGACAAGGGCTGATTTTCGCAGAATCGTATATATGTGAGTAAAGCGTAACAACTTGCAAAATCAGTGAAGGTAAACAATGATTAAGACACTGAGCCAAAGGCCCTAACAGTGAAATAAGCTAGGAAAGGGACTCTGTAGATGCAAAATGTTTGTTCTCTCTGGGTTAAATGCTTGAGGTGTGGGCTTTGGGTACACAATGACGGTGTAGGGTCAGAACTTGACACTTGGATATGTGATTTTTGCAAGTAAAATAATTAATTTCTTGCGATTACCAAAGTTATTTGATTTCTAACCAGATAAGATTATATGAATATTACTTCCTTAGAAGATAAGTTCAGTTTTATGGCTCATATTTGAGAAACGGTTTCTTATTTTGCATCCATTTTGCAATTTTGTTTAATACTCAATTTTTATAATATGGTTTATCAAGAATAACATAAAAATGTTACTGTGTTACCTAAAAATATGTTACTGATTGATATTACGTTAATAAAAGTTTGATTTTTAAATATTTTCTTATTTTTTTACACAAAAACAAAATGGTAGCTCATAACAGGGCAATTGAAAAGTACCCGGCCTGATACATAGATGGCGGTACCAGAATTAAATCCATACGTTTTTTAGCTAGCCCTAACCCTAAAAAGATGCGTGTATAAATTTGACATCTGTCAGATCATTAGTTTGTGAATTATAGCATTTTGAGTGAAGCAACTTTTGTTTTCGTGAAAAAAACGGCTAGAAAGGAATTTCGCATGTTGATAAAATATTGCTTTTTGAAGGAAAAAAATACAGTTGAAGCAAAAACTTGGCTTGATGAAGAGTTTCCGGGCACTGCCTCAGGAAAATCAACCATCAATGATTGGTATGCTAAGTTTAGATGTGGTTAAATGAATACCGAAGACGGTGAACGCAGTGGATGCCCAAAAGAGGTTGTTACCGACGAAAACATTAAAAGAAACCACAAAATGATTTTGAATGACCGTAAATTGAAATTGAATGAAATAGCAGACACTCTAAAGGTATCCACTGAAGGTGCACATCATATCATTCACGAATATTTGGGTATGAGAAAGCCTTGTGCAAAGTGGGTGCCGCGGGATCTCACTTTTGACCAAAAATAACGACGAGTTGATGATTCGGAGCAGTGTTTGAAGATGATCAAGCGTAATAAACCAGAGTTTTTGCGTCGATATGTGACAACGGATGAAATATGGCTCCATCATTTCACTCCAAAGTTCAATCGATAGTCATCTGAGTGGACTGCACACGATGAACCCGCTCCAAAGTCTGGGAAAACACAACAGTCGGCTGGCAAGGTTATGGCGTCTATATTATGGGATGCGTATGGAAAAATGGTGTTATAAAAATGGTATCGAAAAGTTGGAGGGTCGCTATAATCAGTGTATCACCCTTGAAGGGAATTATGTTGAATTAAAAAAAAAATTTGCCAAAAAAAATGTTTTTTACTATGGTAAACCGGGGACTTTTCAATTGACCTGTTATTTAGTTACTTTCCTCTATTGAGATCGAGTACCATCCGCCAAAATCTCACCCTGCTCGTCTCCTTTGACTTCGATAGCCGCCCGCACGGCCAACTACTAATTGCGATGATGGATGCGAACAAAATTCACACCTCCTAACACGGGCCCTGGATTGGTTCAAAGGGGACCGCGCGGCCGTGGCGCCAAATCACCTCGGTATTTTGCCGACGAGGAATGCCGGCCGCTCGCATTAAACGATTATCCTCCGGGGTGCCGCCGACTTAGAGGAAGTTAATTAGTCTTGGAGGCGTATCGGGACATGGCGATGACAGCGTCGGATGCGGCACATAGGCCGTTTGTGTCGACCTCTAATGGTTGTAATGATAAAAATATTTCTGGATTCGTCATAGCGTTTAAAAAGTATAGCCGAGAACGCACGCGTTAATTTATCATTATCTCGTTTATTTTTTCGCTATCGGAAATAGATACGACTTACCGCGGTCTTTTCTTTGACTTTGTTATGTTTTTATAAATTTAAATCATTAGAAATGTACGGATTTTATTGGACTTACGGGTGCCAATATGGAGCGGCAATAAGACTATCAAACTGATTACAAAAAGTTTATTCAAATTTTTTTTAGTAATGCGTCATGAATATTTGAGAGACGTCGAAAAATTGCAATGTTGCCGGATCAACTTTGAGTTTTAGTTCAGTTTGGCACAAGAACATTTTAATCTAAATAAAATAATTGAACAAAAATGTTATCAAATATAATTTATTTTAACATTATAGTACATCTAATACATATCGAAGGACTTAAAACTACATTTAAGAACACAGGTATAATAGTTTGTAGGTTAGATGTGTTTTGTTTACATGCGTGAGTGTGAGTTTCTAAGCACGTTTTTTATGTAGTGGTATGCCTAATACACCTAATTAACAATTTTATATCTGAGAAAAGTATTTTACTTTCATGCGAGAGCACATATACCGTTTTACGTTTAGTTCTTGTTTCCTTTGATGGAGTGTTTACTTGTCAAGTCATCTTGGTATTACTGTATATTTTATTTCTACTATCTGTGAGCACTATTGTGAGTATATTTTATTTATATTATAACGACCCTCCAACTTCTCGATACCATTTTTGTAGTACGATTTGTCCTTTGCTTGAAAATGCGGTCGTTTTTCGGCGATTTCGTTTTTCAAACGGTCCAATAACGCCATGTAATAGTCGCTGTTAATGGTCCTTCCTTTTTCAAGATAGTCAATAAAAATTATTCCATGCGCATCCCAAAATACAGACGCCATAACCTTGTCAGCCGACTGTTTGGAGCGGATACATCGTGTGCAGTCCACTCGGATGACTGTTGATTGGACTTCGGAGTGAAATGATGGAGCCATGTTTCATCCATTGTCACATATCGACGCAAAACTTGGGTTTATTACGCTTTATCATCTTCAAACACTGCTCCGAATCATCAACTCGTCGTTGTTTTTGGTCAAAAGTGAGCTCACGCGGCACCCACTTTGCACAGAGCTTTCGCATACCTAAAGATTCGTGAATGATGTGATGTACACGTTCAAATGATATCTTTAGAGTGTCTGCTATTTCATTCAGTTTCAATTTACGGTCATTTAAAGTAATTTTGTGGATTTTTTAAATGTTTTCGTTTTCACCGTCTTCGGTGCTCATTTCACCAGATCTAAACTTAGCATACCAATCCTTGATGGTTGGTTTTTCTGGAACAGTGTCCGGAAACTGGGCATCAAGCCAAGTTTGTGCTTCAACTGTATATTTGCCTTTAAAAAGCAATATTTTAGTAACACGCGATATTCCTTTTTATCCATTTTATTCACAATAACAAAAGTTGCTTCACTGAAAATGCTATAATTCACAAACTAATAATCCAACAGCTGTCAAATTTATATACGCATCTTTTGAGGGTTAGGGCTAACTAAAAAATATATGGATTTAATTCTAGTAGCGCCATCTATGTGTCAGGCCGGGACTTTTCAATTGACCTGTTATAAACCTTCCCTGGTCTACCGCAAATATCTTAAAGCCAAAATTAGCCAAATTGATACAGTCATTAACGAGTTTTAGCGAGACTAATGATCAATAAATTATTTATATGTGTACATATATATATCCAAATACATATAAGTTATATTAAAAGCATCTAACTAAACATCTGTTTTCACTTTTTATAAATATTTAATAGTTACGAAGCGGTTAATGGTTACTAAAATCATCCGCAAAATCTCTATTAAGCCACACCACAAATATTTCCCGTCCAACTAGCTAATGTGGTTCAAATTTACCCTAGTAAATCTCGGCCGAAAGGGGAGGATATCGCCGATATCTTGTTAAATCGGTGGCGCCTGAAGAAGCCGCACATCTGGATGTTGTTAATTAACCGTATCCCCCTTAACCTGTCGTTGAAAATTAAGATATTAACAGATTTCGGCTTGTTATTAACCTCAGATGAAGCTAATGATCAGAAAAATGTGCGTAAAATCTTAATTACCCCCAGAGGTTTAATATGTCTTAATAAAAGATAAGTAGAAAAGCTATTAATAATATACTTTACTAAGAATTTTACCATTAATATATAAAATAATTATAGAGGAAAAAACCTAATACCAACACACCAGTTTGTTTTGATTAACAAGCATTCAACAATTGATCAGGTGCATAGAATATATTCTATGCAAGACTTTGAATTACATTTAAATGAACATTTTAACTTTTACTATCAAAATAACTTACAAAAAAGTATAAAATAATTCAAAATTGCACGCTTTTACTTTTTCTTTTATCTTCATAGGTACTATCTCTTAATAAACCCCAAATATAGTCTCCCCTCACGTTGTCATTATATTCATATATGTCATACATATATTCATACATCATCAAGAAACTTCCACTGTTTTAAGAGAGAGCCTAAAAGCTCTGCTTTACTTTTTGGCAAATTTAAGTCCCGAACTAAATCATTAAAATCTGTAGTAATAAGATGGTGTTTTGGTTGTTCTGGTGTTATCCTTATTGGAATTACTTTTACGAGAACTAAGAGATGAGCTACTTTTCCGCGATAAGTTTTTCGGCGGCTCAGGTACTGGTCGTGTCAGACTGGAGCAAAAGAGGATACCAAATCAGGATATTCGATAGGTTTTGCATTTTTACCTCTACGTCTTTTACTCGGATTCACAATGCAAAAGTAGCAGTCGTTAACGTGATCTTTTGGTTCTTGCCATATTCTTCGTGACCTTTTTTCACCTCGATATCAACCTAAAATATAGAAATAGAATTTAATATGTCTATTATATTTAATTCACCATTTAATTAACATTTGCTGATTGTCTCTCAAACATCTTTTACAATTGTTACAAGCAACATGTGGAGCCCATGTCTTGTCTTGATTCCGAACAGGACAGTAAAATATACTTCGTAAGTTTCACAGAGAACGTGAGATGTATTTCATTCCAATTTTACGTCTCGAACTTTTATAAATTGCCCACATATACAACATAATGCATCAGCATCATATTTACACTTTGGCGACTTTTTAAGGTATTCTAGATTTGTAGAAAACACCTAATCGTTGTTTTACTCTGGTGCCATCTATCAGCGCTGTGTGAACGTTTAAACCCACTCTGATCGTGGGGTATTTTTAAGTGTATTAAAAATAATTAAAATTTATAAAAAATTTAAATATGAGTATTATTACTATAACTATTACAAAAGCAAACTTTATACCAAAAAGAGGTATATTCTTCTCGTTTTTGTTTATAACTAAGCGGAAAATCATAAAATAAACTTTAGGACAAAGAACGAAAATTTTTTCGTAAAGTCGTGGAATATCAATGAGAATTTTATAAAGATAAAAAATATATTCATCTATATGGATGTTACACAAGCCTTCGATAAGGTCTGACACGATATCTTCGTTCATAAGCTATACACTGATCTATTAAAGCTTTACATCATAGCCAGAATGTTTAGAATCAAACAAGAGGAAGTCTAATCTACAATGAAATAAGCTGAAGGAGGTATATTGGTATATTAATTATTTACCTACTTTACACATGCAATATACCATAAATGAGAAATATCACGACGGCTACATTGTTGATGATACTTGGAGACAATAACGAACAAGCAACCCCAAAACATCAGGACAGTTACAATGTAAATAATTGGAGCCAAACCTGGAAAATGAAAAAGAGCAACAGCATTATCGTAAACAGATTTTTTTAATATCGTTTTTAGAAGTTCTGTTTTAAATAAATCTCGATCCTTGTTTCGTCAGCAGGATATTGAATCATGCCCTTAGATGAAATTTATTAATTTTAATAGTTATTTATTTTACTACATTACTACTTTGACTGAGACTTAAACTATAGCCAAATCATTCATCATCATGTAACTTTTAATAAACCATACAATTCAGATTAGAATGACGTTTTTAAATATATGATGCAAAAGATAAGATCGATCTTGTCGCATGTAAGTAATACTTCCAGTTAAATGTAAATTAAAAATAGAAATATCTCAGTACCCCCGTATCTCAGTCACACGTTGCTTCTCCATTGATTAGAATTTAATGTTTACCCGTGATACTGTCATATTATTATACTATGTTTTAAAAAAATCGTAAGATCTGGAAATTCTAATATTGTTTGTTATGAATTTCTTCCTCTAAGTCAAACTAACGTAGTTCTAGCCCAATAACTCTTTTTAATTCGTTTTCTCACTCAGCATTAATTATTTGAAAGTTTTGCATCAAGAATTTATCGTAAATTCCTGGTTACTCCTTAAATTCTAAGAACCACTATCAGGACATTCTTTTGAATACATTCAAGAAGACTTTATAAACCATTCCACTAACCCAATTCAACAGATATTGATGACCGAAAGGAATTTGACCAAATGCATTGTATCTAAAGGGATATACTTTGAAGAATTTGATATAATAACCTATTAATGATTATTAATGATATGTATTTAAGAAAGTGAGAAGTTTTTGGAATCTGACGAAGAACAGATGTCATATATCATACAGCTATGACATGGCACCACTTGATTAATGAAGAATCATGAAGCTGTTAAATCCTTTCATAAAAAAGAGACGGTATTTTTTGAATTAAAGTGTGCTTTTTATTCTGTAGCCACCTTGGGGCATGTCGAATATTACATCGTGGAATAACGGTCTACAAAATACCCAGAAATATAATCCCAGATGTTGAACACGGGCAGGGTGCCAGCAGCGCCAACTAGATCCCGATCCAGCTATTCGTTAGCTGGCGGCAACCCCGATACGTTTATTTGGGATCTTATTGAAGGGTATTTCGATTTTCAGTGGTCAACCATCGTTTGGTTTAGACGTGCCACCATCGGCTGCCCAAGCCTCATCAACAGGTAACTCCGCTGCCATCCGTTTTATCATTTGTATTTTTCACATTTTTATATAGCCAATAAATAACGATCACATAATGTAAACACCACTGTTTGATTTCGCTTTACCTCCATTCACCGAGCCACATGATTTACCCTAAAATTCCTAAGAATACCGTGATGATCTGGTACCATTTGACTAATGAAAAATTGTAAAGCCGTTAAATATCTTTAAAAAGTTGTTTTTTCTTATACATAAAAAAAGTTTTACTCAATTTCAAACAAAAGACAATTTGTTGGGTATTTGCAGGCTTTCAGTGTTTTGTATTTTGTCCAATTAAAAGTAATAACGAAATAAGAACATTAGTGTATTAGCAAATATTATTATATGACTACAAATGTTTAGATTTCGATGAGCGTGTTATTGGTATAGATTAAGATTGATACATTAGAAGGATTACTTACATATTTTTCGGAACAACTGTATTATTTAATTTCTTGATTTGTCTGATTACTAATTCTATTAAATATTTTTTTGTCGATATCGTTTCTGGATCTGTGGCATACTCTTCTGGCTTTTTATCTTTCTTTTATAAATTCCCTACTTACAAGGGTGTAATTTACCTCATATTCTGATTTCTCTGTTTTGCAGCAGACCGATTTTGTTCAGTTATATTTCGGGTTTTTTGCTTAGGATCGTCTATACTCTTGAGTGTCACGTTAAAATTCCCTTCAATCACTACATAGTATAAAACAAAGTCGCCTTTTCTGTCCCTATATCCCTATGTGCGCTTAAATCTTTAAAACTACGCAACGGATTTTGATGCGGTTTTTTTCAATAGATAGAGTGATTCAAGAGGAAGGTTTATATGTATAATACATGCATAATATACTAAGGCAACATTGGTAATTTTAGAGGTTTCTAACGTGATGTCGTAAATTAACCTATTTTTTTAGGCTTATTTAGCAATTAGCAAAAACGCTGCCTAACCCTACGAGTTAGATCAAATTAATGTACTACAGTATTGTACACCATAAAAAGGTCTACAAAAAAGTCCGCGATGGTATATGTTTATCTTTTAGGGATAACCCACATTAACCATTTTTATTGTTTACTTTTTACGTGAGAAAATGGCTTATTTACGAAGCTATTTTAAGCAATACGGCATTAATCCTTATCGAATTAAGTACCTTAAATACAGTGTGCAATTAATATAGATCAATATGGTTCCTTACAGCATGTAAATTAAACAAATATTTTCGGAGATATTACAAATTTTAAATTTGCGTTTAAAAATGTGTAATGTAATAAAAATTGTATGAATTTAGATATTCCAAAGATAGCAGGAAATCTTCATAGTAAGTATAGGGGAAGAGGAATTGTTTTACTCCAAATTTAATGCGTGCAGGCCAAGGGCGGTAATGAATGAACCAAAAATACTGGATCGATTTTAATCATGTTTTCATTGAGTGACATAGGCATATATATTTTATGCCCGTGCAAAGTCGGAGCGGGCCGCTATGTTTTTATATACAACGTTCATATTTTTTCTGTAGTGTATTTAATTTAGTATCAACATTGCACCCGTGCGAAGCCGGGGCGGGTCACTAGTAATAAATAAAGCATTTACTTATCCACACTTACTATTCCATTCCTTTTTACAAATCCACAGAACATTCAAATATAAAAGTAATTCTATTTCGTTTAAAATGAAATAATTAGTTGCCTGTTAATAGAATTCAGGAAATTTTTTTCATTTGCTTTTTTAAACCTAGTACGTGCAGGAATATGTACTCCATTTCGTTTATACTACCGTTAGAAAATGCTCCAAGGGATTATCTCCGTTCTTTCCTTTCTCATAATTTATACAGGAAAGGGTTCGTACATTTTCGTCTGACATCGTGAATTGAAAAAAACAGTCGATCCGTGCATTTGACTGAAAATAGTAATTACGATTTTAGTCGCTAGTTTTTTGACTATCGACTATTTTGCGACTATCAACTGTTTCGACTGTTTTCAGTCGATAGTTCCTAACGCTAGTTTAAACGTGTCCCAGTTAGTAAATTTGTTAGTAAAGTTAGGGTCCTTTGATTTTTTTTTCACGATTGTCGCGTTTAGTGTTAATAATACTGGAGTGTGATCATATGATAGTTCGCACAAGCTTTCGATATGTATTTGATTTGGTGCTTTTCCAAATGTATAATCCAGTAGGTCTGGCCCTTTATTACTGTTGGAGGGCCAGTAAGTTGGTTCGCGCCCTGAATGATAATTACAATTTTTTATTTTGTAATTTTAATTTTGAGGAATTCGTTTCCTTTTTCATGTATGATTAATTATGAACCCCAAGTTGTGTGTTGAATATTAAAGCCTCTTTCAATAATAAGTCTTGTAGCGTGTATTTAGGTGTGGAAATTGAAAGTATTGGAAGCCGGAGGATGAATATGAACGCCGATTTGGATTAAACATAAATTGGTACTTCGCTATAATTAGCAAATTCTTTAACAGGTCAACCCAAACTTGCGAAACGTTGTTCATCATTGCATCAATTGAAGCAGTTGGTGGATGTTTTGGTACCAAACTATTGGAAACTATTCAGACACTCTATGAGTCAGTACAAACGGTGTTTTTTGATTATATTTATATTTACAGTTCCATTTCGAATCTTGACGAGAAGGCAATACTCTAAGCTCTCAACTCTTTCACCAAGGAGAACAACATCATTCTGACGAACAATTCGACTTTCGCGCTCATCTGACCGGCCGCACACAGCCATCTCTCGACCAACGTAAACAGCTTGGAGGATCCTTCTAGACCTAATCAAAGCTTTTGACAAGGTCTGGCACGACGGTTTGATCGCAAAATACCTGCGGTTCGGCCTACCAGAATACCTAACCGCTCTCATCCAATCCTACATATCGGACAATCTTTCCAGGCCAAGATCAGGAAAACACTTTCCAATCAAAAACAAATCGACGCTGGTATAACTCAAGGTTCCCCGCTGGCACCAGCCTTATTTAACCTTTTATTTCAGATCTGCCGAGAAAAGAGCCCATTGATGTCGTCGCGTTTTACGCTGACGACACTGCTTTCTTCACGGCCGCCAGGTTCGAAGATACAATTCATGAACGTTTACAGAAACAGCTCGATCATGCAGTCAAGTGGTTCAAATTCTGGAGGTTGCAAATCAACCACCTGAAAACCCATGCCATCATTTTTACTAAGAAGGGTTACGCACTGCGCGTCTCGCAACTTAAGATCGACACTGCAATAATTCCATGGCTGGATAACGTCACGTACCTAGGTCTCCACTTCGATCGACGGTTCAGTTGGCATTCCTAAATCCAGAAAGCAAACCTGAAAGGTTCGGGAACAGCAAACCTGCTATCTTCTCTGATCTACCCATCTCCATCAAATGCTTATTTTACAATATGTTAATTCGGCCCTTACTCCTCTACGGATCTAATGTTTACTTCAAGTTTGTTATACCTAACCAGGTAAAACGGTTTCAAGTTTTCCAAAATAAGCTTCTCAGAAGAATCTTAAACGCTCCATGGTTTGTCAGAGATAATCAAATTCATAGGGAAACTGACACTCCAGAAATCAAGCACTTCATATCTCAATCCTTCCGCAAACAACAACTCAGCTCAAGTTCTTCTGAAAACGCGCTTGTTCGAGAGCTGGTCGACATGATGGGAGCTTAGCACCGCGTCACCGCTAACGACCTCATCCGTCACTGCAGTCGTAACTTTTGCCCTCATACGACAGCATCCAGTCGTGTGCTAACTCAAGTTCACGAATCTATAGTTAGTTTCACTGTCTGTTTTTTCGCCGGGTCCTTGTATACAATAACGGCTACCCTGTTGGCAGGTTCCATATCCCCACATTTAATGCAGGAGCAGTAGCGACAGAGGCAGTCCCACATAACCCGGTTCAACGTGTCACTCCAGGGCAAGTCTCCGCAACCCGGTATGCGTCACGCACCGCCTGGTTTTAGACCAGAACAAAAAAAATTGTATATACAAACTTTTTTGAAGAAACTGGGAGTATTTATTACATTCTACAAACATTTAGTAGCGATATCAATTAGAAAAAACCGTTCACTAAACACCGACAGGGAACATCTCCATCCCGCGTCCAAAAATACCCGGCCGACGCCAGTAAATCAAGCCGAACGGCATCGATATAACATTCTGGATAATATCTCCCATCGAAAAACATATATTAGAGATTTCAAAGGCCTCCACATGTGTCGTAACTGGAATCTCCGCCTTTCCAGTTTCCTAATTACCGCGGCCATCTACGATAATTGTATCCGAAACGGCTCTGCTCGACGACAGCACGGATTTAAATTTAACCTCTCTCTTCTCCGCGATCTCTACCCGGTTTTTTTTCTCGGTTTATCGTTTTCGGGACATTCATTTATTTCTTTTGCCCGCTTCCAGTTACACCGACCAGTGATGGGTCTACTAATTAGTCACCGAGGAGAAATGATTGTAGTATTAACGGGGCAGTTATTAGGATACGTTTCTTAGAAGAATGTTGAAATGAAAAAGTTTTGAAATATCTATTAATATTATAGTACATATCACTACATAGTATAAAACAAAGTCGCCTTTTCTGTCCCTATATCCCTATGTGCGCTTAAATCTTTAAAACTACGCAACGGATTTTGATGCGGTTTTTTTCAATAGATAGAGTGATTCAAGAGGAAGGTTTATATGTATAATACATGCATAATATACTAAGGCAACATTGCTAATTTTAGAGGTTTCTAACGTGATGTCGTAAATTAACCTATTTTTTTAGGCTTATTTAGCAATTAGCAAAAATGCTGCCTAACCCTACGAGTTAGATCAAATTAATGTACTACAGTATTGTACACCATAAAAAGGTCTACAAAAAAGTCCGCGATGGTATATGTTTATCTTTAGGGATAACCCACATTAACCATTTTTATTGTTTACTTTTTACGTGAGAAAATGGCTTATTTACGAAGCTATTTTAAGCAATACGGTATTAATCCTTATCGAATTAAGTACCTTAAATACAGTGTGCAATTAATATAGATCAATATGGTTCCTTACAGCATGTAAATTAAACAAATATTTTCGGAGATATTACAAATTTAAAATTTGCGTTTAAAAATGTGTAATGTAATAAAAATTGTATGAATTTAGATATTCCAAAGATAGCAGGAAATCTTCATAGTAAGTATAGGGGAAGAGGAATTGTTTTACTCCAAATTTAATGCGTGCAGGCCAAGGGCAGTAATGAATGAACCAAAAATACTGGATCGATTTTAATCATGTTTTCATTGAGTGACATAGGCATATATATTTTATGCCCGTGCAAAGTCGGAGCGGGCCGCTATGTTTTTATATACAACGTTCATATTTTTTCTGTAGTGTATTTAATTTAGTATCAGCATTGCACCCGTGCGAAGCCGGGGCGGGTCGCTAGTATTGTATATATTATAGAAGGACTTAAACTACAATTAATTATACAGTTATAATAGTTTGTAGGTTAGAGTTGTGTTTTATTATATTTCCCTTCAGTTGTTTTCAATACCACCTACGAGATAGAGTTCTAGACATATTTTTTTATGTAGTGGTATTCTCGGAAATCGTAATCCGTCTCATTAGCAATTGTATATCCAAGTAATGTATTTTACTTCAGTCAGAGAGCATATTTACCTTTTACATTTAATTATTGTTTCCCCCGGTGTAGCGTTTCCTTGTAAAATTATTTTAATATAACTGTATTTCACCTTAGTTTATTCCATTACTACCTGTATACATCTTTCTTGACAAAACTAGATTTAATCACTGCATTCTCCCTATTGCATTTTACAAAACAGGTATTATTCAATCTTCTCTCCTACAATTCAACCAAATGTTCATGTTTATTCTGATCAATTACACATACGTTGACATTTGACTTTTACAGAGTAAAAATGTGTCCGGAGAGACGGTGAAACGAAACAAAAGTCCAAAAAAGTCTAACAATAACATTTAAAAGACTGGATTTAAAATAAAAAGTGAAGGTGCTATCGAAAAAAAGGTCAGTACAGTAGAAAATAAATGCAAAATACCATTAAACATAGTATGGTAGTATAAAAACAACAGTATTATTTCAACAATACGTAAAAAAATATGGAGAATAACACTGCACAAAAAAAACACATTAAATGGAAATATCGACATCAGGCGTATCTCATATTGCAGTTTTGAATCTAGAGAACACAACTAGAACCCAGAACGAACAGGCACTCTACAATGCCTAGGTGAACGAAAAGTAGCCGCGGGGGAGTCTTGAAATAGCATTAGCCAATATGCAAAACAAATAAATGCCCTCCAACTACCACCAAATTAAACAAAGCTCTGAGGGCAAGGACAAAACAACCATAAACCATCAAGCCAAGAAAAACAGTCCAATTCTAACATATGAAACAGATGAAGAAGAATTTCAGAAAGAAGTAGGCTGCATAACGGTTATAAATAAAAAAAGGAAAGCCAATAATACCTCAGGATCTTCACCACAGCAGTTAAAAATAAATCAAAACAATGAACAAAATAAAGAAATTAGAATGCCCAGGCTACCCCCAATTATCGTAAGTAATGTTACCGACTTTAACTTGCTTTACGAAACAATGAGGTTCCACTATATAGTATTCAAAATAACGGTACTAAACAATAGGCAAAACACCTGAAAATAAAAATAGTTATATATATATAACCCAGAGAATTCGAATTCTGGAGAAATTTAAGAGATGATAAAGAAACTGATTATTCACTCTAGAAAGCCACAAAATATTTAAAGCGCCTATCTCTACACAGTCCACCTATAAGAAACCTATGTGGGAATTGGACACGAGACAATCACCAAAAAGCAGAAGCATTTGCTGAATATCTAGTAAAAACTTTCAAACCAAACGAAACTAATATTGAATATAATTTGCCGGACATAGAAGCTGAACATTCGATGATTGAATTAGTCACTTAGTTATTAAAACTGACATTAACTCCAGGTAATCACCAGGCTACGATTTAATAACAGGATAATTACTGCAAAAACTATCAAGAAAGGGAATTATAAAACTCACCCACAACCATCAATACAGCATTTAGATTAAAACATGTCCCAGGTATTTGGAAGTTTCTTTATCTGTTAAATTTCTGTGATAGTCATTTATGGTATTGTTTTTTATTTCCAGTATTTCCCTTTTCAGTCTTTGGGTTATATTGTTTAAACTAATTTTATTTTCAGAAGTTCTGTTTTGTTGCCATTTTTTTCGTAATTTACGTTTTTCAGCTACCATTTCCTTCACTTCATTTGGATAATTATTTCCTTTAGTTGCGCTCTTAATTTCTGGAGTATTATTCCCAGCAGCTTGTTGAATATCTCTGTCTGAATTTTTCTGCTTCAAGATTTAATTGTTCAGTTGTCTTGAGGGGTACATTTCGTTGAATTGGTTTGTTCAGTTCTTCAGCAAATCCTTCCCAGTCTGTTCTCTTGTTTGTTAACGTTGGGTTTCTTTCTTTTCTTATTATATTTTCGCTCAACGTCAGAATCACTGGCGTATGATCTGACTTTAGCTCAAAATTTTCTTCGACTTTTATATAGTTGGATGTTATGTTTCTTACTATGAAGAAATCTAACAGGTCTGAGGTGTTCTCTTGATCAGTCGACCAATAAGTTGGTTTTCCTGTTGACATGTAACTACATCTTAGTTCAGTAGCTGCTTTATGCAGTTCATTGCCTTTAGTTGTTTTCATTCTGGATCCCCATCTGGTATTTTTTGCATTAAAATCACCTCCACTTATAAATTTTTCTCCCAGGTTGCTTAGGACATTCAAATAATTTTCCTTTTTTTAATTGTATCTTGGAGGACAATAAATTGCGGCTATTGTAACCTTGTATCTGCTTGATTTAATAGTTACTGCTGTTACCTGGTTTTCTGCTGTACTGAGCCCGGGTTCTTGATGGTGGGAAATGTTCTTTTTTATTATTATTGCACTTCCTCCCCTTGCGGTGTTAGCTGGATGTATGGTATGATAGAATGTATGTCCTCTAAATTTTATATAGGATTCTTTTGTTAAATGGGTTTCGGATATTAGGCAAATATCTATTTTTTGCATATCTAGGAATACTTGTAGGGTAGCGTGATGTTACTGGAAATTATAATGATTCCAAAACCTGGGAAGTCACCAAGCGAAATAAAAACCTATAGACCTATATCACTGCTGCCAGTAATATCTAAGGTTTTTGAAAAACTCCTCTCGAAAAGAATAAAACCCATCATAGAACGAAAAAACCTAACACACCAGTTTGGGTTTATTAACAAACATTCAACAATTGATCAGGTCCACAGAATAACAGATGTTATTGAAAAAGCCTACGAAAGTAAAAATGTATGCTCAGTTATAATTCTTAGATGTAGCACAAGCCTTCGATAAGGTTTAGCATGATGGCCTTGTTCATAAACTATAGAAAATGTTACCAAAACAACACACCGAACTATTAAAATCGTACATTACATCCAGAATGTTTAGTGTCAAACAAGAAGAAGCTTACTCTACAATAAAAGAAGCTAAAGCAGGTGGAACACAAGGAAGTGTACTGGGACCAATGCTTTATCTACTCTACACATGTGATATATCACAAATGGAGAATATCACGATGGCTACATTTGCAGTCAACAGACTGTACGAGCACCAATATTGGTGCTAAACTTCGCTTGAAGGGACATATAAAGTAGAAAAGAAAAGAACTGGAATTAAAATATAGGAAAACGTACTGGCTAATTGGAAGAAAATCACAATTATCAGTACATAATAATTAATATACTATGCTATGCTATGTTATACTATGCTATGCTATTATATAAGCAAATACTGAAACCTATATGGACATACGGAGTTCAATTATGGGGATGTTCTGCAAAGAGTAACATAAATAAAATACCATTTTTTCAGGACAAAGTTCTGAGAGGTATTGTGGGCGCACCCAAATACTACAGGACTGATTACCTGTAGGTTGTTGATGTAGATACCCACAATCAGTCAAAAAATCAAGAGAATTGCAAGGGGGCATGAGGAAAGACTCCATTCTCATACTAATATTGAAATATTGCAACTTTTAGATACCACCAGAACAGGACACAGACTTAAAAGAAACAAGCCATCTGATCTTGTGTAGTGTTGTGTAGTGAGTAATAATATAATAAAAAATACAGCAGTGACATGTATAAACATTATTTCACCAGATACTGAGATAGAGCCGATGGGTCCTCCTAGTTATATACCTAGATTTAAGTTTTCATAAAGACAAATTGTAGGTTAGTCGGAAACGACTAGTAACAATGTAATAATTAAATAATAAAAAAATTACACACACATCTATAAACATAAATCTTTCACACTTTAAAATATTATTTCATACAGTTATCATATATTAATTATATATTCATCTTTAGTTGTTTCCACTCTCATTACGCAGTCTTGGAAATTTTCAGCATTTACTTATAATCCCACATTCAGAAAACTTAATTAAAGTAACTAACTAACCTGTTAATTTACAATCTCTCTAACAAAATCATTTACAAAATCTAACACTCATGATTCCACCATTTGCTAATATCTTCTTCAATTTGTTCGATCGAGTTCATCCAAACCGAAGGTTTTATTAACCATTGTGTTTCCAGCATGGAAAACTATATATCTGCAATTAATTATGAATAAATGTTATGACCAATAAAAGCTAATTAATTGTTATCCAACGTTTACCTGTTTCCATCAACTTTTGTTGTCTTAACATAATATTTATTATCATCTTCCATGAGTGATCGTTCGGTATATTTGCTCCATTCTGAAATATCCATATCTCATCCAAATACACAAATTGAGATAATTCTTTTAAAAACAATGTCTAAAAGTTCCATTGCACTTCTTTGTCGGTTATCTTCAAACCATTTGTGACATATATTACCCAATAGGGGTAATATAGTTACTTTCACGACTAACAGTTTCCTCTGAAATGTATTATATTATGTTTATATTGAAAAACTACTCACTATTTTTATGCATTTCATATATTTGATCTCTCATAGAGCTAACATCAAGCTGATCTTGATTTGCCACGCGCTTGATATGAGGACGGTTTCTTTTCGGTGAATCCAATATTATATTTTTCACTTTTTAAGATTTTTTACTGACCAGGCTCATACTAATATTCAGTGCAGCTGCAAGAGGCAAATTAATATTTAACAGTAAAAATGCTTACTTCTCTAACGAATTTTACTGACAAAAGATGACCTCCATTAATTCGTTTCTGTTCGAAGTAATTAATTAGAAACCCAATCTGTTTTGTGTAGTTATTTGGAGTTGGATAAAACAAGCAAAGCGTTAAAACAATGTTCGCCGGTTTATAACCTGTATTTATTATAATTAATAATTCGAGGAATTATGAAGACGTTTGACAACTGGACAGGTTTTGCAAGTCTAATGTATGGTCTGTCGCAATTTGTAAATTCGTTTACAGAACGATATACAAGAGCGAGATACAATGCTGAAAAAGTCGCTCGGTTGTCAAATGTCTACAATATTCTTCAAAAAATTGGCGATAACAAGTTATAAAAAGGCAAACGTTGTGTTGGCGCCTAGCTTGTTTTAATGAATTTTGAACAGATACGAGGTAATGGGGACCCTTCTTTACCAGTAAAATGCGTTGGAGAGGTAACTATTGATACTATTAAATATTAGCTGCTAGGGTTTTTATTGGAAATATTTTTATTGTGTTGCAACTGAACTGGATATTAGTATAATCACTATCAATAGAATCTCCTAAATTAAAGAGAAACGATATAATTTTGGATTCATCTAAAAGAAAGTATCGATCTCTATCTTTAGTTGTTAATTTAATTGTGTTGTGTTACATTGGAAATTAACTGCTTAGGCTTCGCTAATGGCCGTGAAAAAACTTTCTGGATGTGGGATTATGGTTCAATACTAACAATACCAAGACAGAGATATGTGTGCAATTGTACATAATATACATGAGCATTTGGTTGAATTTTACTAGTAGAAAAATGAGTATTAACTGTTTTCTAGATATGGTAAATGCATTAGAGAGAGTGCAGTGATTAAAATTAATTTTATCAAGAAAAATATTCACTGGTAATAACAGAAGAATCTAAGGAGAAATACAGTGGTATCAGAATGACTTGGCAAGAGAACACAACAACGAAGGAAAGAGGAACTAAACATAAAATATGTTCTCTAATGAAAATAAAACACATTACTTGGGTGTATAATTTTAATAAGGTGGATACCACAAATAGAATAAAATAACTCTAACCTACGAACTATTGTGGCTGTTTTATTAACTGTGGTTAAGTTCTTCTGTACTGTAAGTAAAATGCGTAAAATGTCGTCGTTGATTACCACAACATTGCACCTTGAAATTTTTTCAAATTTAAACAACACGAATAATTGTCTTCCCTACTTGTTGTAGCTATTTCGGGGTGAAATATTGATTCCGATTTGATGTCGTTGGAAGTGTGATTTCACAGTTAACATCCTTACTATAAACAAACGTACGTATGTTAAACTACCAAGAATATTAGAACAATTTTATTATCACAGTATACAATTTAAACATCCTAGAGTCGAAAAGAACGTACTATCATTAGAAAAGGAAGAATATATAGTATACTAGCCACCCGCACCGGCTTCGCCCTGGTGCAATGCTGATACTAAATTAAATACACTACAGAAAAAATATGAACGTTGTATATAAAAACATAGCGGCCCGCTCAATCAAAATCAATCCAGTATTTTTGGTTCATTCATTACTGCCCTTGGCCTACACGCATTAAATTTGGAGTAAAACAATTCCTCTTCCCCTATACTTACTATGAAGATTTCCTGCTATCTTTGGAATATCTAAATTCATACAATTTTTATTACATTACACATTTTTAAACGCAAATTTTAAATTTCTAATATCTCCGAAAATATTTGTTTAATTTACATGCTGTAAGGAACCATATTGATCTATATTAATTGCACACTGTATTTAAGGTACTTAATTCGATAAGGATTAATGCCGTATTGCTTAAAATAGCTTCGTAAATAAGCCATTTTCTCACGTAAAAAGTAAACAATAAAAATGGTTAATGTGGGTTATCCCTAAAGATAAACATATACCATCGCGGACTTTTTTGTAGACCTTTTTATGGTGTACAATACTGTAGTACATTAATTTGATCTAACTCGTAGGGTTAGGCAGCATTTTTGCTAATTGCTAAATAAGCCTAAAAAAATAAGTTAATTTACGACATCACGTTAGAAACCTCTAAAATTAGCAATGTTGCCTTAGTATATTATGCATGTATTATACATATAAACCTTCCTCTTGAATCACTCTATCTATTGAAAAAAACCGCATCAAAATCCGTTGCGTAGTTTTAAAGATTTAAGCGCACATAGGGATATAGGGACAGAAAAGGCGACTTTGTTTTATACTATGTAGTGATTCCATGCATATTGTGCGTAGATATCAAAACCATTTTCCTAAATAGCCTATCGTGCATCTATTAATGTTGATTGTCCGGAGGAAAAGAAGGAGAGATATGTGGGTAGTAGGCCACGCCCCGGCTCTGTCCCGATTGGCGGGCGTCCGTTTCGGCAACGGTCGTCGTCTTAAGTCGCCTTAATCTTGTTTACATAAACATGTCTTTAGTGTCGTCGAATGTGCTGCGGATCGTCGATGAAAAAATGGCGGACAGCACCGAGCAGGCTGACGTTTGTGGTGATCTGGCGAAGAAACGCACGAACAATTCCAAGAATTTCCTCATCGATTCGTTGCTGGCCAGCGATTGTTGTAAAGTGGTCGATGATGATGATGATGCGGTGATGGACGGAAAGGATGATGGTGCTGACGTACGGGATATCGGCGCGTTAACGGAGGAGGATCTGGAGAAGAAGGACACGGAAGTTGGATCGACTACCGATGGATTTTTTAACAAAAATGTTTTAGAAGGTAAGTCGAGCTTCGCGAAGATTTCTACAGAAATTTGAGGTCATTTTTATACATTTTGCTTGCATTTTTACAAGTATTCGAGCTCTGTAACATTTGCATTGCAAATATAGCTTCTTTGTGGTCAAATATACTTTGAACTCTGCGGCTACTACTCGCATTAGTCTGGAAGAAACCTAACCTTTGAGGTAAAATCGTTCTGAATCCGTCGGAACAACCAGTAATTAAATAACAGCAATAATCAAAACAACTAAAGTTCTACGACGGATACGGTAATATCCCATCTCAGTGTTTTCAAATAATTCTTACGACATTTATTTTTATATTACAATGTGTTATGTCATCTGTTTAACAATAATATAATCACATTTATTACAAAAACTTTTACGCGTTTGCTACTGACGTTGATGATCAACAATATCAAGTTAACAGGTTAATTTAAAAGTTCCCGGCAGGGAAAATTAGTTTTTTTATTCAACATAATTCCCTTCAAGGGTGACACACTGATTATAGCGACCCTCCAACTTTTCGATACCATTTATATAGTACGATTTGTCCTTTGCTTAAAATAGGCCTCAGTTTTGGTGATCACCTCTTCTTTCGACGAAAATTTCTTCCCAGCGGGCATTCTTTTGTGATCTGAATATGGGAAATAGTCGCTGGTGGCCAGATCTGGAGAATACGGTGGATGAGGAAGCAATTCGAAGCTCAATTCATGGATTTTTGACATCGTTTTCACTGACTTGTAACACGGTGCATTGGCTTGGTGAAGCAGCACTGTCTTTTTCTGCCGCCGTTTTTCGGCGATTTCGTCCTTCAAACGGTCCAATAACGCTATGTAATAGTCGCTGTTAATGCTCCTGCCTTTTTCAAGGTAGTCAATGAAAATTATTCGATGCGCATCCCAAACTGCAGACGCCATAACTTTGCCAGCCGACTATTGCGTTTTCCACGCTTTGGAGAGGGTTTATCGTGTGCAGTCCACTCGGATGACTGTCGATTGGACTTCGGAGTGAAATGATGGAGCAATGTTTAAGCCATTGTCACATATCGACGCAAAAACTCGGGTTTATTACGCTTGATCATCTTCAAACACTGCTCCAAATCATCAACTCGTCGTTGTTTTTGGCCAAAAGAGAGTTCGCGCGGTACCCGCTTTACACAGAGCTTTCTCATACCCAAATATTCGTGAATGATATGATGCACATGTTCAATTGATATCTTTAGAGTGTTTGCTATTTCATTCAATGTCAATTTACGGTCTTTCAAAATCATTTTGTAGATTTTTTAAATATTTTCGTAGATAACAACCTCTTTTGGGCGTCAACTGCGTTCACCGTCTTCGGTGCTCATTTCACCACGTCTAAACTTAGCATACCAATCCTTGATGGTTGATTTTCCTGGGACAGTGTCCGGAAACTCGGCATCAAGTCAAGTTTTTGCAAACTAATGCTCCGACAGCTGTATTATACAAGCATCTTTTGAAGGTTAGGGCTAAGTGTCAGGCCGGAGACTTTTCAATTGACCTGTTATTAGCGAATTGAATATAAAAAGCAATTCTTTCAAAAACTCGAAAATTTCCATTTATAACTAGAGCAACACTAATTATTGAGAATTAGAGGCAAAACTTCTGCCTTTAACTAAAGCTGTATTTGTTTTTTTTTTTCAAGAGCAAATTATTTTATTTAATACACGTTATTTTTAAACACATTTTATTTAATGATGTTTGCAGTACCACACACCTTTGGCTGAATAGACAACATAGCCAGATTGATTGGTCTTAAAGTATTAATGATATTGAATCATTTGTGATCAATTTCTATTTTGAAAAAAATCTCTCACAGTTGGTATTGCTCATGGTAATTGTGAAGAATATTGGGTGTATTATTATTATATTGGTCTTGGAGTATCTTCCAGCTGCTCTTCAGTTTCATAGCCATAATATTAGATAACCAAACTTACCAGTTCAAATTCGTAAATCTATTTAACGAAGAAAACAGTTACCCTCTCAAATAATTTTCAGAAAAGAAGTTAGCATCTCTGATTCTGACATGTTTCTGCTTAGATATCAAGTTCTTTCCCCATATTTCAGATGACTGCTTAGTTAACACAAATGTTATTGTACTCAACAGGAAAGGAAGAAAGGATTTGCATCTATGGTGTCTAGTCTAACCTCTTTGAAATCATTAAAATCTCTATAAATTATACACACAGTCAGAGTCAGCCTGAACGAAGACCGAACTAATTTATATATCCAATATTTAACCCAAGGAATTATGGAATTGTGCTTGAATAAGCAAACCGCAATTCGCCATACGGTTTAACAAATATTTTTCTACCTAAAGATCACAACTCAAAAGAACCATTTTTTGCTATACATTAATATACAGTCTATTCTAAGCTCTTTTAGTAATGCGTCATGGATATTTGTGACGTCAAAGCATTACAATGTTGTCGCATCAACTCTGAGTTTTAGTTCAGTTTGGCTTTGACATACAATAAAATTCTAATCTAAATAAGATAATTGAAACACAAATGTTATCAAATATAATTTATTTTAACATTATAATACATCTAATACATATATTATCAAAGGACTTAAAACTACAATTCAGAACACAGGTATAATAGTTTGTAGGTTATATTTGTTTTGTTTACATTGAACTTTTTTCCACATCACCCATGAGATAGAGTTTCTAGGTGCGTTTTTTTATGTAGTGGTATCCCCCTGGAGGGCTAATCCACCTAATTAACAACTGTATATCTGAGAAACGTATTTTAATTTCATTCTAGAGCATATTTACCTTTTTACGTTTAGTTCTTTTTTCCTTCGATGATGTGTTTACTTGTCAAGTCATCTTGGTATCACTGTATATTTTATTTCTTCTGCTACTATCTGTATACACCATTCTTCATTAAATTAATCACTGAATTCTGTCTAATGCATTTACCACATCTACAAAACAGTTAGTATTCATTCTCTCATCATACGTTCTAACCTAATGCTCATGTTTAATTTTGAACAATTACAATCATATCTGTGCACACAAATCTTTCACGCCCTACAATACTATTTTCTACAGTTACATTCAATTAATTATGTGCATGCCTTTAGTTATTTTCACTCTCATCGCTATGTCTCAGGAACTTCCAGTATAGCACAGCATTATCACATATCCTGAAAGTTTCCTTCAGTCACTTTCACTTTCCGATTCACTGTCCAATTCAATAACTAAACTGTTAATTTCTAATCTATCTAAAACATGTTCATAATTCCGCCATTTATCAATTACTTCCTCTGTATGTCTTATCGAGTTCATCGAAACCGAAGGTATTATGGTTGACAATGCTTCCTTCCACATATCCAAACAATTGTTGATGGAATATTCTTCTTGATCAGCAATATATCTGCAATTAATTATTAATAAAAATATTGGTCAACAAAACCGAATTGAATGCTATTGTAACTTTTACTTTTTCCATCAATTTTTGTTGTCTTTACACTTTTTTTGTTGCCCTCTTGCCAAGAGTGTCACAATGAACCATTTTGAAATATTTATCGAATAGTTTCACTTCCTTGGTCTTATTATTTTATGCCTTTAAAAATTGAATTAATTTTAAGGCAATGTCTGGAAGTTCCATTAAGATTCTCCGAGGGTTATCTTATACCATTTAAACTCTATGCTCTGTAAGAGTGTATGAAAGGATGTGTTACATCCTTCAAAAAGCTGCATGTCCTTAACTCTTTTATGTATACTTTTAAGACAGACAATTTTCTCTAAAATAATTTTATTAAATTACGTTTATATCGATAGAATTGTTTGTGTACTTACTTTTCTTATACATTTCGTATATTAGGTCTCGAATAGAGCTATTATCAATATGGCCAAGATTCGTCACCCACTTTGTATGTAGACGGGTTTTCTTGGGTGAATCTAATGTATTATTCTTCATTTTGTAAGCTATATTATTAACAGTACCTATACTAATATTTAGCGCAGCAGCAACCCACTAAAAACATTTACAATAAAATTGTAGGGAGTTATATTATTTAATATCATCAATAATTACCTCTCTAATGGAAATTATAGGCGAAAGGGGGCCTCCATTATCTCGTTCCTTCTCGAAATAACCTATTAAAACCGCAATCAATTGGTGACCCTGACTATCTATTGTTTTCGGCATTTTCAAACGAAATCACATCATATATTACGGAGCGGACTTTGATGCTGATGAAACGTTAGAAAATATTCATTCAGCAATCATCGAGCAAATAAGTCTCCATAACGTTGGAAGAACTTTTTTTATTACTCTTAGTAACTCCACAATCTGCCCAGAGGGCGATAAATAACAGGTCAAATGAAAAGTCCCCGGCCTACCATAGTAAAGCACATTTTTTTGGCAAAATTAGTTTTTTTTATTCAACATAATTCCTTTAAATGGTGATACACATATTATAGCGACACTACAACTTTTCGATACCATTTTTGGTGTTTTACTCAGTTTCGGCGATGACCTCTTCATTCGACGAAAATTTCTTCCCAGCGAGCATTCTTTTGAGATCTGAGAACAGGAAATAGTCGCTGGGGGCCAGATCGGAAGAATGCGGTGGATGAGGAAGTATTTCGAAGCCCAATTCTTGGGTTTTTGACATCGTTTTCACTGACTTGTGGCACGGTGCATTGTCTTGGTGTGGCAGCACTTTCTTGTTCTTCAAATGTGGCCGTTTTTTCGGCTATTTCGTCCTTCAAACCGTCCAATAACGCTTTGTAATGCTCCTTCCTTTTCCGATGTAGTCAATGAAAATTATTCAATGCGCATCCCAAAACACAGACTATTGCGTTTTTCACTCGGATGACTGTCGATTGGACTTCGTAGTGAAATGATGGAGGCATGTTTCATCCATTGTCACATTACGATGAAAAAACTCTGCTCCGAATCATCAACTCGTCGTTGTTTTTGGTCAAAAGTGAGCTTTGCAGAGAGCTTTCTTATACCCAAATATTCCTGAATGATATGATGTACACGTTCAGTTGATATCTTTAGAGCATGTGCTATTTCATTCAATTTCAATTTACGGTCATTCAAAATCATTTCGTGGATTTTTTAAATGTTTTCTTTGGTATCAAACCAAGCTTTTGCTTCAACTGTGTTTTTTCCCTTCAAAAGCAATCTTTTATCAACAAGTGAAATCATTTAATATTTTTATCGATTTTTTCTCAATAACAAAAGTTGCTTCACTCAAAATGCTATAATTCACAAACTAATGCTCCGACAGCTGTCAAAATTTATACACGCATCTTTTGAGGGTTAGGGCTAACTAAAAAACATAATTATTTAATTCTAGTAGCGCCATCTATGTGTCAAGCTGAAGACATTTCAATTGATCTGTTATTTGTTTATTATATATATTTGTATATTATTATCGCATATTTAGCTGTATTTAGCTGAGTACATTGGGATGCACTGACACTCTTTCGAAGTACTTCACACAAACGCGTTGAATTACACTAGTTATAGGTTCTAGAGGAATATCACTTTATTTGAAATATAGTACGGAGCATCAACACTTTATTTTAGAACCGTTGAATGATGGATATGTTAGATTTGCTGGCGGTATCCGATAGTTGAATTCCATATGACCAAATAGGCTTGAGTATAGACTCTTACAGCAATACCTTGTTGTCTAATAATCACTTGGATTTGCGCCAATATTTGGTAGGGTTTAAGACCAAGTTGTTTCCATTTGGCGAGTATGTGTTTCTTCCAAGTTAGGCGTCGATCTAGGTGCATACCAAGATATTTAGGTCTGCTTGCGGGAGTTGACACTTATTGATATATGTTAGACTGTTATATATGTTAAAAGTTATTACAAAAAAAGTTATGACTTTTAGAAGAGAGAATGAAAAAATAAATTTTCACCAAGTGACCACTTGTACCTCTTTGATCTGCATGCGTTAGAAAATAATTTTGATACCCATAGCTCGAGGGTGTTTACAACATAAAAACAAAATTATTGCAAATATACATCTTTGAGAGTATTTGTAATCGTTTTTCCATATTTGCTGAGCACATAACACCCACAAACTTAGCAAAAATACGTTGAAACGACCTTGCAACGTTGTCAATTGATAGTAGTTATAAGAGCATGGCACGAAACTATAACCAATCTTGACATACGGATAGAAGATCTAAGTTCAGGACATCTAATAACATACAGGACATAAACTTATAGATATATTTTGCATTAAAGGTATACAATTTATATAAGTTCGTATGGTTTGGTTCGCTTCAACCTCCTGACATCCTGCGCGCTATGCGGCAGTTGTATTGCTTCCACGTTAGTATGATTTAATAATCTTATGTCGTGTTTCAGAGCGAAATCTTTGATAACTTCGCAAATAAACTTGATTTCCAGGTCCTAGTGCAATTCTTCGTTGATTACGTAGCGATTGGCATTGGTAATCAATCGAAGAACTTTGTTTTAACAGCGTTTGATGACTAGTAGATTTGAATTTTTAGTGTAGGACCATATTTGCACCCTATAAGTCCAAATTGGCTTTATGATTGTCTGATAAACCAATCTCTTTGATTCTAGATCAAGTTGAAAGTATCTTCCGACTAACCAGTATGGTTGTTTTATTTTGGTTTTAATGTGTTTTGTTTTTTGTCTAACGGTATTTAGCTGATTCTGCTTGAGGAATCGAACATTCATTGAGTGATATAATTAAGTTTTTATTATTTCACCGCAATGCAAAATTAACGTGGACAGATTTGGAGCTATTAAGTTGAATTTTCCAATCTTTCGTTCATTTATGGATTTTGTTGACTTCCACTTGTACTTTTTCTACTGCCCTAGACAGAGATATATTGTTTGCCATAATAATTGTGTCGTTAGCAAAGGTTCCAAGTAGTGTTTCTTTTGTTGTTGGAATGTCAGCAGTGTAGACCAGATATAGAAAAGGTCCTAAGACGCTACCTTGTGGAACACAAGCCGAAATAGTTTTAAATGTCGAGAACGCGATTTCGTGCGATACTCTAAATTTTCTTCTGAAAAGATACGACTCCAGCAGTTGACAATAGTTACGCGGTAACAATTTGCTCATCTTACGGATTAATCCCAAATACCAAACCCGATCAAAAACTTGTCGGATATCCAGGAATATTGCAGGGCAGTATTTCTTTTCCTCGAACGCTTTTTCAATAGCCACAGTTACTCTGTGCACTTGATCGATTGTCGAATGGTGATTTCGAAAACCAAACTGGAAATCTGGTATTATTACAAAATTTTTAACACGTTTAAAAATTAGTTTCTCGAATAGTTTTGATATTGCAGGTAGCAGCGAAATAGGCCTCTAAGATTCGACTTTCTGCAGGTTTGTAAGGTTAATTATATAGTAACTATTATGTTAAAAGAAACGAATTTTCTTTGAACGGCAAGGATTTTTTTAATCCAATTAACTCGTCTCCATAAAATTTGACGCCGATAGTGAGCGGGGAAAAAAAGATTTCTCTCTCGCATATACACACGTTCCCATATGAACAAAAAAGAAAAAAAGACGAGGCGGCGAAATGGATATTTTCGCGAAGTGTCGACGAAGTCTGACGTCGCGCGTCTCCGTCCCCCCGAAACAATTGCAAATCGGTTTTAAATAGCAGCTGCGCGCGGGCAGGGGGGAGCGGCCGGTAATTAGGCAGCGTTTAGTGTCACTTTGTCTCCCCGAACGTTTCCTGTCAATTAGGCGTTGATGTATGGCCGCGCGGTAACATGTGTTGCGTGCCGGAGACGGGCCCGGCCGTTATTTTCGGCGAGGAATTCGCCTGGAAAATTGCCTTTTCCCCAACTCGACCGTGCGCTTTCCAGCGTTGCGCTCATCCCGAGAAAATCTCGGTTCTCGGCCGGGTTTCATGGAAAGGCTCGAATGGGCTTCGCTCCATTTATTCCATGATGACTGGCGCTGCAAGATGACAAAAAATATGAGAAATTGGAAACTTATTAAATTTAGATTGTGCTTGAGCTTACTTTTGACCAAAAACAACGACGAGCTGATGATTCGGTGCAGTGTTTGAAGATGATCAAGCGTAATAAGCCCGAGTTTTTGCGTCGATATATGACAATGGATGAAACATGGCTCCATCACTTCACTCCGAAGTCCAATCTACAGTTATCCGAGTGGACTGCACCCAATGAACCCGCTCCAAAGTGTGGGAAACAGTCGACTGGCAACGTTATGGCGTCTGTATTTTGGGATGCGGAATAATTTTCATTCACTACCTTGAAGAACCTACAACAGCGATTATTATATAGCGCTATTGAACCGTTTGAAGGACGAAATCGCCGAAAAACGGTCGCATTTGAAGAAAAGCACTAAACTGAAGAAGTGCTGCTTCACCAAGACAAAACACAGTGTCATAAGTCAGTCAAAACGATGGCAAAAATCCATGAACCGGGCTTCGAATTGCTTCCTCATCCACCGTATTCTCCAGTACTGGCCATTAGCGACCATTTCCTGTTCTCAGATCTCAAAAGAATGCTCGCTGAGATGAAATTTTCGTCGACTAAAGAGGTGATCGCCGAAAATGAGTCATATTTTGAAACAAAAGACAAATCGTACTACAAAAATGGTATCGAAAAGTTGGAGGGTCGCTATAAGCAGTGTATCGCCCTTGAAGGGAATTATGTCGAAAAAAAAACTAATTTTGGCAAAAAAATGTGTTTTACTATGGTAGGTCTGGGACTTTTTAATTTATCTGTATAAAATAATACCCCCAAATGTTTTATCAAATTTTAATATGTTAGTTGATATTTTTAAATAATATATTATAATATATATAGACAATAAAATAGAACTTAAACAAAACCTAAAAACTAAAGATGTACAATAACCATAAATATTAAATAAAAATTAAACATATATTCTCTTAATCATAAAAAAAAACTAATACATGACAATTAAAATTGATCGCACAATAACTACTAGAACTTTTTGTAGATAAAGTAAATGCTTTATTTATTATTGAACGGCAATATTTTTTAAATCAAAAATCGAGAGAGTAATCGAAATATCACCTAATGTTGATATCACCATAAAAACAGTAAAAAGTATTTTACTATTTTTCATTTACAATTTTAATCTTTTTACCCTACTACATTAACAATCTACAAAAGTATCGTTTCCAAATGCTGCTGTATTAATATACAATATATTGTTATTTGCGAGGAAACTACCAAAAAATTATTAAACTATATATACTACGTATAAATCTATGTAACTATAAATTGGGTACGTTTTTGTCAAGGTCGCGGCTAGGACGACAGAGCCAGAACGTTAAAAATTAGTCTAATGAAATTAGTAGAACAGAAAATAGTAACTAAAAGTACACGACTGAAACAGTTGATAATAAATAGTAACAAACAAAAACTGCAATATATATGTATATATTCACTCCATGTACTCTAACACAAGTACAATGTATTGTTTTGGTTACATAGTCTAAATATGGATATTAGGTTAGGTCACGGATATATGAAAGTGATACGGAAGTGAATATATAGAGAGGGAAGATAGAGAGAGTTAGAGAGAGGCGTCGTCGTGCCAATTTTTTATATCCGGAAACAGCACCTTACCAGTTTTCTAGCGTTGCCAATATTAGAATGTGACATGGATTTATTTGTGAGTCTAAAGCGTTGTAGCGACCGCGAATGTCCTATGCATCCTCTCATCGACCACATGTAGTCTTTAATATCGAAATTAACAAGTTTTATTCAATCAATGTTTTCTGTTCCCGTGCAAATGCCTTCCACAAAAAATAGAAGTGGGTGTACAAACAAACAAACGAGTCAATACACAGATCCTGACAAACGAACATTCCTACAGATCTGCCAACAATGGCGCCATCTATGTGCCAGACTGAAGACTAATCGAATGACGCGTTATTAATAGAAAATTAAGAGCGACAACCTAATGCGCCCCATTAATCGGCATTAATCCGGCGAACGCCAAAAGAACCGCCGAAAAAAATCGATAATTATCGCGACCGTAACCATCTCTCAGCGCTAATTGGCCACCGGATACCGTATATTAAGACGGAGACGCCGTGCGTCGCCGTTAAAGTCTTTATCGTCGCGATCCCGACGCCCAGTTGTTTTTAATTTGCCGTGGCGAAATTTACGAGCACCGAAAGAAAGGCCCCGGCCATACGGGGGGGAGACGCGACAACGGGAAAGAATCCGAACGTACCACGTCGACTCCCACGCGCACGACACACTAAACCTGGAGTTGTCTAATTGGTGTTGATATCCGAGGCCGAAAATTGTTCATAAATTACGCTCTTAATTGGCTGTCGAGACCGAGGAGGAATCACGGACGCGTCTAATAACTGTCACATGTCCGTACTAGACTAATTAAAACCGAATCTCCAGTAATTAATCGACAATGTTTCGGGCTCCAGGAAAGATCGCTTAGTGAACGTGATTTTTACTTCTACACGAACTACATTCTTCCAAAAGCATCGGAAAATAATACATATTGACTTTACAGTGTCAACAAATATTTAATATTAATTATAACAGAATTAGAAATATTAGAAAATGTTTATTTTAATAAGACCAAGAACTCTCAACGCCATCTATTGGTTGTAATTTTAATGTTAATTGATACAATTATAGGTTATAGGAATCTACGCTGTCAAACTCAATCGTTTTGACATTTGGCAATCACGGTACAATTTTCACAACCGTTTATACACACTAAAGAACTAATATAACAGTTTTCAACAAAAACGTTATTGAAATGGGGTGAAACAAACTGTGTGTGTTTACACTACTATTATATTATTGCCTTTACAATACTTTGCCTTTTATTCATAAGAGATATTCATACTCTAAAATCAATCATGAAGAATGTGCATCCTACTGATAGTTAGAATATACTTTAAAGTGTTAAAATATTTAACATTATAAATAATATTTCGAATAAGATAAACATAAATACCTTTTAATTACTTTTACTGCGTTTTTTTGAATATCACAAGATATCACATTAGTCTAAGTTGTCAAATTCGACAGATTTGCAATTTTTCAACATAATTTTCGCAAGAATGGACGTTGAAATGGAATGAAAGAAGCTCTGTCTGAGACATTAATGAAATTGTTTGTAATTTTAAAGGTCATCAGTAACAGTAATTGTTAACCACTTTCATTTCTGATTCAATGGTGACAGGTTCTGTTTGAATTTGTTTATTTTGACAGTAACATGCGAGCCCTGACAATTATTTTCATCGCGTAGGTTATAAAATTATAATCAGTTTGAAAGTTGTGTGAAGGTCCTTTGGGAGTTTGAGCCGGACTTTCGTTCAACAAACCTTAGAATTCAGCATTTTCAAATCCTTAAAATCAAAACTGATAATTGGGATAGGACGGAGCAGCATTACTATAATTTTATTCTTCAGCATGACAACTCTCGTTCCTCAATTGCAAAACTGGTGAAAACATAGTTATGAACATTAAAATGGGAGGTGCTACTCCACCCGTTGTATTCTCCTGGCCTTGCTCCTTCTAATTTCACTTTGCTCCGGTATATGGGTCTTGACCAGCTTGAGTAGGTCCAGCTCAAAAGATACATCTCTCTTTCGTATCATGAAAAACGTAAACTGTCTGAAAAATGAGTAAAAGCATCGGCAATGCTTTGAATAAAATACGTTATACGGATTTTTCGCAATAAAGCTGCAACTTGCTCTAAAATATCATTCACACCCCTAATATATTTATAATAAGATGTCGACATCCCCATATCCTCTCGGTATAATGCCAATCCAATCCCGAATGCCCCCCAATCAACATTCCCCGCAGATTGGGAAATTGTCCACAAGTTGGCAACGCTGGTCGTGTTAAAAAAATAACAGTTGTATCTCCCAAAGTAATTTTAATTCTGAAAAATGCTTTTAAATGAATATTCTCAAAGGATTAAGTTTCAGTCCTAATATATTTACTATGAGATGTCAAAATCTCCACATTTTCACCGCATAATGCCAATTCAATCCCTAATGCCCCCCAATAAACATTCCCCGCAGATTAGGGAATTGTCCACAAGTTGGCAACGCTGACCGTGTTAAAAGAATAACAGCTCTATCTCTGAAAGTAATTTTAATTCTGAAAAATGCTTTTAAATGAATATTCTCAAAGGGTAAAGTTTCAGTCCTAATATATTTTCGATGAAATGTCGAAATTCCCACATTTTTACCGCATAATGCCAATCCAATCCCTAATGCCCCTCAATCAACATTCCCCGCAGATTGGGAAATTGTCCACAAGTTGGCAATGCTGACCGTGTCACCAAAAAAAAAACAGCTTATCTCCGAAAGTAATTTTAATTCTGCAAAATATTTTTAAATAAATGTTCTTAAAAAACATTAAGTTTTCAAAATATGAAAATAAAATCATTGTTTTCAAATTTCTAGGCTGGAAAATGCCCTTAAATACACTACACTTTTATTTTGACACTCCTTCACCTTTTATACTACTGTTTACAGTGTACGCGTCCGTATTCTGTCACACATAATTAAACCGAATTAATTCATATATCTATAAACGCGTAAAACGCCGTTAATGATCCTGGGTGCTCGCGATCTTCGGTTCGACGGCTAGCGACGCCGGCATCAGAGGCGTGCCGACGCCGACCGTTAATCCCGGCCGTAAACGCTTTCCCGACAGCCCGACATAAATCTCGCCCGTTTCAACTCGAACAGATTTACGAGCGCCGCTAAGCTATTTACGGCCCCTTAATTGGGGCCTCCGGAGCGGGAGAGGGCATCCGAACCGCCGCCTCATTTATGTCCTCCTTTTGCCGCGGATAATTCTGGCGTCGTCGCCTTTCCAGCCACCGGGAGATTCTTTGATTTTCTCAAGCGATTGTCATTTGTTGCAGATCTGGCATACGCGGCATGCAAGTCGGACGAGGAGCGGAAGAAACGACCCAGAACGGCGTTCACGGCCTCGCAGATCAAGTCGCTCGAGGCGGAATTCGAAAAGAATAAATACTTGTCGGTGGCGAAGAGGCTGCAGCTGTCTAAGACCTTGAAGTTGACGGAAACGCAGGTAAACTCAGTTCAAAATCATTAATAACCTTTAAGGCACAAAATATTGTTAAAATTAATATTTTTTAATATTAGGACATCTGATGTCAATTGTTTTTACGTTTGCTGACAAACAAGTCAAAAGAAATAGTTATTATCTTTTTTGGAGCTGTCATTGTTGACTGTAATAGTACTGTACTAGTCTTCTTTTATTTCGATATAATATAAATATCAAATATTATAATGAAATAATAACTTAGCTAAATATTATAATCAAAACGCCGATGCTTCTTCTTTTTTAACTGTTGGTTTAGTAGGTTTTACTACAATTATCGTCAATTACAATATGGAATGAGATAAAAACTAATATGCAATAAAAAATTTTTTAATATATTCGGCCAACTCACAATGATTAAAAAAAATCCGTTTTAAAAATATGGGAATTACAAACTAATAAGTTAACAATTAAATCAAATATATAAATATACTTGTCATATTATTTTGACGTTAGGTATCGGTTATATTGACATTAGATTGTAATTTAATAAATGTTTTATTGTATTTTCCTTTATATTCATGAAGAAACTAAGAAGCTTGTTGCGTAGATGCATGAAAGTTTATTTAAAGAAACGTTTTAGAAATTTTAAAGTTAAATGATTTAAACTTTTAAAAAAAACCAGAAGTTAGCTGTCACTTCCAAATACTTGTATAACTTTTGACATTTGAAGTTTATTACATTTAAGCTGAGAGAGCGTAGAAGGAAAATGTATATGTTTTATACAAAACATTTGAAAACTATTTCAGGTAACTTGGATCTAGCAAGAAGTAGCGTCAGCGTGCTATAACCTCTATTCACGTGTAAAATGTTTGTCGCTTGCAACAATTACAACTATACGAATTTTATATGACAGCGTACATATGCAACGTATACTTTACTTATTATTTTAATGCCCTGCTTATGATTTGAACTAGACATAGAATAGAAATAGAAGTGCAATTGCATTGAATAAAAATAAAACATATTTCAATTTACTAAAAAAAGTAATTTGTGTATTTCAGATTAAAATATGGTTCCAAAATCGACGAACAAAATGGAAACGAAAATATACCAACGACATCGAACTCCTAGCTCAACAGTACTATTCCTCAATGGGTATCATGACACCCAGGCCAATATTTCTTGGAGATAGGTTATGGTAATAATATTAATCCCGTTGGCAAAACAAAAATAACACGTTCTTATTAATTTTTAGGTTCTTCAATTATCCAGGCCAGCCAGGATTGTCAAGTGTTCCTCCAGTGATTCCTTCCTCGTTACCGTTACCGCCCAACAATCCCATACCCAGCCAGATCAGAATGGCACCACAAGCACCTTGCACCGAAGATTATATCAAGTATCACCATCATCCACCAGAGATTCCTCCAGAATGCTCCCCCATAGCACAATTACAGAATTTTGGAAGGCATTTCGATAATTCTTAATTATATAGTTGTAATATATAACTTGTATATATTTTTTTATCAATACTTTTTTCTATGTATAATATTAAAAAACAAAAACAAAAAATATTCGCAAATATATATTTTTTAATTAACATGACCAAGTCTAAGGTACCTCTGGAGATGCTGAAACACTCATGTTTAATGTTGAATTGTCCCTAATTTGGTTCTGTTGAGATATTGCATAATACAGATCATCGTCTTCATCCAGCATGGCTTGCATTTTCTTCTTATATCTAGAAATAATCTTTATGTTACCCACAAATCTTAATAGATATTTCAGACTCACATATCACTATCAGGATTGTTTTCAGGATTCCTGCATTTCTCCAACTTTTTATCTAATAGTTTAATTAGATTTTTATCAGTTGCAGCATCAGCCATCTTCTCCATAGATCTTATGGCTAGAAAATTTTTATATTAATCCATACTGGTGTTTCATAAAACTATTTACCTCTGACTGCATCAATTAAGATTTCTAACTTATCTCTGCCACCTTCACCAAATAAAATTTCTGTAACATAAGAATCAAGATTTTCTTGAAGCTTTGAAGCTGCATGTAGGACTGCAGCTAAAGCTACCTGGCTAGGTGAATAAAGTAATATTGCATCTGTTAGGAGCACTCTTTCCAAAAACTGTTCAGTACCTGGTCTTAAACGTTCTGGATCATGTAGGGAACCACGAGTCTAAAAGAGAGTTACTTTTAATACTTTTCTTAATACAATGGAAGATCCTACTTTAATATCAATTAAAAGTCCTTCCACTGGTCTGTAAGGATTATGTATGGCCAAATGGAAATTAAGCTGCTCCATTAATAGCAATTCATTGTTTAAAATTATATCACTAGCTTTTTCTCTATCACCTTTAATATTGGCTACAAATTGTTGTATAGACACATTAAATTCTTCAACTTTGGAAGCTAAATATATACAGGTAACCCTGAAATGAAACATGATGTACACTGGAAATTTGATACAAAATTATTATTTACATTATTTCCTTTGGATGATAATTCATAACAGAATTATAAATATAGAATCGTTTGAAGTAATGAAATGCTGTACCAATAACACATCTAGGCATGGGTGGTTGAAATCTCTTGCAAAAATCTCTCAAATGAAGCTCATATCGCTTAACCATAATCTTTTCTTCTTCCGGTGTAAGGAAGACTTCATATTTCGATGATTCCTACAAAAGAAAAGAGAATGATGTAAATAATAATAAAAAAATTACCCAAATATATTGATTACACTAACGTTTCTACCGTAGAGTTGAATATGTGTAGCGTTGGTAGCGTCTCTGAGATTGTTTAATTCATCTTCGCTGCTAAACATCCAATATTTACACTGTGAACTTGTAGGAAACATTTTCGAAAAGCCACCGATGTTTTTGTTGATAATCAAGGTTAAAAAGTAAGGTTAATATTATACAGATTCCATTACAGTTTTCTGTAGCACCCAAGTGTTGAAAAAGGAATCTGTGAAATAATTTGCTCTAATTTCCAAGTTCCTACGCTCTGTCGACAGATGGCAAAACCAACATTATACCGAAATTTTCTTTATAGAGTGTACCAAATAAAGCTTTTCAAATATTCAGTTATTTATTGGGTGAGTGTAAAATAAAACTAGTATTTCATTATTGGTTATATAATTGAAATATTCTTCAATTATATATAATAGATACTGAGGTAATGTTATAGTCGCGTTTGTGTCAATATGTCACTTGCTCTTATGGGTAATATCTTTTAAAAAATTTAAGTCATTATTGAAATATCTTTATTTCATTATTGCCTTTAAATAAATGAACAAATACATTTCTAAAGATAATTGTGGTTTATTTTAAAGTGGAAAAGAGAAATATATAACGAAATGAAACGTAAAAAATATACAGCATGAAGATTGGTTAGTGTAAGTCCATATCAACATATAAAGGTAGTTTTAAGCGGCCAAATAACCTCCGTCAACTGCTAGACAATGCCCGGTGACCATAGAGGATTTGTCACTCAACAGATACAAAACAACATCGGCTACTTCGTCGACTTCAGCGAATCTGTAACGTCAAAATAAACTATTTTATTCAACAACAAATTCAACTGATCTCACCTTTGTAAAGGAATTCTATCAAGCACAGCCTTCTTTCTAATTGGGTCGCTCCAGGCTCTGATTCCTAGCTCGGTCAGCACCACGGTGGGATTAACACAGTTAATACGAATGTTCTTGGGGCCCAGTTCCGCGGCAACTGATCGTGTGAAGGCATCAACCGCACCTTTCGAGGCACAGTAAAGGCTCTGGTATAACAAACCGCTGGTGGAAGCTTTTGACGAGATGTTCACAATAGAACCGGGTTTGTTCCTTTCAAGCAGATCGTTGACGACCACTTGAGTGATTGCGATCATGCCTTTGATGTTTACGTTGAATATTCTACGATAAAATGGGGTAATTAATTTTCAGTGTAAGTAATTAACAGTGTAATCTTAATTAATTAGTCTTATTCTAAAGTCTACATATATCCAGTAATCAGATCAGGTGGTAATAAACGTTTTAGTCTACGCTTCACTTCACTATGAAGTCGCATATTTAGCTGATTAGCGGGTACATTGGGATGCACTTCTTCCAGGTTAGGCGTCGATCTAAGTACATACCAAGATATTTTACATGCTCTGCTTGGGGGAGTTGATGATGATTGATATTCACTGGTGGACATGTTCTTCTACGCAGGGTAAACGTTACACGCGTGGATTTAGTTTCATTGGCTTTAACGCGCCATGAATTTGACTTTGACATTGACACATACAATAAAAATTAACAATTTGCCACAAAATCGAGTTGGGGTATATAGTAATAGGGTCCTGTTTATGTATTTAAAAATAATTAGAGGTGTACTTTTAAAACAGGCCAATAGATGGCCCGCTCAATATTAGTTCTGATATGTTTTAATAGATGGCGCCATTCGGGATTTAGTGAATACATTTTGAAAATGACACTTCTAATGACTTCCAACTATTTAATATATTATTTTATCAATTTTTGAATTTTATGGTTTGATATATCAAGTTCTGAGACAAAGAATATTTATATGAATTAAAAAATGTTAATGTAATTACGTACGCTTGGAATGCATCTTCTGTGATTTCAGGAACACTAAGGACCTTGTCCAAACCAGCGCAGTTCACCAAAAGATCAACAGGTAGCGCGGCTTTGATACTTTCCTGTGTGTTTTTCCAGTCTCCAATATCAGCGACCACGATTTCTATCGATGGATAGGCTTCTTTGAATTTTTCTATAAGGAATAAATGACTTAGATACCGTTGTTTTGGTAGTACCTTAGGACAAACCTAAATTTTCTTTAGATCTGTCGACAGCAATCACTGTACCACCCGCCTTGATCAAGCGTGTTGCTATACCATTTCCGATTCCTATAATGTGGAAAATATATTCATTTATGAAAAAATACAAATATTTAGGTTTAGTTTATAGATAAAAATAATATAATATTGTTATTTTAACTTGCTAACAATTAATTTTGCCGTGTTTTAAAACAATTCTTTGGCAAAAAACTCTACAGGTTGTATTAATATTTTTGTTCATTTACTAAAAACAACATTGAGAGATTTTCTGCATTCTGAATGTAATCTTTTATATTCATGAGTAATTGATTCTTATCAGCGTCATCTGTTGGTCGTAATTTTAATGTTTCCTGTCAGATCAGATGTTCCTGACATTTGTCTGTCACGACTGTCATTTTATATGTCATTATTAGTGCTTCAATTAATGTTTACATAAGTAAAAACGATATATTATATATTTTCTGATTAATTTGAGAAATTTATTATATACTAATTGTCAAGTTTGGCTTCAATGTTTTAAAAGTGCTGTTTTTAATGTTATAACAAAAAAGGAATTAAAAAACTGCAAGAATTATCAGACAAAAACGTTTATGTTGCCACGAAAAGGTGCCAGAGGACATAAAATTACTATCACACAAATTAAACTGTGTATCATCTCGATTTTTTTCTCAACAGACAAAGTAGAAGACTTCTGAAGAACTTGGAATAAGAAGTGAATCTATTATGACAATATAAAATGACATATATATAAATTCGGTGATCGAACATCTGTTTATATTCCATTATTAATTTATTGCTGTCATATAAGGTCAGCTTATTTATTACTATTATATTTTTAAGAAAAAAATGTTTTATCTTATCATTTTAATAAGAATTAATTAGAATTACGTAATTGTTGTTTTCATTTTTCGTATTTTTGTTATCCACGTTTTGAAAATGTGCTTTGTTATTTATTATACAATATTGGAGAAGATAGGAATTGATCGTAAATAACTCTAATAAATTGTTTCGTTGGAATTGTAAGAAAATGTACATTATTTCTCACCAAGTATCTTCACAATATCGTGTTTATTATAATCTAGTATTCCGGGCTTTATTGACAGTTTGTAAATTATTTTTTGCTTCACAGTTATAAACAAGCGTGTTAAAAATTATTTGACTTTCATCACATTGTTTGTTAATAAAAATTACTTGTTATGTTTTGTATAGCTAGTTTACATATTATCAGGTTTATGTGAAAGCACTTTCGGTTTTGTTTTAATTTGACACAAGCCTACGTTTTTTTTCATCTATGTTGCTCTGATCACTCGCATTTAGATTAGTTTAAAGTCATTTTTAATATAATAAATTCATTGTAATTGAAAATGTTTGTGACGCATAAACACACTTAATAGAATATAGTGTATGATTTAGCAAAGTTATATGATATTGATAAAGTCACATTAAATTAATATATGTGTTAAGGTATGAAAGATATAAAATATGATAATGGTTTTGGAATAAACTTTAAAAATAATCAAATAGTATTTATATATTGCAGGATTTTGGATGCAGGATTCTGACAATTATTTTTGCACAAATGTTGAAATAAAAGGACAATTTGATAAATCAGTGACACCTTGAATAAAATATTTTTTTTATGGCGTTTTATTTCTCAATATAATCTGACTTTTATCTTAATACATTATCATTCCTTCTCATAATTCTTTCTAAATCATAGTTTTTCTCGATGCCATCAAAATAAGCATTTGTTTCAGTGATGACCTTTTCATTCGACTGAAATATTTTATCACACAGCCTTTTTTTAAGGTTTACAAGCAGCAAACAGCCTCTGGGAGCTAAATCTGGAATATACGCTGAATGGGGCAGCAGTTCGTAGTCATGTTGGCCATGTATCTCAAGAAACACTATTGTTGCAACATATGCTGGCGATACAGCGGTTTTATCATCACACGAGGATCCAATATCAGCCACAAGAAACCTCAAACTTTATCTTAAAAAAGTGGTCAAAGCAAATGAGACAAAATCTACCCATGTGATATTCACCCTTTGTAGATTGATATTGTCCCTCAGTAAAATGGAATAATTATGAACTTACGCAAGCAGAAAACGTTAAATAACTGGGAATGCAATTCGATAGACGTTTGACATTGAAAAAACATATAGTGACAAAACGCAAAAAGCTTAGGGTTAAACTAAACCAAATAAATTAGCTGATAGGGCGTAAATCTAAATTATCATTAGATAACAAGGTTTTCCTGTATAAGTCAATACTTAGGCCCATTTGGACCTATAGTATTGAACTGTGGGATACAACTAGCAATTCTAACATAAATATCCTCCAGAGGTTCCAGAATAAAGTGTTGCGAGTCATTGTCGATGCTCCATATTACGTGTCCAACAAACTGATTCAGTGCGATATCTCCATAGAACCCATAACGAGTGTGATTCGGAGTGTTAGTGCCGAAGTACTCTGAAAGACTATTAGTGCATCCCAATGCACTCGCCAAACAGTTAAATGTGCGCGAACACAGTGTAGTGCGTAGGCTCAAACGCAAACTACCATAAGAACTGATTAATAGACACATAGAGTGAGATTTAATAACCTCTAGAATAAGCTAGAATAGTTTTTAGGATAAGTTATTATATACTTTAAAATTAGCTAGAATGGTATCTGGAATAAGATGTAGATTATAAGTTGTACTGTAGATTACTTACTGGAGTGATCTGCTACATGTCAGGATAGTTATATTATATAACTGAAATCATATTATAATACTTATTCCCACGGGCAGATTCTTGACGCTCTACGAGATTATTTTAAAAAATGTTGACTATATACGAGTACATCTGTGTATTGTCTTGATGGAAAAACACATTTTTATGCACCAAAAACTACTTCGTAACCGTTGAAATTGATGATGCAGAGTCTCTATAGTATTTATCAAGTCCTTTCTTGTTTTCGGTGATATTTTTTTCGTAAAAAATAGTCCTAAATTAGCACACGAAAATAACTTTTATCTATTAAATTTTCAGTCATGTGTTTATTTCGTATTGATTTTCTAAAATATTAAAATAATATTCCACACAAAGTGAAAGTCTTTTAAGCACTCACTTGCATATATATTATTTGACTAGCGACCCGCCCCGGCTTCGCACGGGTGCAATGCTGATACTAAATTAAATACACTACAGAAAAAATATGAACGTTGTATATAAAAACATAGCGGCCCGCTCCGACTTTGCACGGGCATAAAATATATATGCCTATGTCACTCAATGAAAACATGATTAAAATCGATCCAGTATTTTTGGTTCATTCATTACTGCCCTTGGCCTGCACGCATTAAATTTGGAGTAAAACAATTCCTCTTCCCCTATACTTACTATGAAGATTTCCTGCTATCTTTGGAATATCTAAATTCATACAATTTTTATTACGTTACACATTTTTAAACGCAAATTTTAAATTTGTAATATCTCCGATAATATTTGTTTAAATTACATGCTGTAAGGAACCATATTGATCTATATTAATTGCACACTGTATTTAAGGTACTTAATTCGATAAGGATTAATGCCGTATTGCTTAAAATAGCTTCGTAATTAAACCATTTTCTCACGCAAAAAGTAAACAATAAAAATGGTTAATGTGGGTTATCCCTAAAAGATAAACATATACCATCGCGGACTTTTTTGTAGACCTTTTTATGGTGTACAATACTGTAGTACATTAATTTGATCTAACTCGTAGGGTTAGGCAGCGTTTTTGCTAATTGCTAAATAAGCCTAAAAAATAGGTTAATTTACGACATCACGTTAGAAACCTCTAAAATTAGCAATGTTGCCTTAGTATATTATGCATGTATTATACATATAAACCTTCCTCTTGAATCACTCTATCTATTGAAAAAAACCGCATCAAAATCCGTTGCGTAGTTTTAAAGATTTAAGCGCACATAGGGATATAGGGACAGAAAAGGCGACTTTGTTTTATACTATGTAGTGATGATTAGCTTAACTCTGAGTTATGTCAAGTTGTATGGTGAATAAAGTCATTTGAATATCTCAAAATAAATTTTAATATTTCAAAACTTATCTAAATAAATGTGGGCTAATTTATAAAGGGTTATAAAACTGTATGGGAATGATTATTTATTAGTTGAGTTAAACACCCAGAGTCATTGATAGATGTTGTTTGGTTAGAAACAGCAAGAGATTTTGAAAATGGTGATGGAATATTAATCGATTTCAACAATCTGAGTAATAGGAAGTGATATGGTGAAGCTGACGGACCATCATCATCAGCTAAATACCAAAGAAATTATTTTTTCATTTAAAAAATGATCGCGGAAATCAATTAACAAAATATAACTTACCAGAACCGGCTCCGGTGACCAAGATTCTCTTGTTTTCGAAACTGATGTTCATTTTCTCGACGATCGCCAATCGACGAACTCTGCTCGACTGTATGTATCGTCCCGAAACCGTTGTCTTTGATAATATTACATCAGATATCCCGATATATTATTTTTTGTTCCGTAAATATCGTCGGAATGGGGTATTAATAGCTTTTCCGCATAAACAACTCGCGATCAAAATATTTTTAACGCTTGGCACTGGCCGAAAACGCTAATATGTTTTAAAACTAGAACAACGATGATAAATACTGGTGGCGCTACACTGTACGATGTGTCGGTTGAATATTCATTGTTTGGATAAAAGTCCTCATATTTATATATAAACATGGATGATTTTCATCCAAACAATGAATATTGTATATATATATATATATATATATATATATATATATATATATATATATATAGTCAATTCAAAATAGCAATGACACGGGAGAACTGTCAAAATGTCGCAAGGTTGCTGCAGCAACTTTGTTCAGTTTGGCCTTGACATATAACAAACGATGAACATTATATGAATAAAATAATTGAACAAATATTTTATTAATAATAACAATAACACACATGCTCATAAAGCTTTCACACTCTATAATACAATTCCCTACAACTAAAGTACATTAATTGTATACTGACCTTTAGTGGTTTCCTCTTTCATCAGCCTGTCTTGGTAATCGTCAGCATTGAATCATAAACCAACATTCATAAGATTTTATTCAATCACTTGCACTTTCAGAAACACTAATCAAGTGAATAACTAAACTGTTTATTTCCAATATATCAAAAATTTGCTCAAGTTTCTACCATTTGTCAATTTCTTCTTGAATGTGTCTGATTGAGCTCACACAAACCGAAGGTGCTATTTTCAACAATGCCTCTTCCCATAAATCCAGAGAGTTCTGGTTTGAATATCCTCCTCGACCTGAATATCTTGCAATAATTCTTTGCAATACCCCATATCAACTCAGTTGGATTAAAAATGCAGTGATAGGGACGAAGACGTAATACTCTGTGGCCATAACATTCAGTAATCTGATCTACTATGTATCTTTTCTCAGGCTTATTTCTAAAAAAATAAATTACATAAAATGCAATTAAATATTTCATTACCAAGTACCAATTTGAAATAGTTCAAATAGTTCTTTAACATGATTCCCTCGAAACTTATTTTATGTACTTTAAGCCATTCCTTAATTGCAGCCTTTGTTGATGCACTTCTTGGGATTTTTTCCACCAGTGTACTATATATATGCTAGATATGGTGCATTGTACATAACAATAACTGATGGTTCCTCCAAGTTCTTAAAAAGCTGATTTTCAAACTACTGCAAAGACAATTTATGGTTCATTTCTTCATGGTAGTCACCCTTGGACTTAGAGAAACACTAATTCTGCACCAGGAATAAAACAATTCCTGTTTCTAGCATGAAGAACTATATGTTTGCAATGAATAAATGTTATGACTAACAAAACCTAATCGATAGTTATTCCAAGATTTACCATCTTCCATCAACTTTTGTTGATCAATCCCATGTACCATTTTGAAATATTCATGTATTATTCAAATATATAAATTAATATACTTCTTCCTTGATTTTGTTATATGTTTTTAAAAATTGTGTTCTTTTAAAAGCAATCTCTAGAAGTTCCATTAAACCCCTTCGAGGGTTGTCTTTACACCACTTAAATCCAACAATGTATGAACGGATGTTCTACATCTCTCAAATAGCTGTATATCTTTTGTATTTTTATGGATACTTTCCAGACTAACAATTTTCGCTGAAAAATTGTATTAAATTGTGTTTCGATTGAAAAAACTAATTACTGTTTTATACATTTCGTATATTTGATCTCTGAAACACCAAGATTGATCTTGATTCGTTTCTTTTTGGCGAATTTAAGGTTAGATTGTTTTATATCTTTTGAAATATGTTAGAGACTGTGTCCGTAGCTGCAAGGGCAAAAAATATTTTTAATAAGAACTGGAGCGATTTCAAATTTATTAAAACAAAGTTTGCTGGATTATAACTGGTAATTATAGTATTTTGAAGAATTTTCAGACGTTTGGCTCATTCCGTTACATGTTCGAACTTCTCTAACAGCATTCTATCTCTTTTTAAATAGAATAAAATGACAAGGATAATATTGTCTGACTATAAAACGAATTTACAACTTTAGACAGACATATATTGACACTCGTGTCACTGCTATTTTGAATTGACTATATATTCAAAAGTCTCTACAAAATACCAGTGAATTCACGTCATCAATATGTATAATGTATTGCCTATTGCAGAAACTAAAGGAAACAAGAACTAAACATAAAAAGGTAATAATATTCTCTAATAAACATAAAACACATTACTTAGGTGTACAATTATTTATTAGGTGGATTAAGGTGGCCTCTAGGGTCTACCATAGGTGGTTTAGAGAATGAACGAATGTGAATATAATAAAATGACTTTAACCTACAAACTATTGTGGCTGTTTAATTAACTATAGTTTAAGTACTTCAATGAATATGAATTAGATGTACTGTAAAGTTAAAATAAATTATATTTTATAACGTTATTTTTGCTTCATTATTTTATTTACATTAGAATTAGCGTTCTGAACTATTGACTGAAAACAGTCGAAACAGTCAGACTGAAAATATTATATGAGAAAGCTTTTTCTGTGCAAAGTGCGTGCAGTGTTTGAAGATATTCAAGCGTAATAAAACTGAGCTTTTGCGTCTATAGGTGACAATGGATGAAACATGGTTACATTATTTCACTCCGAAGTCCAATCGATAGTCATCCGAGTGGACAGCACACGATGAATCCGCTCCAAAGCGTGGAAAAACGCAACAGTCGGCTGGCAAGGTTATGGCGTCTGTATTTTGGGATGCGCATGGAATAATTTTTCAACAGTGACTATTACATAGCGTTTTTGGACCGTTTGAAGGACAAAATCGTCAAGAAACGGCCGCATTTGAAGAAAAAGAAAGTGCTGCTTCACGAGGACAATGAACACTAGAACAAGTCAGTGAATATGATGGCAAAAATCCACGAATTGGGCTTCAAATTGCTTCCTCATCGACCGTATTCTCCAGATCTAGCTCTCAGCGACTATTTCCTGTTCTCACATCTCAAAAGAATGAATGGGCTGGGAAGAAATATTCGTCGATCGCCGAAAATGATACCTATTTTGAAGCAAAGGGCAAATCGTACTAGAAAAATGGTATCGAAAAGTTGGAGGGTCGCTGTAAGCAGTGTATCACCCTTGAAGGGTATTATGTTGATTAAAAAAAACTAATTTTGCCAAAAAAATGTGTTTTACTATGGATCAGGATAATAGTTTTAAACTAAGGTATATATTCGCCCGTATTAAAACAACGGATATATCATTTACGTGTAGTACAATCCTTATTTTACTACACTCAGGATATGACACTAGTTCACCGACTCTCCCCTCAAATTGATTAGGACAACGTTGCCAGCTCTCGTCCGATATAAGAAGTTTTCCCGCACAACTAAAACAATTTCCCCGCACTGAATAATTCTTTTTCTTTTTTCTTGGTTTTAAAATATTAATACCCGTCTTGGGAAAAAAGTATGGCTTAATAGTTTAATTCGGTGTCATTACGACAGTACAAAATGGCGGTTATGTGGACGGTAATAGCGTGTCTTTACCGCAGCATTATCAATAATAAAACGATCCGTAAAATAGTACGGCACTTGTTTCTGGCCCCCGTGGTGTTAAATTACATCTACCGTTCTAGATACAATATATATTTTAGTCTCGTTTTATTAGTAAAACATTATGGTATTGAATAATTCGTAAATCCCGATTAACTTTATGGTTCTACGGACTGTCATTTCGTTTTTTTTTATCCCAGGAACGTATTAAAATTTTACGATAATATTTGACATACTAAGGAAATATAATATTTAAGGATGTTAAAATATTATATTAGGTACATAAAGAAGTAATCTAACTTTATTAAATTGTATTTTAATAAATTAACTAGCGACCCGCCCCGGTTTCGCATGGGTGCAATGCTGATACTAAATTAAATACACTACAGAAAAAATATGAACGTTGTATATAAAAACATAGCGGCCCGCTCCGACTTTGCACAGGCATAAAATATATATGCCTATGTCACTCAATGAAAACATGATTAAAATCGATCCAGTATTTTTGGTTCATTCATTACTGCCCTTGGCCTGCCCGCATTAAATTTGGAGTAAAACAATTCCTCTTCCCCTATACTTACTATGAAGATTTCCTGCTATCTTTGGAATATCTAAATTCATACAATTTTTATTACATTACACATTTTTAAACGCAAATTTTAAATTTGTAATATCTCCGAAAATATTTGTTTAATTTATATGCTGTAAGGAACTATATTGATCTATATTAATTGCACACTGTATTTAAGGTACGTAATTCGATAAGGATTAATGCCGTATTGCTTAAAATAGCTTCGTAAATAAGCCATTTTCTCACGTAAAAAGTAAACAATAAAAATGGTTAATGTGGGTTATCCCTAAAAGATAAACATATACCATCGCGGACTTTTTTGTAGACCTTTTTATGGTGTGCAATACTGCAGTACATTAATTTGATCTAACTCGTAGGGTTAGGCAGCGTTTTTGCTAATTGCTAAATAAGCCTAAAAAAATAGGTTAATTTACGACATCACGTTAGAAACCTCTAAAATTAGCAATGTTGCCTAGTATATTATGCATGTATTATACATATAAACCTTCCTCTTGAATCACTCTATCTATTGAAAAAAACCGCATCAAAATCCGTTGCGTAGTTTTAAAGATTTAAGCGCACATAGGGATATAGGGACAGAAAAGGCGACTTTGTTTTATACTATGTAGTGATTTTTCTTTTTACCCAATATTTTTCTTAAATTTTAAATAAGATGACATATATAATGACTATAATATATTTATAATAAGTAGGAATATAGATATATCGAAAAGGAAGAGATAAGAAAGAAAATGAAATAGGCCTGGAATAGGTTATTTAGTGACTGATAACAATTTGTTTAAAATTAATTACATCTTACATTTGACATGCTTTGTACAATCTTAATTTATAAAATGAATTTATTACTACTGTTCTGTTGTACTTGCATTAATATATAGTCAATTCAAAGTTTTTTTGTACATACGTCATCAAGATGTTTAATGTGTTGTCTATCGCAATTTGTAAATTTGTTTTAGAATCATACAGTGTTTTCTTTTTCATTTTATTCCAGTTAAAAAGAGATACAATGCTGTCTGATTAGTTCGAACACATAAGCTAATGCGCCTGTTAAAGTCATCCAGTTGTCAGACGTACGCAAAATTCGTGAAGGCAATAGTGATAAGAGGTTATAACCCTAACCTATAAACTATTGTGGCTGTATAGTTAACTGTAGTTTTTAGATGTGCTATGATGTTAAAATAAATTATATTTGATAAAATATTTATTCAATTTTTTTATTTAGATTAGAATTTGGTCGCAAGTCGAAGCCAAACCGAACTAAAACTCAGAGTTGATGTGGCAATATTGCGGATGTTTTGAGGTCACAAATTTAGATGACGTATATCACTACATAGTATAAAACAAAGTCGCCTTTTCTGTCCCTATATCCCTATGTGCGCTTAAATCTTTAAAACTACGCAACGGATTTTGATGCGGTTTTTTTCAATAGATAGAGTGATTCAAGAGGAAGGTTTATATGTATAATACATGCATAATATACTAAAGCAACATTGCTAATTTTAGAGGTTTCTAACGTGATGTCGTAAATTAACCTATTTTTTTAGGCTTATTTAGCAATTAGCAAAAACGCTGCCTAACCCTACGAGTTAGATCAAATTAATGTACTACAGTATTGTACACCATAAAAAGGTCTACAAAAAAGTCCGCGATGGTATATGTTTATCTTTTAGGGATAACCCACATTAACCATTTTTATTGTTTACTTTTTACGTGAGAAAATGGCATATTTACGAAGCTATTTTAAGCAATACGGCATTAATCCTTATCGAATTAAGTACCTTAAATACAGTGTGCAATTAATATAGATCAATATGGTTCCTTACAGCATGTAAATTAAACAAATATTTTCGGAGATATTACAAATTTAAAATTTGCGTTTAAAAATGTGTAATGTAATAAAAATTGTATGAATTTAGATATTCCAAAGATAGCAGGAAATCTTCATAGTAAGTATAGGGGAAGAGGAATTGTTTTACTCCAAATTTAATGCGTGCAGGCCAAGGGCAGTAATGAATGAACCAAAAATACTGGATCGATTTTAATCATGTTTTCATTGAGTGACATAGGCATATATATTTTATGCCCGTGCAAAGTCGGAGCGGGCCGCTATGTTTTTATATACAACGTTCATATTTTTTCTGTAGTGTATTTAATTTAGTATCAGCATTGCACCCGTGCGAAGCCGGGGCGGGTCGCTAGTACACAATAACTTTGAACAGACTATACAAGCAAGGCAAGTACGGAATTAATATATTAGCATGTATTTTAAATTAAAATAAAACAATCTACTTAAGCTAAAGTTGAAAATACACTTAAACACTAAACAAGTTCTATTTTCTATTCGATTTATAGAACTTGTTGACCACTACTTGTACATTTTCTGTAGCCTTAGACAACGAGACATCTTTTGCCATTATAATTATGTCGTCGGCATATGTTTGAAGTAGTTTTTTTTTGTTGTTGGAATATTAGCGGTATGGAGCAGATATAGAAGTGATCTCAAGAACCTATCCTGTGGAACTCCAGCCGAAATAAGATTAAGTGTTGAGAATGCCACTTCATGCTGGACTCATGCATCAAGCATATTTAATGTAGGTTGTAATTAAAACGCATGAAGGGCATAACTTAATCAGTCATCTGTTGGTGTCTTCTTTTGTTGAAAGGAAGATAATTCTTTATTCATCTAATTGTCTTTTCTTCAGTTATAACAGGTCGATTGAAAAGTCAATTTGACGAAACAATTCGAAGCCCAATTTATGTATTTTTGCCATCATTTTCACTAACTTGTGACACGGTGCATTGTCTTGGTAAAGCAGCACTTTCTTTCTCTTCAAATGCGGCCGTTTTTCGATGATTTCGTCCTTCAAATGGTCAAATGACGCTATGTAATAGTCGCTGTTGAGGGTCATTCCTTTTTCAAGGTAGTCAATGAAAATTATTCCATGCGCATCTCAAAATACAGACGCCATAACCTTGCCAGCCGACAGTTGCGTTTTCCCACGTTTTGGAGCGGGTTCATCATGTTTAGTCCACTTAGATAACTATCGATTGGACTTCGGAGTGAAATGATGGACCCATGTTTCATCCATTGTCACATATCGACGCAAAAACTCGGTTTTATTACGCTTGAACATCTTCAAACACTGTTCCGAATCATCAACTCGTCGTTGTGTTTGGTCAAAAGTGAGCTCGCGCGGCACCCACTTTGCACAGAGCTTTCTCATACCCTAATATTCGTGAATGATGCGATGTACACGTTTAGTTGACATCTTTAGAGTGTCTACTATTTCATTTAATTTCAATTTACGGTCATTCAAAATCATTTTGAGACTTTTATTAACGTTTTCGTCGGTAACAACCTCTTTTGGGCGTCGACTGCGTTCACCGTCATCGGTGCTAATTTCACCACGTCTAAACTTAGCATACCAATCCTTGATGGTTGATTTCTCTGCGGCAGTGTCCGCAAACTCGGCATTTTTTTACAATAACGAAAGTTGTTTCACTCATAATGCTATAATTCACAAACTAATGATCCGACAGCTGTCAAATTTATATGACCCTTAAAAGATGGTCGGGGCTAACTAAAAAACATATGGATTTAATTCTAATAGTGCCATCTATGTGTCAAGCCGGGGATTTTTCAGTTGATCTGTTATTTATGGGATATATCAGTTTGGGGATAATGTTTTCTGTCTTAAATATAGATAAACCCGTCGAAGATCTTGTACCGGATAAAATCCACTATAAGTCATTCATAAACCTCTTCGCTGTGGCTTCGCCTCACCGTCGTCGTCTTATTGCCCCCGTCTCCATCTTAATCATAATGTTTCGCGACGTATAATTAAAAGATCGAAGAATTATTTTTTGCATTATAGATGCTACTGTACCGTCCATGTATATATTAAAATAAATTAAGATTTTCATCAGAGGAGAGGTGGGCTACGCGGTCGAGATTCTACCCCGGAGCAGCCGGGCTCATTTTTATTCTTCTTCTTCTTCTTCTTCTTGTTGTTGGTGTTGTTGGTCGGACGCGCGGGTATCTTCGATTCGCCAAAGAGGATCCGCCGCCACAGCCGCGGTCGCGGTGGCCCGAGGAAACTGTTTTCCATATTGTGGAATATTCAATGGTCTACTAGTGTTCCACGGTGTATAATTAACGAGTCTGATGCCGGAGTGGTACGGATTTTGTATATTTAATATGAAAATTATGTGGGTTAGGTCGCGTTACACGTTTATTATGGTTTCTTGTTCGTTTTAATGACGGATTCTCTGAATCGGATCGTGATTGTTCTCTTTTTCCATTTCGACGGGTTCGGCGGTCGGGAATTTCGTCGAATATCTTTCGGGTGACGTCTTTTGATCTAACGTTATACCTATATCTACGAATAGAGCCAATCTAATAAAACAATGAATTCACGTCATCTAAATATATTCTTAGAGAGAAAAAACCTAATACCAACACACCAGTTTGGGTTTATTAACAAGCATACTTGTATAGTTTCACGAACATATTTATTATTAAAATTATCCTTGGAAATCAGACTGACAACTAGTAACATCAGACAAAAGAATCACTCATAATATTGCGAAAAGTAAGAAAAGGCATATCGTTCAGATGATTCTAAATAAAGACTTCCACAATACAATACAATCATCACTTTTTTTCAGGGGAAGAACTTTTTGTACGTTTCCTAACATTCGTCCCTTTAATCTAAGCAGGTGCCTGGATCTGGAGTTTGTTACGGTGAATTTCTTTTAAAACAGTCTTCTTTACCTCTCAACTTTCTGTCCTTTTCTATTTTGATTTCTCTGTGTTCTACTTGTGTATTACCACGCCTCCAACTCACGTTTAAAAGGTGAAGAAGTTCTTGTGAAGAAGGCAAATAACTATTTTACTACTCTTTTTAGTTAACATTGTTATTGTTTTTTTTTTGGAGAGGTGACAACTATTTCGGACTGATCAAAATAAACTTCGATGTATCTTGAGCTGGATCCAGGAAAATCCAGTAAGATATTTCTTGTTAATCCGCCTGTCTGTGCCCTCATGACTGTATTTGTAGAAGAAGCTGCCAGAATAACATCAATGTGGTCACTGCCAGGACATTCGTGTTTCATCGCAGTGAAAACTTCGGGGGAAGGGAGTCAAATTGTGCTCGTCATAAATGTTCCTCAAAAAAAAAATAATTTAAACTTTTCAACGATTACGCTGTTCAAACATGCAGCCAAAAACGTTGTGATCCAATATCGGAAAGCTACATATTTATCAGAGTTGATAGGGTTAGGTTTATAATTCTTATGGCCAACTGGTAAGCCGGACCTTTCAAATCTTTGATCGTGATGTGGTATAGCCTATTCTTTATGTTGAATAAATAGTTTACTAGCTCTACTTCTTCTTTGGGTGAATACACTAGTGCTTGTAGAACCAACGGCATCTTCATCTTTCCTATTTTATTCATGTTTTCGAGACATATATTTACTTTTCTCTCTAATGTAGTTAAGAGGTTAATTGAAAAGTCCCCGGCCTACTATAGTAAAATAATTTTTTTTAAAAATTAGTTTCTTTTATTCAAACAATTCCCTTCAAGGGTAATACACTGATTATAGCACCACTCATATTACCCTCCAACTTTTCGACACCCTTTTTGTAGTACGATTTGTCCTTTGCTTCAAAACAGGCCTTAGTTTCGGCGATCATCTCTTCATTCCACGAAAATTTCTTCTCAGCGGGCATTCTTTTGAGATCTGGGAACAGGAAATAGTCTCTGGGGACCAGATCTGGAGAATACCATTCTTTTCACAATAACAGAAGTTGCTTCACTCAAAATGCTATGATTCACAAACTAATGATCCGACTTAAACTTATACACGCATCTTTTGAGGGCTAGGGCTAACTAAAAAACATATCGATTTTATTCTAGTAGCGCCATCTATGTGTTAGTCCGGGGACTTTTCAATTGTTAATATTTCAGCCGAACAACAACACAGCGAGATCGCTAGAAGGCACCCGAACGATGGAAAAAACGAAGAAAACATCATTGTGAAACCGTAGCCGCAAATGATTCTCCAATTTTCTAATAATAACAGCGGTCTAGATAGTCCTTTCGTCCCGATTACATCCATTACATTGCCCAACCACCCGTCCATTACCCGAAATCCTTCGCCCCTCCAAGCGGGCGGCCCCTCGCCCCCCCCCTTCCACGCTTCGGCATCCCATTCAATAAAGACGGCAATTCCGACGAGCGCAACGTAATTTTGTAATTTGATAATTTTCCCCTTATTTCTTCACAAATTACGTCCGAGGCATGCTAAGCAGTCGGCGTTATGTTAGTCTTTTCGCGGCGAGGGCAGGGTCCAGAATGGCGCCGCGGCGGCCGGGAAAGCGGGATGTCGCGCGGGAAAAGTCGCGGGGCGCGCCCCCTGGCGGCGAGCGATCGAAAGGCGGTATTTAATTGTCGGTTGTCTATTTTACTACCGAATAACGAGCGGGCGCGGCGAGTGCCGTCAAGTAATCGGAATAATCGATGGTGCGGCTGCATATTGTCCAGTTTTAGTGCAGTGTGGTTTCCTTTCCTTTTTTGGTTTTGGAGTATCGAGATTAATATCCATCGGAGGAACAAATGATTACTTGAAATATAAAGAAAAATGTTAAGAGTGGCAAAAAATATTACATTTCTAAAGGGCGTACTCTACTTAAGAATTTTGAAATAATTGTGTTTTCTTTACTTTAACTTCATAAGAACTGGAGAATGATTTTTGAAAATTTAAGTTAGTTAATTTTTTTTTGTATATATATTAAAGTATAATTTTTATCAACGAGAGTTTATCTGGACTTGATCTACTGTTTAACGTGAGCTCCGAGCCGCGGCCCTCGGCATTAAGCCTATCGAGTGACGAATGGTCAGCTTAGAAATCATCCCAGAACACATCCAGGCTTACCCAGCCTGGTTACTGGTGTGACTGAGATAATTTTCCTTGTCGGATTATGCACTGTTCTCTAGGACTATCACAAATATCAAACAATCATAAACATAAATTTACAACCATGCCCCAGTAGGATTCTAAAAAGTAAAACTAAACTTAATGGATTTTTACTATTTAGCGAAAAGTGTCTAAAAAAGTAACTTTTTCTTGAACTGCTATAATTTGACAAATTTATTTTGATATAGCAGAAGAATATATACATATATTATATAGCATATAGTATATAGCATATAATATATAGCATATAGTATATAGCATATAGTATATAGTATAGAGCACATCTTTCATTAGATACCTTTTATGCTTTGTTCTTTTGTTCTTCAGTACAACGTTTTCTTGCAAAAACATTCTGATATCACTCTATTTCTCTTTTGATTATTATGTATAATATGTAATTAGTCATGTAATATGTAATTCATCATAATGTATGTAATTAGTCTGTATACATCTTTCTTGACAACTTTCTTTTTAACCAAATGTTCATATACATTCTGAACAATTACACACATATCTATACACATAAATCTTTTACACTCTACAATTACATTTCCTACAGTTCTCATATATTAATTATATAGTCACCTTAACTAATTTCCACTCTCATCACCCTGTCTTGGAAATTGATAGCATTGGCTCATATTATATTCAGAAAATTTCATTCAAGTGAATAAAGCTGTTGAAATCTATCTAACATTTGTTCACAATTCAATCCTTTGTTAATTTCTTCTTCAATGTATCTGATCAAGTTCATCCAAACCGAAGGTGTTATTAACCATTACTGTTTTCAAGATACAAGTACAATATATCTGCAATGAATTATTAATAAATATTATAACAAATAAAACCTTTCTAGTGATAATTTAGATTTATGCCCTATTAGCCAATGCATTTGGTTTAGTTTAAACCCAAGCTTTTTGCGTTTTGTCACTATATGTTTTTTCCATGTCAAACGTCGATCGTAATGCAGTCCCAGATATTTAACGTTGTCTGGCGGAAGTTTATGATTATTCAATTTTACGAAGGGACATATTCTTCTACAAAAGGTGAATGTCACATGGGCAATTTTGTCTCATTTGCTTTGATACGCCACGTTTTCAACCACAATTCGACTTTGTTAAGATGAAGGTGGAGGGTTCTTGTTACTGATATTGGATCCCCGTGTGATGATAAAACCGCTGTATCATCGCTGTTTCTTGAGTTCGGTAGATCAGCTGTATACAGTAGATATAACAATGAACCAAGAACACTGCCATGTGGAACACCCGAATTTGTTGGATGTAGGTTAGTGTATTCGTCACCCTGTTCGACAATAAAATGTCTGTCTGTGAGGTATGATTTCCGCAGTTGAAAGTATCCTCGCCTGTCTCTTTTTAACTAGAATAAAATGAGGGGGAAAATATTGTCTGTTTATAAAACGAATTTACAAATTGCGGTAGGCAATAGATTAAACATCTTGACGACGTACATACAAAACTACTTTGGATAGACTATATGTAGATTTTTATGGATTTTGCAACATGTAACAGAATATTACAGACGTACTTGTTTCTATAGTTGTCTTTCTTTTAATATTTGATATAAATATATTAGGACTTAACACATACATTTTAGGTACAATACATTACAAGAAAGCGTTAAAAGTACTCGGATGGGACCCACCGTACTGTTCAGACCTTGCCCCGTCCGACTATCAATTTTTCGCATCAATAGGACACGTGCTTGCAGAGCGGCACTCGATGAGTGATTTTGCTCAAAGGACCAACAGTTTTTTTGGGATGGTATCCATAAATTGCCTAAAAAATGGGTAAGAACTATACAATCAAATCGCTAAAATTATGTAGTTTTTCCGAAAAAAAAAACCGGTAATGAATTTTCGGTACATCTGGTAGTAAATTATGATGAATAATGAGAAAAAAACTGATTCAATGAGTTACAATATGACAACGTTACAATATCGCTGACAAAAAAATATATGGTGAACTAGTGCATTATGTTGTAGAGGTCAAGCAGCGGCGGGAAATTCGAATTTGATTCCAAGACAAGCGAACTGAATCGGAAATCATAAGGTGGTACTACACCAAAATAAAAAAACAGCTCTTCGGTATTTAAAACGTCCCAGGGCCTAATCTAGACATTTTCGACGTTCCGACCGGACATTTCTGCGTCAATCATTATATTACAGAACGAGAAACGTCCGCAGCTGCAGCCTCCACGGCACCCACCACCTGAACACTCGTCGTCTGCGTTTCCGGCACCGATCTAAAACAAAACGCAGAAACGGAGTGAGAGAGGGAAAAAACGAGAAATAATAATAACAGAAAATAATAACGGGCGACTAGATAATAACACGGGTCCGGTACCGAAAAAACGCTGTAATTAGATGGCGCAGACCCTCGGGCGAGGACGCCGGATCGCCCTCTATCATTTGACGGTGGGATCCGCGTCCCGGTTGGCGCCTGGGTCCGTCTGAGCCCTCGGCAGCGGTGGAGGTACCGCCGTCAAAAGACCACGGGATTTCGGAAGCTCGAAAGATGTACCGATAGTGGCTTGTTAAAAAGCGTCTAGATCATTAGAGATGCGTCGGTAACTAATATCACAAAATAAAGAGACATAAAAGATAAGTTTTATTCATCTGAATCACCAAATTATCTAAATTTAGGTCTATAAATCAGTTATTGTAAAAAGTCTACACAAATCGATCAATTTTTTGGTGTCTTCATAAGAAGTGAAGCCCTGCTCAGATAGGTCGCGACTCATATGTCGGAACAAGCCGTGATCTGAATGGAAAAAGTCTGGATAATACGGAAGGTGGAGCACTTCCTATTTTTTCGTACTAAAGAATAACTTGCTGTATCCTTGCTCGTAACGCATTAATTGTATTCTATATCAATCTCCATTCTTAGTTTCATCGATAAACGCCTTCAAATTCTCATCCTGATTTTTTTTGCCTGTCAAGAACGTTTTTTGTCTTCGATGTTAAAATTAAAAAGTTTGCGGGGTCAGTTCTTGCTTTTGTACTTTTGGTCCTTTGATAACGCACAGTGAGATATAGTTCCGATTAGCTAATTTAAGTCCCCATTATTTTGTTCTATATTATACAATGATAGTGATAGTATCGGTTATAAATAAAGAACTTTCAGATAATATATTTCTATATGAACAATATTGTTTAGACTCCCAAGCATAATTATTAGGGTGTAGAATAATTAAAGTAATACAAATAGCAATAATTTTTCAATAATCATACAATACTGTCTAATGGGAATGTTTGAACTTCAAAGTGTTATAAACAAAACAAAAATAAATGTTGAACAGTATGTATTTATCAAAT